>NC_137770.1:17045043-17645043 GCF_963455305.1 Plecotus auritus
TTCCCATTTGTTACAGAGTATGACTGCATAGGACAGGGGTCCTCAAACTACGGCCCGCGGGCCACATGCGGCCCGCCGAGGACATTTATCTGTCCCGCCGGGTGCCGCTGCCTATCCTGCTTAGCAGCCAACTCGTCTCGGGCCTGCAGTGCACATATGAATTTGTTCATAGTTTTTTTTTTTAAACTATAGTCCAGCCCCCCAACGGTCTGAGGAACAGTGAACTGGCCCCCTGTTTAAAAAGTTTGAGGACCCCTGGCATAGGAAGAGTGCAATTTATTCATTAAATGCAGAATGAAAAAAAAAAAAAGTAAAAACAGGGTCCATTAAAATGTTTGTAACATATCAATTTTGTGGTTCAGAAAAATCATGATGACAATTGGCTTTTCCAACCACCTCCTCAATGAGAATAATCTCCTCTTCAATTTTATTAACCTTAAACTATCTTCTGCGAGAGTTACTGGAAAACAGAGTAAGCTGTTGGGATCATGACCATATATGGGCAAGATAATATTTTTTATTTATTTAATTCCAGAAAAACTCTGCTGCAATTTACTTATTTTTAAAAAAAATTAGGTAATTCCCTGACTAGAAGCATCATAGTATTAGAAGACAAACATCTATGATTTTAAGTTTGGGCACTGTTCTTGGTTAATTGTGGTTATCTTGGGCAAGCAACTTAAACTCTATGAGTCACAGGTTTCTCATCTGTAATATTAGAATGCTAAAACTTCCCATCCCTTCTTTTTTATTTTTTTAATATATTTTTATTGATTTCAGAGAGGAAGAGAGAGAGAGAGAGAGAGAGAGAGAGAGAGAGAGAGAGAGAGAGAGAGGCATCAAGGATGAGAGAGAATCATTGATCATCTGCCTCTTGCATGCCCCACACCAGGGAAGGAGCCTGCAACCGGGGCATATGTCCCCACCAGAATTCAAACCCTGACCTTCTGATTCATAGGTTGACACTTTAACCACTGTGCCGCACCAGTCGGGCCCGTCCCTTTTTTCATATATATATAATATGTTTTTATTGTTTCAGAGAGCGGAAGAGAGAGGCAGAAAGATCAATGTTAGGAATCATGCATCCCCTGCCTCTTGCATGTGCCTTGACCAGGAATCAAATCATGACTTCTGTTCATAGGTCGACACTCAACCACAGAGCAACACTAGCTGTCTAGCCTTTCTTTAGAAGGCTATGTATCAAAGGAGCTGAGAGATGAGGCATGTTTATAAACTAATAATAATTTATGGTATAATTGTTTTAAATATAATAATCATTCTTTCTTTCTTAAATATATAGCTCTTTCTACATCAAGTAATTAATAGTGTATTATTGTTTAACAATTATATAAATACTAGAGGCCCAGTGCACGAAATTTGTGCATGGGGTGGGGGGTGTCCCTCAGCCCAGCCTGCACCCTCTCCAATCTGGGACCCCTCGAGGAATGTCTGACTGCCCTCTCACAATCTAGGACTGCTGGCTCCCAACTGCTCACCTGCCTGTCTTCCTGATTGCCCCTAACCGCTTCTGCCTGCCAGCCTGATCACCCCCTAACCACTCCCCTGCCAGCCTGATTGATGTCTAACTGCTCTCCTGCCAGCCTGTTTGCCCCCAACTTCCCTCCTCTGCTGGCCTGGTCACCCCTAACTGCCCTCCCCTGCAGGCTTGATCGCCCCCAACTGCCCTCCCCTGCTGGCCATCTTGTGGTGGCCATCTTGTGTCCACATGGGGGCAGGATCTTTGACCACATGGGGGCAGCCATCTTGTGTGTTGGAGTGATGGTCAATCTACCTATTACTCTTTTATTAGATAGGATAGAGGCCTGGTGCATGGGTGGGGGCCAGCTGGTTTGCCCTGAAGGGTGTCCTGGATCACAGTGGGGGTTCCCTTGGGGTGTGGAGAGGCCTGGGCGAGGGGCCTTTGGTGGTTTTCAGGCTGGCCACGCCCCCCGGCGACCCAAGCAGAGGCTCTGGTATCTGGTATTTATTTATCTTCTATAATTGAAACTTTGTAGCCTGGAGCGGAGCCAAGCCTTCTGCTGCCTCCATGGTGGTAGTCAATTCTGTTGGGATTTATGTATCTTCTGTAATTGAAACTTTGTAGCCTTAAGCGGAGGCCTGGGCCGGCCAGGGTGTGCTGAAAGGTTGGCTTCCTCCATCGCCGTGGAAACCCAAGCCTCCCTCCTGCTCTCTCTGTGGCCGCAGCCATCTTGGTTGGGGTTAATTTGCATACTCGCTCCTGATTGGCAGTTTTCTTATATAGCAAGGCAAGTATTACAAATTTCACTAAATTGGGTCTAATCTCCCAAATTTACATCAGTAAATTCTGAATCTGAGCTGGATACATCAGGTCAAGACTTCTTGGTTTTCCTTTTTCCATAAATCCTTCAGCTTCTTTCCCCTACACCTACACTCTCTCACCTATACTTAGTTGAAAACAAAAGTTAATTTAAAAATGCCAACGTCAGCCTATTTATCTACCAAAGTCAAATATTGAATGAAACACACTTGTATAAACAACAGTGGCCTTTTCCTTGTGCAGTGTAGGATGTAGTCAATCATTTGGCAATTTGATTTTGGCACACTATGAACTATTTATTTGTTAAGCCCCATACTCTGAGCTGCAAAAGCTTGGATTGGATTTTTTTTTTCTTTTACAGGAAACTATTAAATTTACAGGACCTGATGTTTATTTCACAAACTTGTACTACTGTATTGATAACTCTTTAATGGTACTGAGCTCAATTGCTAGTGCCTTGTACATTTCATTTAAATGATGTTTTATTACTCTAAAAGTGTGAGTGGCCCATTGAAGAAAGAAAAGAAAGGAGGAAAACCTTTGCAAACAGAGATGACATGAAACTCAATTTCAATTTGGAGCAAAGAGAGGAAGAGGAAAAACAACCAACCAAATATTTTTTGTGGTCCTGACAGATTATGGTCTAACAAAGTTTCCATTCAGAAAAAACATCTGGAAAACTCTATGAAAAATTTCAGAATTGTTTAAGCTGAAAGCCCTTTATAATGCCACATATTCATAATTATTTTGAAAGAGAAATCTAGACAGGTGATGATGTAAATTGTGACGTTTTTACAAATGGTTTTGCCTTAGTTTATTCAGTGGGGGATGGGTGGGAATAAGAGGAAAAGGGGATGTCAAATGAGAAGCAATTTCTGTAATAGAGAAAGTGGGTATTTGAGTAAATAAATAAAATGAAATAGTAATCACCGAATGAAAAAGGACACTCTGGCTGTGTTTATAAATGAGAGTGAGCTTATAAGTAAAAAAATACAACCCACAGTAAAATAAAAACAGATTTTGTTTTAGTAGCTGATTGCTTTAGAGTTCAATACAGTAGTTTTCACATTTCTCATGTATGGGGACCCCTTTTGGCCTTTTAGAAGCCAAAAGTAGGTTTTAGAGTTCTACAATACAGTTAAAAACTATCATTGTTTGAGAAAATTACTAAAAGCTATTGGAAATTTACTGACACTTTCAAATACTAAAAACAAACAAAAAACAAAAAAACACACACACACCACACAAAACATTGTCACAGCAGTATAAGAAAGTAAAACAAAACAAAACAAAAACAAATAAATAAGGTGGTACATATACACGAAGCCAGATTAAAGAGACATGCCAGGCAGTTGACCAATCTATAAAGGGCACTAAAAAACCACTGAAATAAATAAAAATAGTTTGCCAGTCAACTCTGACTTGTTCTTATCGAATTGTAAATTGGTTATAGGTCTCTGCTTGCAGTAAATAGCGCCCTCAAGTGGTGATCTTATAACTCTTGTCAAGGGCCCCAGGCCCCACTTCTACTAAACACATATTGAATGATTACAAATATAGAGGTTTAAAGAGATGCTAATATCAAGCTTCTCAGGAACATCAATTTCTCTATCCAAAAGAACATATAAGCATTGACCATGATAATTTTTTTAGACCACAGTACCTTGTATGCATGTGGAGTCAAAGATCCTTCATTTGCCCACTTCTGATGGACCTAGAGTCCACAGATCAGGAATAGATGAATTATTTAATAGACTCTCCAGATTGCAATGGCTCTCAAGGTCTCAACCACCCATCTTGGTCTTGATGTCAAAACTTCCCTTGGTCCCATTCGTCATGAGACCTAGTTATGCCCTAGTAGTTAGCCTCTGATTCTCAATGGCTCTGTGCTAACACCTTGCAATAAATCACTCCTTTCATGGATAGTTTGAGTGGGCCTTGACCCTACTTCAAAGAGCCTTAACTAGGTCAATCTTTTGGTCCTTCACCCACAGAGCCATTCACCTAGCAGACTGTAATGTTGGCTTTGTTCTTGTGCCCAGTCACATTGAAGACAAAACTTAATTCCTCAATTAGATTTCAGCTGTCAGATTCTCTCCAGGGGTCACAGGATGCTTTTCTTTCTTTCATTTTCTTGTCTTTAATCCCAATTCAGTTTTTACCTAAATTGAATTTATTGTCTTTTTTTCCAAGTAATGTAGATTCACTTTACCCCTTACTGGATTTGTGAAATCAAAAGTAAGTGTCCTAATATGTTGTCACTTAAGAGCAGATATGTTACTCTAAATACAAATGACTTATTTAAAAGGACTACCATACACATCAGCAAAGACAGGTTTCGGGCTTGGGGGCCTCAGCAGATTACCAATCTCTTGTGAAGAGTTTCTACTTTTTGCCATGGCTACATAGGCACTGATGTTTTAGCTGCTAGATGCTACATCTGGGCACAGAGACACATCTAAGATAGTGAGTTCAGAGGGATGATGTGAAGATGATTAAATGATATGTAGATCATTAGTCCATAGTTTTTCCAGTTAGTATGTCTATGTTTTATAGCTCCTATACAATAGAAAAGTTGTCACTGAAAATGTAAATTGGCAACATTTTCATAGGAGACTCCAAAAATGTAAAATGATTTTTTTTTCTTCTAAACACTGGCAAACAGATTTAAGAAGACCTACCAATTCTAAATGTATATACATCAAATTCATAAAACAGTACAAAGGGAGATAAGGACATATCTGTAATCACTGTTGGAGATATTAACACTCTTAATAATTGAGATAACACAGACAAAAGCATATATATAGAAGTAAAATTATCTTTTGAAATTAGAATAACATGGCCAAACAACCTAAAATATTTGATATTTATAAAATAATCCAATACTTATAGAATGTATATACTTTTTAAATTGTACATGGATACTAAGATAGAACATATGATCTGCATTTTTAAAAAAAATCTTATACTTCAAAAGGTTGAAATTTTGCAGAGCAATTAAATTAGAAATCAATATATAATACATATTTTAAAACTCTAAAATATTTGAAAATTAAACAGCCAGTTATAAATAGTCCATAAACAAATAATTCACAAGAAATCATATATAATAATGAATTGTAATTCAAATATAGCATGCGACAATTTGTGAGATGAATATAAAGGCATAGGCAAAGTACAGTCCCAAAGCCATATCCAACCAGCCACCTAATTTTGTAAATAACATTGTATTGGAATACAGCCACATCATCCATTTATGTATCATCTATGGCTACAGTTGCACTATAACAGCAGAGTTGTGTAATGGTGACAATGACTGTATGGCTTACAAAGCCTAAAATATTTATAAACTAAATCTTTATAGAAAAGAAAGAAAATTACTGGCCTTTGATATAAAGCATTGGTTAAATGAAAATAGTTTTAAGAGTTAGAGACCTATTCCTCTCTATTTTCTGAGTTTGTATAACTTTTACATGATGTTTCTTTTTAAAACGTTTGATAGAATTCACCAAAGAAATATGTTCCTGAAGTTTTTTGTGAAGAGAGTTTATGATATTATATTTACGATTTTATAGTGTTCATACAAAAGACCATTTGAAAATGGTGATATCTTTATAAAAGCAAAGCACCTAAAATTCCATCATGTGTCTAGCTAGCTGAACAAAAATTTAAAAAAAAACATAATATGTATAATTTGGTATTAAAAAAAAAACACACAGAAAAACAGGATTCAGCTATCACAATATCATATCTGTGTAAAAGCCCCTTTGTCGGTTTGCGTAAATCTAGTCAAAAGCTTAACCTCATTAGCATGTATATTTGTGTGGCTTTTTGGTGAAATCCTCTGAAATGGATAGAGGGTACTGCTTTGGGGTTTTTGCATTAAGCTCCAGCTGGGCCCAGCAGACACTGTCCAATAGATGATCTCCAAGTAATTAAATGATATCCATATGTTTGCTCATGTATAGTTATCTAATATGAGTTTTGCCTTCTCTTTCCAAGCCCACTGCTTCTGACTGTGCTGGCTCCATGCTTAGTGAATACTTACATTGGAAAAAAAAATCAAATATGCTACAGCTAAATGGTTAAGAAAATAATAATATACCTACAATGGTCAACTCTTCTAATTTAATCTGCAAAACTGAGTCCTTCCTAAGCATGATACCAATAGACTGGTTTTAGGTTAGAGAGCTCTAATTTGGTCTGGGGATTTTAGAAACAGTTTAAAGAATAAAATTGTATGCAAAAAACACATTTCATTAAAAACTAGGGAAAATTAAAGGAGCTCTGTATTTCTCAAGAAGAAATGTGGGCATCCACTGACTTTATAGTCAAATGCATTTTCTACTCACAGAGAACATACTCAGTGTTAACTCTGAACATCTTATTTGAAATGTCTTTAAGAAGGGTATGATTAGTATTCAATCAGCACTTATGTGACCAGATAGATTTAATAACGTGTAAAAAAGCAATTGAAATATATGGCAAGAAATGTTATATCAAAGAGGTTGGAAATCAGAGCTTTTGTATGTAAAGGACATAGACTTCAACAGTATCCAAAATCTACGTACAACCCCCTCTTTCCACGCAGGGACTCTTGTTCAGCATCTACCTGTAGTCAGTTTAAGAACTACAAATTGTCTCTTTTCTTTATAGCAGTGGTTGGCAGATTAAGGACCAGGGACAACCTAACCTGCCACCTGATTTTGTAAGTGAAAAATTTTTGGAACACAGTCATGCCAGTTTATTTTTTGTACTGTCTATGCTTTGGCTCTACAAGGCAGAGGTGAGCAGATGTTACAGAGATGGCGTAGCCTGCCAGCCAGATAATATTTACTATCTGATCCTTTGGAGAAAAAGCTTGCCAATCCCTGCTTTATACCTATGAAATAATAAAAAGAGCACCACCTAACTCAATCCATTTATGTATCCATTCTTTGAAAACTTACTGAACATTTACTGCATTTCAAGAAAGTTATAAAATACTAGAGGCCTGGCGCACGAAATTCCTGCATGGTTACGGTCCCTAGCCCTGGACTTCAATCAGGGCCATCTTCCCCAGCTGCCGGCAGCCGGCCTCGCCCCCCACCACTACCCACCCTCAGTTCCCATTCGCCATGGGGAGATGGGGGCCTGCAGGCTGAGGGCAGCTTCTGCATTGAGCATGTGCCCCCTGGTGGTCAGTGCACCTGAGTTATTCTGTAAAAGTGACCATGTCATAGCAACCGGTTGTTCTGCCGTTTAGTCAATTTGCATATTACCCTTTTATTATACAGGATATCTACAAAATGAACAAGACACCAAAGCTGACTCTAAGGATCAATGTTCTGTCCAGAGGCAGTTATGAAATAAACAGCTACAATGTAGTGCAATAGATGTTAAAAGAAACAAGTTTATTTTAGCTGAGAGAAAAGAATGAAGCAACTACTAGAGAAGCAGGGAAGGGATGCTATTTGATCAGCATCTTAATGTAAAAACATGCATTCATTCACAAGGTTGGATGAGAATGATATTCAGACAGAAAGTGATGCAGATGCCAAATCCTGGAAGAGTGAAAAATCATCTTATGCAGAGGGGCTATCAAGTTTAAGAGTTAGAGCTGGAACCGAGGACCTGTAATTGTAAATAGGATTGCACAGGCAGATTGGGGCTTGATTCAAGAGTTATGGGGCATCATTGGAGCACTTGAGGAAAGGAAGCTTCGTGGTCACTTTTACAGAAAAACTCAGGCAAACATTTAAGAACCGACAGTAGTGAAGAATATAGAAGATTAGCACACTTCACATTTGCTGGCAGGATTAGAGATCAGCAAGGATGCTAACAAAGTCAGTGGAAGTCATTAACATGGGAATGGTTGCAAAGAACAGCATGATTAGAGAAATAATATGGTCTTCTAAAATTTAGCATCCTGAGGAAAAAAAAGTAGCCAGTTATAAAAACCATCTGTAACATATTTGATATTGGGAAGAGATCCTTTGATAGTAGACTTCATATTTTTTTTTAATTTTTGATTAAGGTATTATATGTGTACATATCTTACCATTGCCCCCCCCACCTCACTCCCATACATGCCCTCACCCCCCAGTTTTGCATCCATTGGTTACTCTTATATGCGTGCATATTTCATAAAAATTTTTTTTAAAAGGCTTGGAATTCTTACCATTTGCAACAGCATGGATGGAACTGGAGAGCATCATGCTAAGCAAAATAAGCCAGTCAGAGAAAGATAAATATCACATGATCTCACTCATTTGTGGAATATAATGAACAACATAAACTGATGAACAAAAATAGAACCAGAGTCAGAAGCATCGAACAGACTGTCCATCCTATGAGGGAAGGTAGGGGGTGAGGGGCTAAGATATCAACTAAAGGATTGCATGCATATGAGCATAACCAATGGACACAGACTGGGGAGAGAGTGGGTGAGGGCATGTGCTGGGGGGGTGAAGGCGGCTGGCGAGAGGTCAATGGGGGTAAAAGGAGACTTAGATAATACTTTAAACAATAAAGAATTTAAATTAAAAATACATAAATAAATAAAATAAAAATTAAAAAAGGTAAATAAACTGAAGAGTAAGCAAAAACACACTATTTATATTTAAGGAGGGATGCACTATAGTCCTCAAATCAGTAATACAAGAGAATTTCGAGGTCTTTACAGACTATTGCTAAAACTGTTAACATGATGTTCCAGTTAATTCCATTTAATGACAAAGTGCATTCTTTTAGGAGAATAACACTATTGACATATTAATGGTAAGAAGTCAGATTTACTGTGTTTTCTGGCATTGGTTGTAGCGTTATTTTAAGTTATACATATTAATTCTCTAGTTCCCTTGTCATTAATTCTCTAGTTCCTTTGTCATAAAATACTCTTATTTTTTATTGTTTTTTACTTTTTAATAAGCATGAGTCATTTTATTTTAAACATTTTATTGACTTTATTGGGATTCAATCGGTTAATTAGATAGTTTTCAAGTGTACACTTATATAATAAATCATCTGTATATTGCATTGTGTGTTCATTACCCATGATCTACACACGCTCAAACACACAGCCATGCCATCACCCTTGTTTATTAGCGCGGCACTGCGTGTTTAGTGCTAGGCAATTTAAACTACATGGTAAAATTATTCAAGAGTGCATAAGCAGAGTTATTTGGCAGAGATCTTACACTTAAGAATGAGACTACATATGTATTGTTTTTATAAAAGTTTCAGGCCAAAACAATCACTAAAAATAGAAAGATATTTTATGGAACTTTTTGCTTATGGAGGTATACGTTCCCACCCAAATGTGTAAGATTTGTTGATATTTTCCAAGTTTTGTTTTACAATCAAATTTTGAATGGCAAAGGGAGAAATGGGAAGGAGAGTTGGAAATGGTATCTGAAAAATACTGTTTTAAAATCTTATATAATTAAATTATGTAATTAAATTAGACATTTTCCTCTTCCCTCCCCAAAAAGAGAATAGATAAGATTTATGAGAATATTAACCAAGGAAGAATATTATGATTATTTTAGTAGAAAGTGATAGAAACCCAACTTGAATTGATTTAGGCAAAAATAAATAAATAGATAAATAATTAAACACACACATATATATATTTTTATTCATTATGGAGAAGTCATCCATAGATCCAGATATATATATATATATATATATATATACATATATATATATATATATTCCCTCAAAAAAGGAAAATTCCTTCCCAATAATTTTAGCCAAATTAAGCCAAATTATTTTGTCTTTTTCTCATGCCACACTCTAAACCAACCATTGTATACTGATCTGAAAGGAGACAGAAATCATTTGCCCTGGAATGAGCTTGAAGTGATAACAATTAACATATAGTAACTCTTTAAAGTTTCATCAAGGTGTTACTTTAGCCTTGATTCTCTACTTATTCATTTGTTGAGCATGTATTGTTTTACTGTTACTTGGTGCAACCCCTACTTGGGTAGAAACACCATGTGGTGGAGAAGCTGTCCCTGCCTCCAAGGATCTGCCCATTTAGTAGGTGAGAAGAAAAGCCAGTAGTTAAATAGAGACAGTCAAGCTCAGGGCACACTGGGAACACAAAGAGAGAGCCAAGGAGAGGAGGCAGAGGTTGTCAGGATGGCCTCTCAGAAGTAGAATTATCCAAATTGAGACTTGAAGGGGAGTCGGATTCAGCCAGGGTAGAAAGCAAGCTGCAAACAGACAAAAGGAAAATATACAAATTCCTGTCAGTGAGGCTGACTTAAAGGGAAGGGTAGGCATGAGGCAGAGACGGAAGCCACAATGGGAGCCAAAGCCAGGCCATGAAGGTTGGAAATACCCTTCCTCATTTTAATTTGGACTGGACTTAATTTTGAGGGAAATTGGGATGAATGGAATAAAAGTTGGTAGAGAATCATGATCAGAACTGACCTTTAAAACAAAACCTCTGCGATATGCAGATTTTTTAGTGTGTCTTATTTCAATCTAACAGTAGTCCTGTAGAGAGCCAGAATGCTTCATTTTGACTCAGAGAATGGACAGATTCAGAGCAGGCACAGGCCAGCTGTCCCTCCACGCACTGTGTAACCACACCGACCTCAGGTGGTTTCCGCTGTGTGAGGGGAATAATAGTATTTCCTACTTCATAGGATTGTCCTGAAAACAACTGAGCTAATGCAATGCAAAAGCCCTATAATAAAGCCAAATACAGAGGAATTGCTCAATCAATTGCACTACTGTTATTATCATTATTATTTTGAGTGATTTTTTTCAAGAATGCTCAGAGGCATTCTATTATGTGAAGTTTTATAGATACTGAGTTTGTGTGGGAGAGGGAGACAAAATGAGAGAGAGAGAACAAAAGAAAGGGTAAGAATGAGAGAGACACATTTGTCTCAGAGAATGGGTTTTCCTTTTTTCATTCGATAGGAAGAACTTCACCAACTCTATCATAAATAAGCATTGTTTTTACAGTTAGCAAAATGTAGCAACCTCTGGGGTGAAATGAAGCAGCTGCTTAACGGAGCACAGCTTCCCTGCAGGGGGAAAAGTGTACTTTAGACAACGGAAACCATAGGTACCCGTGTTAATCAAAACATGTTTCAGGTAAAGATCATAATGTGTGTTTTCACAGCATTAATTAAGAAAGCAAATGATTATCTGGAGGCAAATTGAAATGAGGAAACTGTTTGATTAAAACTTCTACGAGACAACCATTACCCATAACTAGTCTCATAGATTCAGAGAGGAAATAGGGACAGAAGAGAAGCAGATGACAGATACACACAGGGATGTAAGTTTGCATAGTTTTACGATTTTCACTAATGAGAGAATAGACCATTGGTTTTATAAAGCAAATCAGGGAAGCATATTGATAATTCACGTTGTTTTTTACTCCCCAAAGAATCTAGCAAATATGATTTTGGTATAACGAGACTTCTTTAAGAGAGAAATGTAGTCACCCTAGCCGATTTGGCTCAGTGGATGGAGCGCCAGCCTGTGGACTGAAGGACCCTGGGTTCTGTTCAGTCAGGGGCACATGCTCAGGTTGTGGGCTCGATCCCCTGTACGGGGTGAGTAGGAGGCAGCTGATGGGTGATTCTCTCTCATCACTGATGTTTCTCTCTCTCTCCCTCTCCCTTCCTCTCTGAAATCAATAAAAACTATATTTAAAAAACAGAGAAAGAGAAATGGCTTCAGTCAAAATGTTATGGAAATCGCTTCTTCCTTTTCCAAACTATTTTCTACATTCCTGTTTGTGTCTGTACCACAACCATGACATAGGGATAGAGGATGAGACGCCCCCTGCTTTAAATGAGATGGCCAAAGACACACTAGAGGCCCAATGCACAAAATTCGTGCAAGGGGCTTGGCCCTCACAGCCTCGGCCAGCCCTCGCAGCCCCTGCTGGCCCTCGCAGCCCCTCCAGCCCCAGCCGGCCCTCACAGTCCTGGCTTAATTTGGAAGGTCATCCGGAATGTCGTCCGCACGGTCATTCGGCTGTTCGGTCTAATTAGCATATTAGCTCTTTATTATATAGGATGGTTGCCTTTATCATAAACAAAGTAGTGGTGTTCATGTGGAGCGATTTGAAACATGTCCCCAGCCCCCAAATATGCCACCAACACACCTGAAGTTCCCCTATGCTGGTGGGCTATACAATGGCTGTCCAGGATTTCTTTTTCTTTTTGTTGATTTTTTTTTTTTTTTTTAGACTAAAGTTGTTTCCAGGGATAATGCAATTAGCCCTTAGGGAAAAGATAATAATTAACTCTATAAGGCAACTGATTTTATTAGACCCTGTTCCTGTTTTGCAGAAAAGACTAAGGGTAGTGGTGGGCAAACCGACAAAGGAAGAAATTAAAATACAGAAAAGGCCCGGAACCAAGAAACATAGTCTTTGGGAAAAAGATACTACTCCCTCCTTCCTTACAGGGAGAGCAGGGAGAGAGAGGTGCCTGACTGGGCTCTTCTCAGAACACACTGAAGATGGAAGATAGAGCTTGTTGCTAGATCACACAGCTTATTTTTTGTCATGCCTGTTAGAGTGTTTCATACAAGCAACTGGAGTTGACTTCAGAGGAAACCCTTAAATTCAAAAATCCCAAATGGACTCTCACTCTGCTCATTAAGGCCTGATTTACTCATTCTTTCTGATTGCTTGCCTTGCAAAAGAAATTTGTCTTTGCTTCTTTCATATTATACTTGACCCCCTTAAAGAAACACTTAAATTATTATTAATACCCTTCATAGTTTTTTGCTAACTCCCACATATTTCATCTAAGTTTCCCCTTTACTTTATTCTTTTCTGTTTTTCCATGTCACTATCAGCTCCCATTTTGATTGATGTTTTCTCCAAGGGGGTCACACCAGAACAGAAGTCAAAGGTGACCTCCCTCCTCCAAATGAATAATCTAACTTTGAATTCCTCTCATCTCCTTAAACAAATACAATTGGTCAAGTCCTCTGCAAATTTACAATGATTCCCACCATCCTCTTGTTTCATGAAGCACGCCACATTTACAAATGTAAATGAAAGAAAGAGCAAAGAATCTAGAAAGATCGGCTAGCTCCATTTGGTCATTTTCAGCTGGTTAGAAACAGAACAAAGGCTTCTGGTTTCTAGGGTACTTGTCTTAACTAATACACAGGACTGTATGAACGCATAATGCAGATGAAAACAATAGGAAAAAGGGTCAACATGGCCACCTTCCTTCTCTGCATCCTGACACTTGGACTGGGCAGGGATCCACCTGCTCCACCATATGTCGGCACAGCAGAGAACTGAAGAGCTTCTCTCTTTGACCTCCTGGGAGTCCTACCTCAGATGGGATGGAGTTGAAGGCAACAGCTGGTGTGCAGATGTGCCAATTCACCCACCTTTAACCAGCCTGGGCAGAGGCAGAGACATCTTTGAATGTGTACCCAATTCCATGTGGTCAATCAAGAGCCTTTGGTCTGTTTGATGTCTCTGTACCTTTGTCTTTCCTCTGCTTGCAGGCTGATGGAAACCGACTGAGGGGGATTTAGATGTGGTGGGGGTAAAGGGAGGGTTTGAGACTGGGTCAAGTCAGATGGATAATGGGTTGTGTGATCATCCTGAACTGCTGGCTTAGAAAGCAGTTTTGCAAATATACATATAAAGGAGTCATCTCATTGAAAGAAAATGAAGCAAGACCTGGTGGGTGTGGCTGGAAATTGCTATGAACTACATAACACAACACGGAGGCAAAGTTACACAACCAGCACCCACTGGAGAATGAGCAGAGTCTTTTTAATGTATGCCCATAACTTAGTTCATATTGTCTTACAGCACGCCAGGCAAAGAGCATATGAAATGTTTATCTTATCTGCAATCCTGTTGCTGACTGAGAGATGGACAGGCTCACCAGACTGAAAGCTGAAATATAATATCAAAAACAGGCCACTTGCAGTTTGTATTTTCTAGTAGTTTCAGATTTAGATTTATTACAGGAAAGTGATAGTTTTTATCTTTTTAAGCTAATTACCCTAAAATGGATTCAAAAGGGACTTGGAACATAAGTAAAATATAAAGCAAGTTAGCCTTTGATGCCAGGATCCACCATCTATATTTTGTTCTAGTCTCCACTCAGCTGCCGACCCCCCACATTACCCCCAGCGTTGACTAGGGATTTGCTTAACCCCACAATTACTTAGTGAGACTGGGAGGCTGTTCCCTGGTGCATAGGAAAGAGTACTTCTGAGCTGCTATCTCGTGGTGAAATTGATTAGTTACAAAGCTCTCATGGGTGACGTATAATCTCCACTTTAATATTTTGCAATTGAAAGGGGAGATTCTATAATAAGATAAAAAAGGATTTTCACTTGTTCACTTAATTTCTATTAATGGCTTTCTAAAATAGTTAACTTTTGTAAGAAAAATTTCAACATGGGTAGCATGTCATTTGATTTTTAAAAAATCCTAAACAGAGATTTTAATTTAAAAATTTTAAATAAATATAATATTTAAAAAATCAATAACAGACATGTATTCCAAAATATTAAAAAAAAACAATTATTGAAAAAAAAAACACTTTTGTACAGCAGGTTATAAAATTAGATGCAAATACAAATATCTGGAGGAAAAATACATACCATAATGGCTAATGCAATAGCTCTATTAAATAATCAGGACATATCAAAGGGATTAAGTATATTATACATATATATATTTACAATTTAATCTGATAGTATTTCCTATGAGGCATTTGTTTTTATTTAATTAGATACTTGAAAGTCTTAGAAAGATCTACTAAAATAAACTTACTTAAATTTAACCTGCACAGCCCACTCTCTCCCATTGTCCTTGTCCATGCCTAAGGATATCAAACCATCTTGAAGACAACACAAACAAATGGAATCGCATGGCATGACGGGACCTTCGTTGTGCATGGCTGGCTCCCACTTAAATGAGAGGAAAGAATGCATAGCAATGTAAGTCTACAAGCACAGATTCTGATTTAGTCCATGAATTATAGATGCACTTCTGAGGGGCCAATTCCCTTACGGTTTCTGATGCAAAAACAGTCGATAAATATCTAAGGCTCTTGACCCGATATGTTAATCAAGCAGTGAGGTAGACACATCCATGGCCTCTCTATGCTAAGTTTAATTAATGGCATGTATAGTTGTAGAGTCCCCTTCAACTCCCCTTAAACACTACATAATGGGATACATTCTCCCACAAGGGCCTGGAAGTTTGTGTTTTCTAGTCATGAAGTTTTGCTCACTATTGTCAGGTCAGCACATTCATTTCGTAGCACTCCCAGTTCCCAACTGCTATTTAAGCTCTTAGTTCATTGAGTTCATCTGTCATGGGCCTGCTTTAACATGCTTGCCAAAGGCTCTAAGAACTATTCCCACTCTGCTATTTCTTTGTGTTAATGAATCACTTTGAACTAGTCAGATATATCCTCACCATTGAATGGAATTCCTCATGTTCAATGTAACAAAACCAGGCCGAATGCTTGCACCTGCTCGCTCAGCGACATCATCTGTTCTTTTGTGAGATGTCAAGGGTATCTACAAGTCTGGGGGAGAAGCTTGCTTGCTTCCTCAACATGATAAGGTATGGCATGAGGCCTGTGTGTAAAGATGTCAAGGCACATCCATAAAATGAATAGGGAGAACTTATGTATTTTTAAAGCTATTCAGAGTTCTCCACGGATACAACTGAACTTGGCTTTCAAAATTCAATATTCCCTTTAATAAGATTACAATTCTGATCATTGTGGTTGTGATTAATTTAGTATTAGATTTCTCTAGATTTCTCCATCTAGATGGGGGTAACTCTGGTCCAGATGAGATTTGTCACTTTCATTTGCATATCATTTATAAACTTAAAAACTATAATTACCTTTATTTGTGGTTGTTTTTTTTTTTTTTTACAGGAACCACCTCGCTATCGTGTTTCTGCATAATCAAGAAATATGTCTAATTTAAGTCTCAAACAGGAATCGCATGATCCCAGAAAAAGTGGTCTATGCCTCTCCAGACTCTGTAACAGGGCAGAACCACAAGTCATACAGAAAATATATATTCAGACTTTAATCTTATTACTAAAGTCATTACCAGGATTTTTCATAGCTTATAGGAGGGACATGATACTTTCTTCTAAGAAACAAATTACAAAAATCTCAGTCATTTTGACTTAAGTCACAAGATAAAGATTTGGGGTTTTGTTATATATTCTCATTGCAATCAGGACATTCTCTTTTGACTATGAGAATCAAGATCTGGAATAAAGTTTGTCTGTCTACTTCCATAGCAGCTTACCCTTTTACAGTTTCTTCTTTGAAAAACTGTCCTCAGGGGAAGAAGGGACAGAGGCTTGGGTCTGAGTGATGCACACGCATTTGGGTAACTGTTGACTGGTCTCACTAGACCCACCTGTGGGAACCTGGCAAAGCTAGACAGTGCTGACAGGTGCAGTGATGACACACTTGTGAGTTCCATAAAGTAGACGGATAGCATCGTGATCACCCATACATATTCATTCATTTATTTATCAAACATTTTTCAGCACTGACTCTGTACCACACTTTGAAAAATAAAACACCAAGAAGACAGCAATAAACCGGACAGGCCCAATAATCTTCAAGGGGTTCTCTTCTACCAGCAGCCATCGTGCTCAGTCTTAAAGAAAATGCCATTTGCTTTTTCCATTTTCATTCACGGAACATTTTGAGCCCTGTTATTTATAGAAAGATGGAGAGCTGAAAATGTAATCCAACAGCATTTATTGCTAGCATAAGCAAAACACTATGTTAGGTGTTTTATGGCATGCTAACATGGCTAAGATTCCTTGGGTGCAATAAAAGATGAGAGATAGGAAAAGGGAGACACATATACAAGTATGCAAATAAAGAGAGCACGGTGGGGAGACAGTCTATCCCTCTAGGAATGGCTACCACAGGAACAGAAACTTGGTGGGGCCCTTGCAAAACTGTGTAGAGGTAGGTTATGGTGGGACCACATAGTAGATCCTTCATGAATAAAAGGATAACTAGGGAGGGGGAAATGCAGACTGGGGACTAATTGAGTTAATTCCTGGGCTGGAAGAAAAAGTTCAAAGACAAGTTTCAGAAAAAATAAGGGAAGTTAGAGAATTTTATAAAATGTGGAGCAAGTACAGAAAGACTCTTAATGTCATGCATGGCTCTTGAGCACCTTTACTTTTGAAGTTTCCCATCTGAAGAAGTTCTATTAGACTTTACAAATTGCCCTCATCATTCATGGTCCTTCTGAGACTTTACCTACTCCATTTAACCTTCTGCAACTATTGGAATCATGCAACTCCATTTGCCTACATAAACAATCATGTTTATACAGTTACATAGGCTTAATGCTTATTTGGTTGAGTTTTATCTCCCAAGATGGTAAGCTATTGAAGGAAGTTTTTTTTCTGTCCTATCTTTCATGGTACGTAGCAAGACACACAATGAGATCTAAATGTACTTATGCTCTGACCAGACAACGTGTCTTAGAGCTACAAAAGTCCCTTGCAAATCCCGGTCAGCAATAACTTTTGTTGACTTATGATCTTAAGACTCTTAATCATATCTTTTACCTAATATTTATCCAGTACTCCTTATGTGCATATGCCAAGTGTTATAAAAAAGATGGAACACTGACATAACCTTGACCTCTAGGGATGTGACTCAATATTATTACAAGCATGGCCCAAGCCTCAATTTAGAATGCCAGACATATGCCTTGTTTCTTGCTTCAATAAATAGTTACCTATACATCCTACTCCTATTTGAAAGAACTGAAATAAGTGGTGTATATATAAAAAGTATCTTCATAGATGAAAATAAATGCACTCACCAGCTTATTTTTCATTTCTGCAAGTGTCTGAAATTTCAAGGATAAGTCTAATGTTCAGCATCCCTAATTTTCACAATCCATACTTTAAGATAATGTCAAATCACCCTAGCTGTCAAAAAGAGCATGGTTTTTTGTTTTTTTTTTTCATGTTTCTAAGTAGAAAAAATATAAATTTTCCTTTGACAATCAAAGCACATTTACAAACCAGCATCTGAAAATGCTAAAATAATTATCCAATAGTTTAAATTTGTGGAGAATATAACAATTCTTTTTTTTTTCCTGACAGATTGACAGTGTATTATAAATTCCAACAATTTACACTTTAAGGCCCCAGCTTCCCATGCCTGCCAGCTATGTCACAGCCTTGAGGAATTATGGCCATTTAATCAGGGTCGAGCATTTCCATGCTCAACCTTCAAGCAGGGATGCTGTGCCCATGTTTTCACCAATGATAGATGAATCTACTTACTCCACTGCTTCCTGCGTGACAATACTTTAGAAGCCTTGCTAAAGTTCACAGTTCTCAATATATCAAAGTTTAGCAGCACAATGACCTTCTAATATTTGTTTTCAACTGTTTATAACCAACAGTTCATTACTTTGCCAACACAGAGAGGAAGGAAACTGGCTGTTGTGCACTTACAGAAAAGGAGGTACTAGGGCTGGAAGTGGGATTGTAGGAAATCCCACAGAGAAAAGTTTAGGAAGGTGCTAGCCTCTTAAACTGCTGGTGTGATAAGAGGCAGTGTCTGAATGACAATAGTCTTACCTGCTTTTCGTGTATTGCTTAAAACATGTTTGAGTGACTTTCATGACATTTTCTTTATGGATAGTCATTTTTTTGTTGGACATTTTCACTCAGCTGCTCCTCTGGGTCACGGCCATTCAATCTACACCCTCTGGGAAAATCCAGAGGTCTCAATAGGCAAAGCTTATTCTCCTATGCTTGGATTTGGACTCTATTCACATATGTGCTTTCCTGCTCTGGTAGATGGGATCATAGGTGAGTGTAGTGGGATCCTTTTTGCCACTCATGCTTAAAACCTAGCACAAAAAGAATACCAAATACTTTGTGGTTATTTTTGTGTTTTATTTTTTTTTAACTCTATATGCTGATTAGTCCTCTGGGTCTCAATATTCCAGTGTAGAAATAAGCACAACAAGTGTACTGACATGAATTCATAATCACTAGCATTCATGTTCCAGACAATATGCATTTTCTCACTTAATCCACTCTGTGATGTAGCTACCATTATCACCTTCATTTCACAGATGAGGAGACCAGAGATAAAACATCTGAGCTTGTCCACCCACACTATCAGAAAGGTGCAGAACAGGGACATGACGCACCTCACGCAGCCTTGTGTCAGAACCTGTATCCCGATCACCAGCTTATATAAGAGTGTAAGAGTATTTCTCACCAAGACTTAGAAGAAAGCCTGCCTAAACCATCCAAAAATTCTTCCCTGCTCCAGGCCCCACTGTGAGCTTAACAACCATCTATGAATATGTGTTTGCATTTTTGGAATGATCCCAAACAAACTATAAGCCCACAGAACCATGTACCTTCAGAAATCCCTCAAAAGGTACTTCCTGTAGAACTAGATTTGGGCCTGTTTGTTTCTATTAACCTGACATCGATTAATTGTGTGTGTCCCAGTGTGGTGTGAAGATTTCATCACCCATAGTAACTCCAGTTGACTGAAGGTGGTTGCATGGAGGGTTATGTCAGAACAAATTGTGAGATAATGTTAGGGGTCTTCTGCAAAGTGTTGTTACCTATGAATAATGACTGCTGTGGGTACTGGAGATATAAAAAGAGGCACACATGTTAGGTGTTTGTCATCTAGACCATAAATTCTTGACACAGAATGTCTCGAGAGTTGAGTGAAAAAGAGAGATCTTAAAGTTCTGACGGTATTCTTGGACAATTTCCTTTCTGTGTCACTCTTTCCATCATTTATTCTATTACTTCCCCCTGTCTTATGTTAAAGTTGGGAATATAGAGATAGAAAAGAGATCACCTGTAGTATCGCTACACCTAACCAAGACCTTTGATGAAATCACTGGTAACTTCTTACAATTACATTCTCTCCTGAAGCCTCCTTTTACATTCTAGTGGGGATAAGAATTACCCGAGGAATTTGTTTCAAATGCAGGTTCTGGATTTTGCTCCAAAAGATTCTGATTAGAAAACTCAGGGCAGATACCACAGATCTGCACCTAAAGGGTACTCAAAGTAACTCTGAGGCAAGGGCCATAATTTGACCAACACTGCACTAAACCCAAGGAAGTTGCCCTCTTACCCATGAGCTGGGGCAGGATTTAACACCAGCCAGAGCATCTGTTCTTTTTTCTACATATAGGCCACCTAGTAGTCTCCTTACAAAGTCACTGGGATATGTTTTAATAGGAGCATTATAACCCTATGTTTCAAAATGAAATTGGAGATGGCCTATTTCTGGGCTCATACGCCACACTCTGCTCCACATTCTCTTCTGCCCCACTGTTTATTCCTTGTCTACGTACCCCTATAAAGTTGCCTCACCTCTTTCCCTCAGAATTCTGCATTAATTATCTTGAGGATAGAATGGTGCTTTATTTTTCCTTTTCTTACTTAGAGTGAGCATACATAATAAGCATCCTGCCATGCTTGTTTAAGAGAATAAAACAGATCAGCCCTTCTTGTCTTCTTAAGCAAGTCTATTCCTGGCTCTCCATGCCTATTTATCTTGGTTATTCATGATGTTGATGAAGATAACAGCAACATCCATTACCTGAGCTCCTTTTCCAGATGCATAATTTTGTGTTGCGCTGAGTATTACCTTTGTTCTTAATTTCACTTCGCATTATCTAGCGAGGTTGTCAGTGGAGGCGGACCGGAGGAAAGTGGGCAGATGCTTAATATGCAAGGTCCTTTCTCATCATGTGGAAAACAATGACCGCTGAACCCACAACCAATCAAACCACATCCCCTGGAGCTGCTAAGTGTAAAGACCAGGCTCTTGGGCATTAATCATTTCCATCTATGAATGAGAAGCTTGTGTGGAAAGGTAGTTATATTTATAAGCAGGCACACACACTCACTCCCGCTTCCCCCAACAGACACACAAGAGTTGGACTTTTTAAGACACAAGGCTGTCTTTCAATTTATCTTTTCTTTTTTTTTTTTTTCAGACTTTTGTGGATATAAGGATTACAGGTTTCCTGCCTGTCCGAGAAGAGTGATCACTATACTCTCCAAGAACTTAACTCCCAGGCTTAATTATTATGCAAGTGTACCAGTGTATTAAGCATGCGGGCTAAAAGCAATTTAAAGTCTATGCTGCATTGACTTTCAAATTATCTCATTTTTAATTCAGATGCATGCTTTTGTTAAGGCATTTATCACTTTTACATAATTAGCCAGATTGTTTCATGACTACAGTCTCTCAAAATCCCTAGCCCCACATCCATAGCAATAATTGACATTTCATACCCTCCCGTGCTGAGTTAGGCTTAGAGGCTCCTCCCCAAGTGTCTCACTTCATCTTTCAATGTAGCTCCAACACCTGGGAAATTTATTAAGTCCTGCAGACCTTGTCATCCAGGCTGTTTGTTCTAAATTATCAAGCCATCCTGGTGTTCTTGGAAAAGAGGTGGACACTGTTTCACAGACACACTAAGGAGTCCTTGAAACTGATCAAATGGCTTGTCAGTAAATCGGATCCATTACTTTCTCAAATGTGTTAGATTCTTAGAGAAATTCAGAATCTGAGGAATTAACAGATCACCAAAAAATCCTGAAGTCATACCTAATGTTGATAACTATCAATCCAATGACATGTAAACCATCAACCTCAAAAGACCAGTAGTCAGTCCTTCACCTTCTAGATCTTTAAACCTCAGGGAAGAATGTGCATGTCAAATATTAAATCTGCATTTGTGATGGGGAGAGAATTCCTGGGATAATAAGCATGAGAATTTCTTTTATTCTTTCTTTTTTGTTGTTACTTTGTCTTTAACATTTTTAATTTTGTACTTAGTGTTTTTCCTTATTCCATACTTTTGGAGCTAACAGTTGGAGTCAAAGATAGAAAAGAGGAAATACTTGAAAAGTAAGTGAAATTAAGAGGTATCCCAAAGGAAAATAGGCAAAAGTAGAGGGTTTTTCTGATTAGCTTGATGATTTGGTTTTTTTTTTTCTCCCTTTGATAAACTTAAGAGCAAAAGGAAGAAATTTGAGATTTATGACAAAAGATGTGTGTCCGTGGCACTCAAGAAAATAGTTGATCCCTTACTATTAAAAGGAGGATGGTGATCCCTAATTAACAGGGGGAGACTACAATGAGATACATGGCACTGTTTGGTAAAACTCTAAAGTACGATATTCATCATGTGTCATATTGTTTTAGAGAGAGAGGAAGGGAAAGAGAAATATCGATGTGATAGAGAAACAGGAAGCATGGATCGGTGGCATCCTGCACCCACCTAGGGATCAAACCTGCCACTTCTCGGTGTGTGGAACAACGCTCCAACCAACTGAGCCACACTGGCCAAGGCTATCATAGGTCACATTTTTAGTAAAGTTTGGTGTTTAAGTAAGAAATTTGATCTCTGCAAATTTTAATCTGTTTTTATCAGCTCTTGTAAATAAAACTAACCTAAGTAATAAAATTAATTTTGGCTTAGGGGAAGATTACAATTCCAAAAACAGTAATTCTAAATTTCAAATATTTTACCAAAAAAAAAAAAAAAAAAAAGATGCTGTTTGCTTTTGTTACCTGAAAAAAAAAAAAAAAAAAAAAGAGATGACATCAATGATTAGTCCAAGACATTGCATCTTCTCTTTCATCTGACTGTCTTTCTCACCCCTGCAAGTAGTAAAGGAACCGTGCAATCCCAGTGAGCAGCTCACTAACAATCTGGGATTTTATGTCCGAATTTGGGATGACCCTCTCCTTTCTGATTTGGAAGAAACTGTCCTTTTAGTGCTGCCTTTTCTCTCTGACTTATATCCAGGGTAGCTAGAAGATTCATCAGTAAGTATATCCAGGCTTAAGCCAACCAATAAAACTAAAGAAAGAAAAGGCAGTATAGGTAGAATATATGATATAAGGTGAATATAAATAACAGCAAAGAGTTCTGTGTGCCACTAATGGAAACTTGGCCAGTTCCTACCTACTAATGAATAATATTCTGACAAGCTAAGAGCTAAATTTAAGTGAGAATGTGGAGATTCCAGGAATCTTGAAACTAATTAAGATATAAATATGAAGATCCTGAAAAGCACAAGGATAGATTTGGGAAGAGGAATGCAGCAGCAAAATGACATCATTATCCAGTGAATAGTCTCAGATGAGGTAGGTCATCTACATAGAACTGGGTACCTGCAGGACATGAAAGAAATTGGAAGAGTTTTTGCAGGATGTAAGGAAGAGAAATTTGTATTTTTGGCTTTTGATCCTTATATTGATCTACTTATAAGCAGGAAAATAAAGGAAGTCAAGTTGGTTTTGAGAAAAAAATGTAACTAATTTTCAATGGCTTGGGAGGGGATAAATGGGGCATAGTAGGAGGATGATTTCTGGCCACTCCTGGGATGGCAAATGAGACAAGAAGTCCCGGGAGTGTTAATAAAGCCTGCAGTGCAGTGTGTGGAGAAAGAGAGCGCCCACGCTCAGAGATTTCCTTTTGTGTTCCATCTGAAACCAATCAGTGAGCAAAAATGCAGAAAGCTCTTGGCATCTACTCCACCATTGATACTGGGGGAAGGAAAGAGGCTTTATACAGAGACCCCCATTACCACTAATGGAAAGTAGGCGGGTAAGTCCATGTGCAGGAGGAACAAACACAGCCCTTTGTGTGCGGTAATTAAGAGCTAAAGAAAGTGTCCAGTTGCTCATGACTAACACACGCTGGTGGTGAAAGCCCCTTCCCAGCAGCGCTCCAGTTGCTTTCTTGTGTTTCAATGGTTGGAGCTTAACAGTTGTTGACCACCTCTCACCCTAGTTCCTCTATAAAGGAATGAAAGGGAATGACATTATTTGACACTATTGGCAGAGGGGCTTTCAAGGAGAAAGTAAAGGCAAACAAGGGGAGAAGTTCAAAAGGAATCTAAAATCAAGCAGAAGAGAATAGTCAGTGGTTCAAGGGAAGTAAGTCCATCCTCATAACGTCCTTGACAGCATCCCCTCCTTTGGAACTGTGGCAAAAAGAGGAGTCAGACGTGGACCAAGAATTTGGATATAAATGAGCATCATGTCTGAAGCCCACAGCCATACATCTGGGAAGAAAATGCTCCAATGATTGTAGGGGCAATACAGTTCTATACATTCATTCTGAGTTCCAGAAATATCTGAGCACACTAAAAATACCTGTATCTTCCCAGGGAATGTCTAAGCCTCAAAATCAACCCTTGAACTTGACCCAGCAGGTTGGATCCATATAAGCAAACAACATAACGCAATTTTACAAGTATGAAATGTATGTAAAGTCTCTTATTAATTTCATAGATACAGCATGGGGAAGTTCTGACTGAGGAACAATGAAAACACATTTTAATTCACTGAAAATTCAATAAGTATTCAAAGCATATTCTCCTTTGATTAAGCCAGCTCCCTACCCGGAGCCTATCATGCCATATAATCTCAGCCTAATGACTGACTGACTGACAATAAGTAATGGAGGTTGTTATATAAGCTAATTCAAAACTGACTGCACTTCTTATCTTGAAAGTAATCAGTTTGTTCTATGCTTCTCAGTTCAAATCTAGAGTAGTGTTTTCCATCTTAAGCAACAAAATTTCAGAGACACATTGATAAAGAATTAGTTCAGGAGGTGAGATATCTATAAATAGTGTTATATGAAATCTAATTGAAGGAATTAAAGGAACTTTTCTAGAATAGAATATACTTAAGACCAATAATACAGCACCTTTTGCATAATTAAAGGGTTGCCCTGGAGAACAAATAGTATTTGTGGGTGAGGCAGTTTCCTTGTTAGAATACAGTTTCTGCTACTTTAACAGAGAAACACAAAATAATGAACTATGAACTTGAACTAAGCAATTCAAGGCTGATATGGCAGCTTCAAGGTTTGGGGGAACCCAGGATCTCTCTACCTATATTCCCATACTCCACAAAATGTTTCCATCTCGTGGTCCAAAATCATTGCTCTAGCTCCCACCTTCTCCTCTCCTCTCCAGTCATCAAAAGGCAAGAAAAAAATGTGAGTGAAAAACATATTCCTTCATTTCAAGAGTAAGAGCTAAAAGTTTCAGGGGTTTCCACTCATATCTATTGGCCAAAACTTAGATACATGACCACATTTAAGTGCAAAGGAGGATTAGAAATGTAGATTTAGGGCGTGTCACTATGAAAAAAAAAGGAGAATACATAACAGAGGAAACTGTTCCTACAAGGAGCATGGGTTATTTGTTGAAAGTTTATTGGAATGATTTCAAGTAAGTCTATAGGTTACTTAATATCTCTATTTTGGCTAATTTTAAGAAAGAATTCTAGTAATTGGATATAGCATGCTATATAAAATATAATATTAATGTGTGTGTTGCATATAAAATAAGTATTGTACCAGTGTATATAATACATAATATTATAAAATATGTAAGTTATATTTACATATAGCATGTAACATTTGTCTATATATTATGCATGTTAAATAAATGGTAGTTTAAATACTACAAAAATAATTAAACCTCTTGGCTGTTTTTTTCATGTTTATTACCTACCTAATCTGATACCACAACAGCCCTGCTCAAACCTAAAACCTCTCCTTCCTAATTTGGCAGAAACTGTCCTCTTAGCCAGGGAGACCCACTTCCCTCTTCTCACTGTATGACACCCAGAGTAAGTGGGGGTACAACTCACTAATAAGTGGATTTAAGCAGTTTAAGTCTAACAGAGAAGCTGAAAGATCATCATCTATAAAATGAACATAATAAAGGATATTAAAGATGCCTCCCTTTCTACATTTCAGGGTTGTTGGAAGGTGGGAGCAGAATGTTGCTTGGGATTAGATAAGTATAAATAGAAAAGAAACAGCCAAAAGATTTTTATATGCCATATTTAACATACTTACATATGTCATACTAACCTATCTAATAGAGTAATATGCAAATTAACCATCACTCTGCTCCACCCACAAGCCATGCCCACCAGCCAATCAGGAGATAGTATGCAAATTAACCCAACCAAGGTGACTGTAGCCACAGAGAGCAGGAGGGAGGCTTGGGTTTCCCTGGGGCGATGGAGGAAGCCAAGCTTTCCACACACCCTGACCAGCCCAGGCCTTCGCTTAAGGCCACAAAGTTTCAATTATAGAAGATAAATAAATCCCAACAAAAATGGTGGCAGCCACAGAGCTGGAGAGAACAGGAGGCTAGTGTTGCCCCCGGTGATGGAGGAAGCCAAGCTTCTGCAGCCCTGGCCTGCTTTGGCCTACACTTAAGGCTATGAAGTTTCAATTATAGAAGATAAATAAATCCCAGATACCAGGGACTCCGCTTGGGTCACTGGGTGTCGTGGCTGGCCTGCAAACCACCACAGACCCCTCTCCCAGGCCACCCCACACCCCAAGGGAACCCCCACCCTGATCCGGGACACCCTTGAGGGCAAACCAGCTGGCCCCCACCCATGCACCAGGCCTCTATTCTATCTAATAAAAGAGTAATATGCAGATTGACCATCACTCCAACACACAAGATGGCTGCCCCCATGTGGTTAAAGATCCTGTCCCCATGTGAACACAAGATGGCTACGACAAGATGGCCAGCAGGGGAGGGCAGTTGGGAGGGACCAGGCCTGCAAGGGAGGGCAGTTGGGAGCAATTAAGCCTGCTGGGGAGGGCAGTTAGGGGTGACCAGGCTGGCAGATGAGGGAAGTTGGGGGCAAACACGCTGGTAGGGGAGCAGTTAGACATCAATCAGGCTGGCAGGGAGTGTTTAGGGGGTGATCAGGCTGGCAGGCAGAAGCAGTGAGGGGGAATCAGGAAGGCAGGCAGGTGAGCAGTTGGGAGCCAGCAGTCCTGGATTGTGAGAGGGATGTCCGACTGCCCATTTAGGCCTGATCCCACCAGGATTGGGTCTAAACGGGCAGTCAGACATCCCTTGAGGGGTCCCAGATTGGAGAGGGTGCAGGCTGGGCTGAGGGACACCGCCCACCCCTGTGCATGAATTTCGTGCACCAGGCCTCTAGTTTATTATATTTACTAGTGGCCCAATGCATGAATAAAAATTCATGCAAGAAGGGGCCTTCATTCCCCTGGCTTCCGGCACTGCCTTTGCTCTGGCCGGAGCAGCCTTTCTGCTCCAGCCCGGAGCCGCCTTTCTGCCTTCCCACGCTGCCCAGAGGCCCAGAGTGGCTAGGGCGGTGTGAAACACATGTGTTGTCGCCATGGCAACTATGCAAGCATCCCACCCCAAGCCACTTGGCACCTGTATATGCAAATTAACCCGCCATCTTTGTTGGGTTAATATGCATACTCACTCCTGATTGGCTGGTGGGTGTCGCGAAGGTACAGTCACTTAGCATGTTACTCTTTTATTAGGTCGATTATATATATTATGTATTAAGTACACTACATTTTATGTGTAACATATATTATTGCATTTATATAACACTAGCGGCCCGGTGCATGAAATTCATGCATGGGGGGGGTGTGTCCCTCGGCCCAGCCTGCACCCTCTCCAATCTGGGAACCCTCGAGGGATGTCCGACTGCCCGTTTAGGCCCGATCCGGATAGGGCCTAAACGGGCAGTCGGACATCCCTCTCACAATCCAGGACTGCTGGCTACCAAATGCTCACCTGCTTGCCTTCCTGATTGCCCCTCACTGCTTCTGCCTGCCAGCCTGATCACCCCCTAACCACTCCCCTGCCAGCCTGATTGATGCGTAACTGTTCCCCTGCCAGCCTGTTTGCCCCTAACTGCCCTCCCCTGCAGATCTGGTCACCCCTAACTGCCCTTCCCTGCAGGCCCAGTTGCCTCCAACTTCCCTCCTCTGCTAGCCTGGTCACCCCTAACTGCCCTCCCCTGCAGGCTTGATTGCCCTCAACTGCCCTCCCTTGTAGGCCTGGTCCCTGCCAACTGCCCTCCCCTGCTGGCCATCTTGTGTCCACATGGGGGCAGGATCTTTGACCACATGGGGGCAGCCATCTTGTGTGTTGGAGTGATGGTCAATCTGCATATTACTCTTTTATTAGATAGGATAGAGGCCTGGTGCATGGGTGAGGGCCACCTGGTTTGCCCTGAAGGATGTCCTGGTTCAGGGTGGGGGTTCCCTTGGGGCATGGGGTAGCCTGGGCGAGGGGCCCGTGGTTGTTTTCAGGCTGGCCATGCCCCCCGGCGACCCAAGCAGAGGCCCTGGGATCTGGGATTTATTTATCCTCTACAATTGAAACTTTGTAGCCTTGAGCGGAGCCAAGCCTCCTGCTTGCTCCGTGGCTGCAGCCATTTTTGTTGGGATTTATTTATCTTCTATAATTGAAACTTTGTAGCCTTGAGTGGAGGCCTGGGCAGGCCAGGGTGTGCAGAAAGCTTGGCTTCCTCCATTGCCAGGGAAGCCCAAGCCTCCTTCTCTCTCTATGGCCGTAGCCATCTTGGTTGGGTTAATTTGAATACTCACTCCTGATTGGCTGGTGGGCACGGCTTGTGGGTGTAGTGGAGTGATGGTTAATTTGCATATTTCTCTTTTATTAGATAGTATGCTATATCTACTTTGAATAGTTATTATTTAAATGTAGACTTAATTTCAAATGTTACGCTCTGAAATAAATTCTATGAGGAACAGATCAATGAGTTCATCCAATAAGGACGTGAAAACATGCGAAACAACATTAGTTATCAGGAAAATACAAATCAAATAAAATCCATAATGAGATACTACTTTACATCCACTAGAATCTCTATAATCAAAGTGATAATAGGAAGTTTTGGTGAGGATATAGAGAAATTGAAACCCTTATACATTGTTGGCTGGAACGTAAAATGGTGCAGCCTCTTTTGAATTCAGTCTGTTGGCTCCTCAAAAGGTTAAATATAGAGTTACCATGTGATCTAGTAATTCTACTTCTATGCATATACTTATGCAAAATAAATAAAAACAAATGTTCACACAAATATTTGTACATGGATGTTCATAGTAGTTTATTCAGAATAGTAAAAAAGAGAATATAACCCAAATGACCAATTGACTAATTAACCAACTAATGAATGGTAATAAAATGTAGTTTATCCATAAACTGAATTATTTTTCAGCAATAAGAAGGAAGATAGTATTGATGCATGCTAAAACATGATGAACCTTGAAAATATGGTATTAAAGAACACAGTCAGAAAAGACCACATATTTTATAATTCCATTTATATAAAATATCCAGAGACAATAGATTATAGAGACAGTAATAATAAGTTTAATAGACAGTTTCTATTATATTATAGAGATAATATATTAGTGCTTTCTTTGGGACTGTGGAGGAGTTGGAGGGAAATGGAGTGAATAAAAATGCTTTAAATGGATTATAGTGATGTTTGCACAATCTTGGAATATACTAAAAAGTACTGAATTGTACACTTTAAATAAGTGGATGCGTGATATGAATTTAATTCAATAAAGTTTTCTTTTAATAAAACACAATGCTAATGTTCTATAGCAGGAGTCTTGAGCATATAATCTAAAACTGTGTGGACTTTATCTAAATCCAGCATGCAAATAAATGTTGTTAATTAATTAGCTTACACATGTGAATCATCTGTTTATAAGAAATGTAAGTGATTTGGCCTAAACATGGACAATCTGAGTTCATTTGCCACAGACTCACATCTGAAATGAAAAGTATGGTGGAAAATAAGAAATATACAAAAATGCATACTATGCCCAGCTTCTATTACTTTATCCACTTAATTACAAGAAAACTTAACATTTATGTATCAAGAAGAACACCATAGATTCCAAGTATATTACCTCATTTAATCTTTGTAACAATCTCATAGAACTATAAATTTGAGTACTAAAGAAGTTATGTGCCTTGCACAAAGTAATTTAGGTGGCAGATTATAGAGCTAAAGTTTGAACACAGATCATCTGAGTTTAAACATTACTTTATGCAACTTTGATTTAGTAGAGTGGGCAGTGGTCAAGAATTTTTCCTTGTGTATGATAGCCACCATCAACATCCTGCATTAGAGTGGTACAGGTGTTACAACCAATGAACCCACACTGACACATCATTATTAACCAAAGTCTTGTGTTGCATATTCTGTGTTAGCAAATATATAAAGACATGAAATCATTATACAAAACAATTTCACTACTCTAAAATTTATCTGTGCTCGACCTATTCATTGCATGTACCACATGGGCATTTTGGTTACTTCCAAGTTCGGGGAATCATGAGTAAAAGTTGCTCTAAACATCCATGTGCAGGTTTGGGTGGGGACATACGTTTTCAACTTATTTGAGTAAATACCAAGGAACATAATTGCTGGGTTATATGGTAAGAACATTTTAGTTTTAGACACATAGGCCAATGAAACAAAATTGAGAAACAAGCAATAAACCCACACATATATGGGCAACTCATTTTCAATAAAGAAGCCAAAAACATACAATGGGACAAGGAAAGTCTCCTCAATAAACGATGTTGGGATAACTGGAAAGCTACATTCAAGAAAATTGAAAGAAGACTGATATCTGACACCATACATATAAATTAATTCAAAATTGATTATGGACTTGATTATAAGACTGGAAACAGTAAAATATATAGAAGAAAATAGTTACTAAACTTATGGATCTTGGTCTCAGAGAATTTTTTGTGAACTTGACCACAAATGCAAAAAAAAGTAAAAGAAAAAATAAATAAATAAATGGGACTATATCAAATAAAAAAGTTATGCAAGCAAAAGAAACCATCAACAGAACAAAAAAGCAATCAGCTAAATGGGAGAAGATATTTGCACACAATACCTCAACTAAGGGGCTAATATCCAAAACATATAAAGAATTCATATAACTCAACAACAACAAATAAGCAATCCAATTAAAAAATGGGCAGAAGACCTGATTAGAGAGTTTTCCAAAGAAGATATAAAAATGGCCAACAGATATACAAAAAGATGCTTAACATCACCATTTAGAAGGTAAATGCGAATAAAACCATGAGATACAACCTAAAACCTGTTCGAATGGTTATTATCAATAAGACAAGAAATAACAAGTGTTAGAAAGGATATGGAGAAAAAACAACCTCACACACTGCTGGTGGGAATGGAAATTAGTGCAACCACTCTGGAAAGCAGTATAGAGGTTCCTAAAAAAAATTAAGAATAGAACTACCCACAGGACCTATCATTTTCTCCTCTGGGTGTCAAAATTTGAAAACACTTGTTCATAAAGGTATATGTACCCCTATGTTCATCGTAGAATTATTCATAATAGCCAAGACATGGAAATAAGTTGTGTCCTTTGATGGATGATTGGATAAAGAAGATGTGATACATATACTAGTATACAATAGATACTACCCAGCCATAAAGAAGATTCAATATCGCCATTTGCAACAACAAGGATAGATCTTGAGAGTATTATGCTAAGTGAAATAAGTCACATAGAAAAGGACAACAACTTTGTGATTTAACATATCCTATATAATAAATCCCTAATATGCAAATCAACTGAACTGCGGAATGACCGGTGGAACAACTGGTCACCATGATGTGCACTGACCACCAGGGGGCAGATGCTCAATGCAGTAGTTGCCCTCTGGTGGTCAGTGCGCTCCCACAGTAGGAGCGCCGCTCAGCCAGAAGCCGGGCACGTGGCTGGTGAGTGCAGTGATGGTGGCCAGAGCCTCCTAAGGAGCAGCAAGCAGGTGAGCGGTAAGGAGCGAGGGGTCCCAGACTGCAAGAGGGATCCCGACTGTGAGAGGGATGTCCGTCTGCAGGCTTAGGCCCAATACCCCGGGCCTAAGCCTGCAGGCGGACATCCCCCAAGGGGTCCTGTACTGTGAGAGGGTGCAAGCCATGCTGAGGGACACCCTCGCCCCCCAGTGCATGAATTTCAAATGTTCTAAGTTTTTGTAGGGATTAGTATTCTTTTTTTAATATATATTTTTTATTGATTTCAGAGAGGAAGATAGAGGGTGAGAGAGAGAAACATCAATAATAAGAGAGAATCATTGACTGGCTGCCTTCTGCATGCCCCCCCACTGGGAATGGAGCCCACAAATAAATTAACCTAATATTAATGCTAAGTTTGTGACTGTTATTTTTATGAAAATACATTTAATGTCTCCCATGTACCCACTCCTGATTTCCTGCAGAAAACTCAAACTTTTTAACTAAGCTCTACTCTACCCTTATTATCAACAAAGATCTATGTTCTCCTATCTATATTTAAGTGCAATAACTCAACCAACCATGAAAACACTGGTCATCCCATTGGTGCAATGTAAAGGGTCTCACACTTGAGTCCTCTCAGTTCGCCCCCTGGTGGTAGCATCAGGCTTCATCACTACCAACTGCCAGATACTACTCACTTTCTACTACTCAAAATGCATAAAATCCTATCCTATATAATAAAAGCCTAATATGCAAATTGTTCAACTGGGAGTTCTACCTGGAGTTCAACCGCTCACCAGGGGGCGGCACGGAATATGGCAGGCATTGGTGACATGGCACTGGAAGCGGGCGGCAGTGGAGGTGCTGCCAGCCCCGATCGGCCCCAGTTAGAATGGGACTGCAGCGGGATGGTGGAGCAGGTGAGCAGGCAGTGCCAGGCTAAGGAAGGTACGAGCGGGGTCTCATCGCCCCACAGAGGGTGACCAGCAGAGGCTGTGGGGGGCGGGGCCACTGCCCGGGCCCAGGTGCTGAGGGAGCTGGGTGGGGGTCCCTGGCCCTGATTGATTGCCCCGCAGGTGGGATGGTGTTGCAGGTGAGGGGGCAGTGCCAGGCCACTGCAGGGTGCCAGGCAGGGCTATGGGTCTGCAAGGCTGGGGGCATGAGCTGGGGCTGCGAGCCTGGGGGTGCAAGCTGGGGCCCGATCCCTGCAGGCCACCCCAAGGGACCCCACCCATGCATGAATTCGCGCACTAGGCCTCTAGTTAGATATACAAAACTTGGAGGTCCAAAATTTCATGAGTTTTGTCCTAATGCAAAGCAAATTATATCAAATGTAAGAAAATAATACCTCCTCTGATTTAACAATTATTCTAATTTTCCTCAGTTATTATTTCTTACAGTTTTTAGCATTTCCCGATTTTAATTAACCTCTTATATCTTTAAAAACTGGTTGAACCTGTTCATATTTTACTTTTCCATAGCTACAGTTTCTCAAGGACTGCTATCTCAGACAAAAAAATGCAGAGTACAGAATGCAGTTCATTCAAAACATAATACTTTGAGGTAAATGAAAAGCTTGGCCTTTAGGCCTTCCAGACATTTCACAATCAGACACTCTTATATTACTAAATGGCTTTCCTACATCTGTTCTGTGCAACCTGTTTCCCTGCTCCTGTTATTTAGCATTCTTGACATAAACTTATATTGTTAATCATAAGAACAAACATGAAAAACTATCATAGATCTTGGTGATCCCACTGTTATTAGGCAAACCTTTGCCCAGCTTCCATCATCATGAGTTCAATCACATTTCCACAGATTAATTTTGTGTCTGCCATAGCATCCCATTTTAGTTCTATTTCTTGAATCAATATCAGTCATTTAAATGTGGCATGGTCCTATGAGATTCAAATTAGTCCAAATGGTAGGTGAGCTACTATATTCCCAGAATCTGGGACCCACCGTTTGGCCTTTCCAACCAGAGCAGAGTCATAAGCAAAATCAGTGATAAAGAGCAATGGCTACTCATGCAGGCAGTCAGAGGCCAGTCGTGGTAAAGTGATACTATATTTTCACAAACGTTTTCCAATAACTACTTGCTGGCTTATTGAGTTAGGCAATAATTACTGGTAACAGGAAACATGCTTGGACTCAAAGCTTTATTAAATAAGAATTTGTTTTCCTTTATCCCTTTATACTTAAACAAATTATCCTATTTATATCTATTTAGACATTTCTTTTGTTCCTGACTTCCTTAAAGACACATGAGCATTTACTAATAGACACAAAATAGCAATTTCTTCTTGATATTGAAACTACCTGGAAAGCATTTCCCATTGAAAACAAAGACACTTGTTGATAAGGAAACATATATTCACAAATATCACTTTGTGTATGTGACTTGTTGTATCATGAGTTTTTATACATTTTGTTATAATCTTCTGATCCTTGTCTTCATGCAAATGAAACAAGATGGACTATATGGACTATTGCTTTCTGTTGCCATAGTACATACCTGTGTTCCCTCAAAGAGCAGTAACAATCTTTGGTGGGGTTACGGTGGTGACAGGAGTTATAAGTTGTCCCATAACAAGATAATGTGAACATATTTCCATAAAATAGAATTTTTCTACCATCTGTGTTTGCTGAAGTTGTAACATTTAATGGGCTATTGCCCAAGCCTTTGCAGTGATATTCTAATTAACTCGCATTCCCTCAGTGATTCTATTATTACAGATAGAAGTCATATTTCATGTACTAATACCCAACTCTGTAGCCAGAGGTTCGAAAATCTAGACTATGCATCACAATTTCAGTTCAACATTCATGCAGCTGTTAAGATGATAAGGCAGGTGATGAAAGGACATCAGATTTCTTGCCTGGTCAGCTATTAACATGTTCTGTTGCATGCATGGTATTTTTTTCTCTCATTCCTTGGGGAAATAAATGAACTAATTAGAATAAACTGGAATTTTAGAGGTAGAAGAAAGATCCAAAATAGCATAATAACAATTTAACTTTCTCATTAGGAGGCAGTCTTCCATGACATATATTGGGAAGATTAAATGAGATAGTGTATAGAGAATGCCTAGAATAATGCATATCTAACGTAAGCTTCCTTAAAGGTAGCCACTTTACAGATAAGGAAACAGACACAAACAAGCACATGATTGTATTTTCCAAAGTCATGTAAATTTCTTAACAAAATAATCAAACCCAGAACTCAAAGTTCCTATCATCTACTTTACTGTTATTTTCACCACACCATAGAGGAATATGTAAAACAAAAACAAAAACAACTATTTAGTTTCACATATAATAGCCAAATTATGTATTTAAAAATCTATTGCAATAGATTCATTTGAATTTCATTATCTTAACACAATTAGGATGAATCCAATTAATTTGATAAGTCATTTGGTATTTATACTAATAATTCAATCTTGCAAACTCTCAGATTCCATCATTATGAATGCCCATATTTCAGCTATCACATATAATTTTCATAAAACTACTTATGATTGTCTAAACCAAACAGCAGAACATTCATCGTAATTGTTTAAAATATCAATTTAGTATATATTTAAATGAAATAATTAGCCAGTTTTTTAGACTCCATAATGCACACTGAGTCATTCTCTAGGTATTTACTGAGTGCTTAAGGCAGAATATGTAGATCGTCAATTGCATAAAAGGGTAAGACTGCAAAATAGTCTCTTGACTACTATTTGCACTTGTGATCAAAATCTCTAGTTTTAGCCATCTCTATAATCACTGTTAAATGTTCATCAAAATGATCCACATAGTGCTCCTCACTTTGTGAGACACATGATATGAATAGATCACTTTCCTAGCAAAAGCCCCAACTCAGTGCTACAATCACACTTTGTGGTTGTTTGGGAGACAACAGAGAATTTCCCATAACTCTCCCTTTACCATCCATATGTTACCTTTAACACAGGCAGGAAGCTTCTATAGAACAAGTCCTGGACACGTCTCCATTCCTGTCCTGGAGCCCCGCAGCTAACGTTTTAACTGCTTATACCACCTCATGGCTTGGCTCTCAGTTTTCTGATCTGATCAATAGTATGGGGAAGGAGCTGTGCCACCCAGGAAATGTACCACCAAGAAGTCTCTGCTTAGTATAAAATAAATTACCTCTAAGAATACCGCCAGCACAGGTAGGCTAATGTGACAACTAATCCACCCGTTTTCTCCAATCTCACAGCCCACTAACCACTTACTTGCTCACATTCCTCCCACCATATAGATTTTCTTCTACTTCTTGAACATGCCAGGCACAAGAACTGTGGACTTTTCTGGCTTTTCTCTGCTTAGAAATTATTGCCCAAAATACTCACATGGCTATGCCTTTGCTAAGATATCACCTCTTCAGTGAAATCTTTCCTGACTATTCTTTTTACAATTGCACCACACCCATCCCTGCACAGCCATCCTCCTTCCTTGTTCTATTCTTCTTCAGAACACTTCTGAACAACTAACATAGGCCATATTTTACTCATTATTTGATTGATTGTTTGATTTGTTTACCATCCCTCGTTGCCCAGAAAATAAACCCCAGAGAGTAGGGATTTTCCTGCTTATATTACAGCTAAACCTTATAAGAGGATATAGCACAGTGGTCGGCAAACTCATTAGTCAACAGAGCCAAATATCTACAGTACAACGATTGAAATTTCTTTTGAGAGCCAAATTTTTTAAACTTAAACTTCTTCTAATGCCATTTCTTCAAAATAGACTCGCCCAGGCCGTGGTATTTTGTGGGAGAGCCACACTCAAGGGGCCAAAGAGCCACATGTGGCTCGTGAGCTGCGGTTTGCTGACCACTGATATAGTACATACTAGGCAATCAATAACTATTTAGAAGTAATGCCTGCCCCCTGGGGGTCCCTTGCATCCATACTACTCTTTGTTCATGTGAGATCAAGTCAACTGATGACACTTTCTGTTGATTCCAACTCAAAAGTAAACTTATCTAATCACCAAAACACTTTCCAATCCACCCCCAACAGAGAAAAGTACAAACACATGCTATATTTATAAGGGGCATAAAATGAATTAAAAATATAGGCTGTTCTCTCTGGACTCTAGAAAGAGGCGTGGGTAGGCTGTAGGAGATGAAATCTGGGGACTGGATCTGCTGTTTTATGTAATCACTTCTCTGCACGAGTGGTATGCTCTGAACAAGTTGACCTTTACTAAATATAATCCATAATTTTCACTCTGGTGATTTTGCTTATTGCCATTGTGCTTTGGCGAGGAATTACAACCTGACCTCATACTAGCGTATGACAGCATTTCATATGCTTGCTAATCATCCCTCTGACATAAATCCTACTTTCCTCACATCCTCATTTAGCATCACAATGGTCTTTCCATGATTAAAGGGAATGTAGGGGAGGTGTTGGTACAAAGGTATGGTAACAGCGAAGAGAAAGTGTGTCTTAGTCATTAACTAATCTTAATAAATGTACAGTCTGTCTTTGCAATTTGATGTGTGCATCCAATTCACTAGTATTCACTGGCAATGTTTTAGCTGCCTAACTTATAATATCCAGAAAACACTGTCTGCAACTAAAGGGATTCATAGAAGAAACAGAACAAGGAGGTGGCTTCTTCCTACATCATAAGGTATCATTTCTTATTGGACCATATGCCAGGCAGGGCTCAGCTCTTGATATTGACAAACTATTCCTTGACATTATCATTGTAATTTTCATCCTAAATTCTCTGCACATTGTCAGGATGTCCCAATTGTAACTTCCCTGGCAATCTGAATGTGTTCTCTTTTCACACAACTGATTCTCCTAGGAAAGCCTATAGATTGTTGCTTTTCAGTCCCACAGAAAGATAAGGACCCCAGGAATCCAGAGAGGATTTCAGACTGTGAATATGATTCTAGCTAACAGAATACTATAGTCCTTAATGCAGATGGAAGATGAAGAATTCAAAAGGCACAATATATAGAGCCACCCATGGCCCTCCCCTGAGTGGTATCCTATCTGATAAAGAGGGAATATGCTAATTGACCCTCACACCATTGCAAAGATGGTGGCACCCACAGCCAATAAGGAGAGAATATGCTAATTGACTGCCCTGCCCTCAAAGATGGCAGCATCACAGTCAATAAGGAGGGAATATGCTAATTGTCACGCCTTCAAAGATTTTGGTGACCACAGCCAATGAGGGAATATGCTAATTGACTGCCATGCCCTCAAAGATGGCAGTGCCCACAGTCACAAGATGGCGGTGCCCAGTCCCCTCAGCCCCACTGGGGCCTTGCTGTGCACCTGCCTCCAGAGACCCCAGTCCCATCAGCCCCCCAACAACCCAGGGCCAGCCTGAGGTTCAGGCAAGCCATGGATGGCAGCTGCCCAGCTGCCCAGGGCCGCCCGAGGTTCAGGTAACCAGGGCTGGCCGAGGCTTGTGCTGCCGGCAGTGGCAGCAGCAGAGGTGTGATGCGGGCGTTGCCTTCCCCTAATTGCTGGGTCGCCTCCTGCCCCTGAGGGCTCCCAGACTATGAGAAGGGGCAGGCCAGGCTGAGGGACCCTCTCTCCAGTGCATGAATTTTCATGCACCGGGCCTCTAGTAACTAAATATCAAGTGTAAGAAGATGGAAAGGACTTCTTTGAAAACAGATTACATTTACACTCATCCTACCTTGGTAGGGAGGTCAAATGGCTTAATCCATTGTTCCATTAATATTCATAACCGTGTGTATAATATGGAATTTTAATTTACTTACACAAATATACAACACTGTGTAGAAGGATGAAAAATACAGGGTGGGGCAAAAGTAGGTTTATAGTTGTATGAAAAATAATTCAATTACTAATAACTAATACAAGAATAAACTCGGTGGTTCATATACTCACAACTATAAACCTTCTTTGCCCCACCCTGTATTATGCAGTAATATGTATGTTGTGCATACACATCCACAAACCTATTCACATACATGAAGCCTTAATACCACTTATAGAAAAACTCTCATGGTCGATGGTTTTGTACTGTGGTTAGTTTTCTATATACACTAGCTTATAATCTCTTAAGCAATATGACAGTATATTTCAATCCTTTGTTTCTTCACTGAACTTTGAAGATAGAAGATATTTCAATAAATGGCTGTTGGGTTAGTGAGGAAGTTGAGCAAACAGATGATAAAGTAAGGAAACTAAGAAAGCCTTTGGAATTTGACATTCACATATGTGTTTCCAAATGTTTTGTCTGCCTTATAGCTTTGTGCTATATTCAGGAGGGGTCAGTGAATGGTTTTCAGATTCTGCCTGTCCTTTCCAATTATATCTCTTCTTTTACATTTAAATTAGAGACATGCTACTCTATCAATAAACACTATGACAATGTGTGAACAAAATAGACATCTAAGGAGATCAATTCAAAGAAAACAAAACTTGGATCACAAATATTTGCAGAATACAATAGCCACTTGGACAAACCAATATTTTTCAAGTTCAGTGAAGGAGTTCTTAGGCTGTTGATCATACAATAAATTCCTCTACCCTGGCGGAACAAGGCTATATTGTACACATATGTAATACCCTCCAAGAGCTTCAGCCAAGTGACATTTCTAATATAAGCCACAGGCAACATCTAGCAATGTGTGCGGAATGTGCGTGGAATTGCTTTGAGTCTAGAATTTCAGGAAAATCAAATGAGTTAGCATTCTTTGGCCACAGAAATCTCATCAGTTTTGCTTTTTACTGTTTCCCCACTCCATTTTTCAATTAAATATAATTCCATGCTGAACTAGAGTGGCCAGCAGTCATTCAGGACATAGACATTTCTTTAAAACCCTTAGGAAATACAAATACACCCAGAAAAAGGTGATACCATCTAGTATATGTAGAGGCATTTTCTCCTACATGCCCTTTTCAATTTTTCATTTTCCATAATAAACGGTTTTGCTCTGAAGCAACAAATCCAAACTGAGGATAGAAAAGACCTCTAAGAGAATCAAACTGAATTAACTTTCTTGCAAGAGTAGTTATTCAAGATTTTTATTTGCATGTAATAGCATTGTGGTGATGATGTGAATCCCTGGAGTCATCTCTCACTTTACAACACAACTATGAGCAACTGGTGCAGTGTAAGTTATTTTCTAATCTAAATGACATGATCACACCCAAATTGCAGGGACTAGCTTTTAAAGCACAATTTTAAAATGAAAAAGACACTGACTATTCAGCTTTGATCTATAATTTCCATTTTACAAAAGAGTGGAGATTGAAGAGGGATAAAACCTAATAAGAATAAAACCACTTAATGAGTTTATTTTTGGCACCCGATGAAAACAGAGTTTGGTTTTATTTAAACCTTTCAATCCCATACCAGAGATCTACTCAGAGTGGTTTTATGTCCATGGTAAGTGCTAGAAAATTAAAATTAAAAAATAATAAGATTAAAGACTGCCTACACTCAGAAAGACCTGGATGTTTTTATTGACCAAACTAAATGAGATGCAAAAAGTCAGCACCATGAAGGCTCAAAAGAAAATTGCATTATTAGATTGTGTTCAGTTTTCCAACAGAGCCTAGATTGCTGTTGGAATCACAGTAAGAAGATTAAACAACGTTTTTACAAAAACCTGACCCCAGCATCCATTTTTTAAACTCATGCAACACAAATATTTGTTCCTATTTCTATAATCCTAACAGAATTGCAAGGAGGTAGAAAAGTTCAATAAAATAATGACTTTGTTTTGGGTTGTTTATAAACTAAGTATTCTTCAACACATTAGTAAGCTCAAAATTTGTAGTTATACTTGCTTTTTGTATAATTGTAGCTTGCAATCAACAGAACTATTTAGGGAACATTAACTCTTATCTAATTGTTGAAAAATCAAAATATATTTCAGTTGGTTTCAGCACATGCATGGGAAGGCTGATCAAATATCATTTGCTGTTGTTGTTTAAGCAAAGTTAACTCCATATACAAGAATAAAATACAGTATTCAAACTGCAATCAATTTTCAGTTACATGCACTAAGATAATATACCATTTATAAAACAGTTTAGCCTTATTTTCCTATTGCCTAGCCAGACTGTGCTTAGGAAATAAAAACCTTTTAATACAAGGCTAAGCAAAATATAATTAAGAAGTTAAACCAACTGAAAAATACATTTAAAATCAAACATAAAAAAAATTTGCACAATGGATATTAACAATTTGAGACTATTGCTGCTGCTACTCTGCTTCATTAGCACAAACAATTAAAATTTGACCCTATAATGTTGTCACTGATGTGTAAAAGCATTGCGTTGTAGTTCTTCAAATGTTCTATGGCAGTGGTCGGCAAACTCATTAGTCAACAGAGCAGCAAACCGGGACTTGCGAGCCGCATGTGGCTCGCGAGCCGCAGTTTGCCGACCACTGTTCTTATGGCAACCGGGTATTAGTTGAAGTCTATTTCTTCAAAATTTGATGGAGTCCTTTGACCCATATTCCTTGTGATGCCATATGTCCTTCAAGAATACTGTGTGACCCACTGATTTGTTGCTTTGCTCTGCTCCATACTAAACCATGTATGCAGCTCAACCCGACTCTGATTTTTCTCAAAAGCAAGATATGCATTCATTTAACAGCCTTATTTAAGTTTTATGGCCATATCAAGGGTAATCACAAAACCCAAACTGATTAGAATTAAATAATAGCTATCTTAATTCTTTTTTAACCTCTTTCTGTAATATTTTATTTCTTTTTAAAATTTTATTTTTATTGTTGGCAATATTACAATGACCCCACTTTCCTCCCTTTGCCACCTTCACCCAGCCCCTGCCCCACCCCAGGCCTTTACCACACTATTGTCTATGTCCATGGGCCATGCATATATGCATAGATGTGTGGGGAGGCATGGGACAGGAGTTGGCGGAAGGCACCTGCCCCTTTCTTGACTTTTCTAAACAAGTCTGGGTCCCTGGGTGTTTACTTAGACACATCCTTGCGTTAAAGGACGCTACAGATGTATGTGTCTCCTCAAGGATGCTTAGCCTGCTGATAGTATCTAATAGTTAATTTTCGTTCAAGCTATTGTTAATAAAAGCCTAAGGAGGCAGGTGAACAGGGCTGTTTTGGCTCCTTAAGCCAAGCAGTCCCTTAGCCTCTCTTTCACAGAAACGTGTGTCGAGTAATCCATTCACCCGTTGCTCAGGGTCTGCCGGTCAGTCCGGCATAGATGTTCTTTGGTTACTTCCTTAAATGGCTTTGGCTACCTATCCAAATCGCTTGGCCTCCTCTCTTAAGCCTCCTTTCCTGCCCTGGGCAGTCTGGTTCAGCTGATTGGAGCATCATCCTATGCACTGAAAGGTGGTGGGTTCAATTTACCGGGTTGGGTTGCATACCTGGGTTGTTGGTTTGATTCTGTGGTCAATGTTTCTCACATTGATCTTTCTCTCTTTCTCCTTTCCTCTCTCTAAAATCAATGAAAAGTATCATTGGGTGAGGATTTAAAACAATATATGTTCTTTTTCTCCCCATTTTTTCTGTTATTATGCCTACTTACTCCACTTTCTATTGCTTAGACTTCTGGGTCTTCCAATATGCTTCCAGTAAAACTTGTGTGTGTGTGTGTGTGTGTTTTATTCTGATACCGTAGTTTAACAGTAATGAAGAAATTGTAGAAGATAGGTTTACCCTTTCCTTTCTACTACTTGCCAATCTCTTTGTATGAAGTAATATAAAATCATTTTCCAATGAAAGAAATATTTCCAAAAGAATTTGGAATTTGTAGAATTAGTTGCTATCTATAGCTATCTATAAAGATGGCTAAAGTAAATTAACTGACAACACCTGGAGCATGAGGAAATGCTTTGGACCACACCCATCTATCCCATAGATTCATTACTCATTTTACTATGAAGGATCCTATGTGTGATTAAAAATCCCCCATGCTAACTCATTCCAACTAACTCACTCCAACTTGCCCTAAACTCCCTTCAGTTCAGTTACCACTTCTTGCAGGGAACCATTCTTTATCACCAAGTCTCAGTTAACTGTCTTCCTTGCTTCTGTATTCTGTGCATATTTCTTTCTTAGCATTTGTCACAACTTATATTAATTACCTTGTTTACTTATTGTTTTCCTAAAATTGGATGTTGCTTGGCACATAACAGATACTCAAAGTAGTTGTTGCATGAATGAATCAATAAAGATATCAAATAAGAATGTCAGAATGATATACATAAACATGTGACTTATAAAATAACCAAGAATAAACCTTACATTAACCATTATTCTTTATTATAAGGTTTCATGTAACCATTGGCTATTTCCATAGTTTGTCTTGTCCTTTTGTTTTTCAAAAATTCTCTCACTTTGTTGTTTAAACTCCTCCAACCATTGAGTTCAGAACTGGACAGAGAGTGGAAAATTCAATTGTTTGTTTCAGATGTGTGTATAAATACTGCATTGGGAACAGTGGCTTAATACCATGTCCACATCCAGTAATGTCAACCAACTTCACCTCTACAGAACATCTTCACATACTAAATAACTGAAAATCTTATCTATCTTGATAATAAGGTCTATAAGAGATGATTAAATTGCTGTACAAGGATATTTTTAAGTAACTTTCTGAAAAATATTCATTTACAGAAACTTAATGGTCAAGACCATCTGAAATATGTCCAAAAAATACAAGGAAAAAAGTATATAATTGAGAAAAATGTTGCAGTGATATATTAAGTCCTGCCAAGTTCCCCATTATAGCACCAGGTGAAATGCTCCCTTGGGAATCATTTGGCATGAAAGAACTCAAACCAGAAGTGAAACTAAACATTCAAATCAGTTCATGGTTTTATAAGTTAAAGAGAAAGAAAAAAGATACGGAAAATTGTAATTTTTCTTATTTAAATCAAACTCTTATTAGTTCAAGAAGTTTATTTTGATACAAGACATGGACCCAGTCTATTCTCTGACATCATAAAACTGTGCACAGTCCAACGTGTTGTGTGAAAATAAAACCAGAAACCTGAATGGTTTGGATTTTGAGACCACCGAGACTTAGGAACTGTAAAGGCATGTTGGGAAATCAACAAAAGCTTTTCAAAATATTCCTGTGACGTAATCAACTTCTGGGAAAGCAATACAATAAAAGATACTTTTTATAAGTGCACACCTTTACAGTATTGACTTAGAGGTTGTTTCAAACCAAATGCAGAATTGAACATGAATGGCGGAGTTATTTGAAGACCCTCTCTCAGTTTGGACCTAAAATCACAATTCTAGCTGTCAAAGTGAATGCAACAGAAGTCCTCTGACAACACTGCCATCTATCCAAACCACTGAAAATAGCAACGGTAGCATCTGTTCTCTTGATATTACTGACATTGTTTTCTCTGCTTTAGGATTTCAACATTTAAATAAAGTATTTTCCTTCTAAGGTGTCAGAACACTCTGTTAAATTCACAGTCCCCTTTGCCTATTGTGTTAGCATTGTTGTTATAACTTTGAATTTCTCTAACTACTTTGACTTGGCAATATGATTTTCTCTGCTTGTTTACAGCATGTAGTGCCTTTAACTTCATTCCCTTTCCTCAGATTCTAAAGCAGTTATTATGAGGAAAATGCGAGTGCTATAAAATGTTTAAATATATGCAGTAATGCTTTCAATTACATTGGTAAAATTCTTGAAATTATACAGGGGATATATTGGCAAGTTTCAGATGTGTGTACAAATACTGCATTAAGAACTGTGGCTAAATATCAAATGGCAAGATAACAAAATCCAAAAATTGCTTCACATCCCAATCCATCACTGAATTTTTGAGTGACATAGAATCTACTCACATACTTTGCCTCAGTTTCCGGCTTACAATCTGGTTTAATGTAAAAGGCCCATCAGCCCACTTCTTCATGCCTAGCTGTGTAGAAGGAGGAAATACAGCTTCCTTTTAAGCTGCTGTAAGCTTCAGGACACATGGATGATAGTTCAAATGTAAGACTCAAGTATTCTTTCCAAACTTCAGTCCCCACTGACTCCCTTCTGCAGCGAACAAGAGCAGCGGGACGCTGACACCTGCCAGCTGAGAATGGGAGGAATTCTGTGTTGTGAAACGTTGCAAACTCATCGGAGTAATAACAACATGCGTTTTTGTTTCGAGTTTTAGAGAATGGATGGATTATTTTTATTCCTTCTTTCACTGTGCTTGTGTCTTAGTGCTCGTATTTTCTCCAAGTTTCAGTACCAGACAAGAGGAGAGGAAGAAAGCAAACTCCAGATGGTGAAATCTAAAGAGAGCTATTTTCAAGATTATTTTTCCACTTTTGTATAAAATCTCAGAATCAAAAAGAAAAAAAAAAAGTCATCACAGCAAGAATTCTGATCTCAGGCCTGAAATTAGCACTAGATGCAAAGGGATGAGAAGAACATGCTTCCTCTTTAGTGGAAACTACCTCTAGACTCTGTACTAAAGTTTACCTTCCACTCTAGTAGTCAAAACTCATAAAATCAGAGCTACAAGGCAGGTGATTTTATTCTCCCTTTGAAGATTAGAGTGACGCCATGTCACAGGGCCTGTGTCAAAGCCAGGATAGGGAGTCAGAAGTCTTTCTCATTAGTAAAGCCCTTTTTTACTCAAGAATTCCTTATTTCCATATCCTGTAGCAAGCATGTCTGTGTTTAGCTTTTATTCATCATTCATTTAAATCATGTTTATTTAGTACATATATTGAGCAATGAATGTTCTACCTAAATGACTGCATAGACAATAAATATAGAACCCTGCCCTCAACAAGCTTATATTTCAGTGGGGAAAAAAACAACAAACATTAAAAAAAAAAAAAAAAAAAAGGACTGCATGTCACTCCATCCCCCACCTCCCCCCCGCCCGCCCCTGCCCAAAATCTCAGCATTGGTGAAACTGGAATAACTTCTTTCATTATGGTATGCCAGGTGGCAATGGGAGCTGTAGTCTTTGCTTATGCCTGGGTGAACTTGGCTGTCATTCCTGATGGCATGAGAGGACAACCTCAGCCCATGGACTTATCAGTCCATGAACCACTCAAAGGCCATTTATTTTTTTAAATAAATCTTTATTGTTCATATTATTACAGTTCTTCCTCTTTTTTTCCCCCATAGCACCCTTCTACCTGGTTCCCACCCCATCCCCTGCCCTTAGCCCGCCCCCCCCCCCACTGTCCTGGTCCATAGGTGTACAATTTTTGTTCAGTCTCTTCCCACACCCTCCCATCCTTTCCCCCCGAGAATTGTCAGTCCACTCCCTTTCTATGCCCCTGAATCTATTATATTCACCAGTTTATTCTGTTCATCAGATTTTTTATTCACTTGATTTTTAGATTCACTTGTTGATAGATATGTATTTGTTGTCACTTTGTTGTTCATAATTTTTATCTTTACCTTTTTCTTCTTCTTCCTCTTCTTAAAGAATACTTTTCAGCATATCATATAAAGTTTGGTGGTGATGAACTCCTTTAGCTTTTTCTTATCTATGAAGCTCTTTATCTGACCTTCAATTCTAAATAATAGCTTTGCTTGGTAGAGTAATCTTTTTTTTTTTAAATATATTTTATTGATTTTTTTACAGAGGAAGGAAGAGGGATAGAGAGTTAGAAACATCGAGGAGAGAGAAACATCAATCAGCTGCCTCCTGCACACCTCCTACTGGGGATGTGCCCGCAACCAAGTTACGTGCCCTTGACCGGAATCGAACCTGGGACCTTTCAGTCCGCAGGCCGACGCTCTATCCACTGAGCCAAACCGGTTTTGGCGGTAGAGTAATCTTGGTTGTAGGTTCTTGCTATTCATCACTTTGAATATTTCTTGCCACTCCCTTCTGGCTTGCATGGTTTCTGTTGAGATATCAGCTGACAATGGTATGGGTTCTCCCTTGTAGGTAATTAACTGTTTTTCTCTTGCTGCTTTTAAGATTCTCTCTCTTTGTCTTTTGTCCTTGGCATTTTAATTATGATGTGTCTTGGTCCTCTTTGGATTCCTTTTGTTTGGGGTTCTCTGCACTTCTGGACTTGTAGGTCTATTTCTATCACCAGGTGGGGGAAGTTGTCTGTCATCATTTCTTCAAATAGGTTCTCAATATCTTGCTCTCTCTCTTCTTCTGGCACCCCTATAATTCGGATGTTGATACGCTTGAAGTTGTCCCAGAAGCTCCTTATGCTATCTTCATATTTTTGGATTCTTTTTTCTTTTTGCTTTTCCAGTTGGGTTTTTTTTGCTTCTTTGTATTTCAAATCTTTGACTTGATTCTTGAGATCCTCTAGTCTGCTGTTGGATCTCTGTATATTATTCTTTATTTCTGTCAGTGTATGCTTAATTTCTAATTGGTCCTTTTTCATATCCTTGAGGGTCTCACTATATTTCTCAGAGGTTTCTAGAAGATTCTTGAGTAACCTTATAACCATAGTTTTGAACTCTATATCCAGTAGTTTGCTTTCCTCCATTTCTTTCATTTGTGACATGTTTCTTTGTATCTGCATTTTGGCTGCTTCCCTGTGTTGATAGAGTGGCTTTGTGTGCTAAGTGTCATATAGGGCCCAGTGGTTCAGACTCCCTAATTACCTGAGGTGGACACTCTTGGTGCACCCCTTTGTGGGCTGTGTGCACAGTCTTATTGTAGTTAAGCCTTGATTGCTGTTGGTATCCCTGGGAGGAATTGACCTTTAGGCCAATTGGCTGTGAGGACCAGTTGTGTCTACAATGGGAGAACTTTAGTGCTGGAGAAACCCTTATGGGGCAGGACTTGCTTCAGTGGGGCTTTGGTGCTCACTGAATCTGCCCCCTGAGTGTGTCTCTTATGGATGAGAAGAGCTGTAATCTGGATGGTCTCACTCTGACCACTGGGTACACTGGCTCTTGGATCTCCAAGGAGGTGCAAAGTCAGCCACTGACGGAGGCCACCCAGCAGGAGCTACAGAGAGATCTGCAGATTCCTCCTCTTTGTTTTGGGTTTGGAGGTGCCCAGATGAGGCCCAGCTGTGAGGCAATGCAAGCTGCTCTGGAGCCTAGGGCCTTCTTTTGGAAGCTCTGGGGCTCTCTGACCCAGCTGCAGTTTGTTAGGTAATTTTAGATTACAAAAGGCCAGTCCATTCATATACAAAAGCCTCTGTGCACAGCTTGGGTGGGTTGACAATTGGGTGGGGTGGGGTCTCAGGGAATCACCAGGGCAGAGCAAACAGCAATGGCTGCCCATTAGCCCTGCCCCAAAGAGGCCCCTGGGTCTCTGTGTCCCGCAGCACAGTGCAGGAACAATGATCGCTGCAAGCACCTCTGAGAAAAAGCCGCCTTCGCGTTCTGGCCCGATGCCACACAGTCCAGTTTCTCTCCGTATGAGTCTGGGTCCCCAGAGTCTCACCAGAACTGGAGTTCAGAGCAGTCGGGAGCTTGTTATCTCCCTCATGATTGAAAAAGACAACAGCGTACCCAGTTGCCAGCCCTTTTCCCGTGCGCCTCTGTACCTCCACACTTCCACACCTCCGCACCTCCTACCAGACTCAGTGCACTTTTCTATTTCCTTCTAGTTGTACAATTTGCACTCAGCCAGCCTTCCCATGGTTCTGGATGATATTCGTTTTGTCTTTTAGTTGTAGTTTTGATATGGTTGTGTGCGGCAGCAAGTTCAAGTGTTTACCTATGCCGCCATCTTGGTTGTACTTCAAAGGCCATTTAAGATGGACTATGAGTCCCATTTGGTATATTAAAATCTGTTGACAACCTTTGGTAAGATTTCAAAAATATAGTCATCAAAACAGTATTTATTCTTAAAAAAAAAATCCGAGAGTCAATGATGGAACTTTTTTTAAAGAAAAATAATGTGATGTGATCATATAAGAGGATGATTTTGCTTGGAAAAAAAATAGATATATATTTACTAGCGTCCCAGTGCACATATTTGTGCACATTGAAAGGGCATTAATTAGAAGAAATATTTTAATATCACTATTCACCCTTTCTCTATAATAGAAGTGTCAACCAAATTCACAATCGATAATGACAGATCAAAACACACGCGTGCGATTGGTGCCAGCAAGAGCTTTATATGAATCATGCATGTGTGAGTCAACTTAGCCTTCCTATCTAATAAAAGAGTAATATGCAGATTGACCATCACTCCAACACACAAGATGGCTGCCCCCATGTGGTCAAAGATCCTGCCCCCATGTGGACACAAGATGGCCACCACAAGATGGCCAGCAGGGAAGGGTAGTTGGGAGGGACCAGGCCTGCAAGGGAGGGCAGTTGGGGGCGATCAAGCCTGCAGGGGAGGGCAGTTAGGGGTGACCAAGCCAGCAGAGGAGGGAAGTTGGGGGCAACCAGGCCTGCAGGGAAAGGCAGTTGGGAGGGACCCAGGCCTGCAGGGGAGAGCAGTTGGGGGGGGACCAGGCCTTCAGGGGAGGGCAGTTAGGGGTGACCAGGCCTGCAGGGGAGGGCAGTTAGGGGTGACAGGGGAGGGCAGTTAGAAGAAAACAGGCTGGCAGGGGAGCAGTTAGGCATCAATCAGGCTGGCAGGGGAGTGGTTAGGGGGTGATCAGGCTGGCAGGAAGAAGTGGTTAGGGGCAATCAGGAAGGCAAGCAGGCGAGCAGTTGGGAGCCAGCAGTCCTGGATTGTGAGAGGGATGTCCGACTGCCCGTTTAGGCCCGATCCTGGGGGACACCCCCCCCCACCCCCGTGCACAAATTTTTTAGTTTATATATATAGACTAGAGGCCCGGTGCACAAAATTTGTGCACGGGGGCGGGGTGTCCCTCAGCCCAGCCTGCACCCTCTCCAATCTGGGACCCCTCGAGGGATGTCCGACTGCCCGTTTAGGCCCCATCCGACCAGGACCGGGCCTAAACGGGCAGTCGGACATCCCTCTCACAATCCAGGACTGCTGGCTCCCAACTGCTCGCCTGCTTGCCTTCCTGATTGCCCCTAACCACTTCTTCCTGCCAGCCTGATCACCCCCTAACCACTCCCCTGCCAGCCTGATTGATGCCTAACTGCTCCCCTGCCAGCCTGTTTGCCCCTAACTGCCTTCCTCTACAGGCCTGGTCACCCCTAACTGCCCTCCCCTGCAGGCTTGGTCACCCCTAACTGCTCTCCCCTGCAGGTCTGGGTTCCCCCCCAACTGCTCTTCCCTCCAGACCCAGTCACCCCCAACTTTTCTCCTCTGCTGGCTGGGTCACCCCTAACTGCCCTCCCCAGCAGGCCTCTTCCCTCCCAACTGCCCTCCCCTGATGGCCTGATTGCCCACAACTGCCCTCGCTTGCAGGCCTGGTTCCTCACAACTGCCCTCCCCTGCTGGCCATCTTGTCGTGGCCATCTTGTGTCCACATGGGGACAGCCATCTTGTGTGTTGGAGTGATGGTCAATCTGCATATTACTCTTTTATTAGATAGGATAGAGGCCTGGTGCACAGGTGGGGGCCAGCTGGTTTGCCCTGAAGGGTGTCCTGGATCAGGGTGGGGGTTCCCTTGGGGTGTGGGGTGGCCTGGGCGAGGGGCCTGTGGTGGTTTTCAGGCTGGCCACGCCCCCGGTGACCCAAGCAGAGGCCCTGGTATCTGGGGTTCATTTATCTTCTACAATTGAAACTTTGTAGCCTGGAGTGGAGCCAAGCCTTCTGCTCGCTCAGTGGCAGCAGCCATTTCTGTTGGGATTTCTGTATCTTCTACAAGTGAAACTTTGTAGCCTTAAGCAGAGGCCAAAGCAGGCCAGGGCTGCAGAAGCTTGGCTTCCTCTATCGCCGTGGGCAACCCTAACCTCCTGCTCTCTCCAGCTCCCTAGCTGCTGCCATTTCTGTTGGGCTTTATTTATCTTCTATAATTGAGACTTTGTAGCATTGAGTGGAGGCCTGGGCTGGCAAGGGCAGGCGGAAAGCTTGGCTTCCTCCATTGCCAGGGAAACCCAAGCCTTCCTCCTGCTCTCTCTGGCTGCAGCCATCTTGGTTGGGTTTATTTGCATATTCCCTCCTGATTGGCTGGTGGGCGTGGCTGGTGGGTGTGGCTGGTGGGTATAGTGGAGGTATGGTCAATTTGCATGTTACTCTTTTATTAGATAGGATTTTATTTATAAAATATCAAGTTGAAAGCTTTTTTTCAATAAGTACTAAATACTTCGATATAACAACATAATTTAATGGGCAAATTTTTAGTAAAATAATGAAAGTTCTTATAACTGAAGATATTATAGATTCAATAAAATATATAAAATAATTTTAGTTGTCAATAAGCACTATGTTGATGAAAAAGTAGGCCAATCAGATAGTGGCAGGGAGGCTGTGTCAGTGAGGGGAGTCCCTTCAGCTGGGATAGACTACTGTGAGTACTGGATTTGGAGACACTTCTCTAAAATTCCAGTGACCTGACCTGAACCTAAATCAGGGAACTACAGTCTGCCAGTGGTTGCATTTGTATTATGTTTGAAACTCTAGTTCTAGGACTCATCCCCTCCTAATATCTCATATTTATTGGTCATTTTGCAAGTGTTAAAATCAGCCGTGGGCAAACTACAGCCCGCGGGCCGGATCCGACCCGTTCGGCTGTTCTAGCTGGCCTGCGGAGCCGAAAGAGCGGAGGGTTCTCTTGCTCTCCCCTCCGCTCCTTTACTTTGAATTTATATTAGTTCACACAAACACTCCATCCATGCTTTTGTTCCGGCCCTCCGGTCCAGTTTAAGAACCCATTGTGGCCCTCGAGTCAAAAAGTTTGCCCACCCCTGGTTAAAATCCAGTATTAGCTCACAGACAGTGAGTGACATGTTTTTACTTTGGGTGGTGGGAGAATGCTACCCATGATCGACTATAACTACTCGGTAATAAATCAATTCCAGATTTGTCCTCCCATAGAAATCATATGAACAAAACCTTTGAGAAATAAATCAAAGCACAAGGGCTCTCTTATCAAAGCTGTCTGGTATCTTACAGCTTTGCCTTGTTTTCTGCCATAGAAAGCCTATTTTATTTGCATTAAGTTCTTGAGAAACAACTATTTTTATGTGCTCAATACAGTGTTCTGCATATAAAAAATAGTTCTGTATTATGTACAGATTTTTTGAGTGTTTTTCTGTCTTGAAAGGAAAGGGGATTCTTAACTAACCAGTCAAACCAGTTCTTACCCAACTTATTTCTATGTTGCTTTTAGCATTTAGGAAAAGTATTATAACATAGAGAAAAAATTATAGGCTCCTGAGTAAAAATCCAGATCTGACTACCTTCTAGGAATTGTGCTGAACATTCAAAGCACAATTGGTATAAAAGTCATCAATACTATTCTATAATAGAGACACAAAGATGGATTTTATTAATATTTCTTACTTTTGAACAAAGGCCCCAGTTTTTTTTTTGTTGTTTTTTTTTTTTTTTATTTTGTACTAGACCTCTCAAATTATGTAACTGGCCTTGGTTATTTCTTAACAGATGAATGAATAAATAAATATTTTTAAACTTGTTAGTTTAACTGCTACTGTATAGCAATGATGTGCTGAAGCCAGTGGCCTGTGGAGCTGCTATGTGGATCTCTTCAAGACTTCTCAGTGAGTTCACACTGGCAGCTTGAAGTTGGTCATGGTGGGTGTATTTACAGCAAATGCTCCATATTAGGCCTTTTATTTTATTTTCCTGGAGAGCCTGTTGTTAGGAACCAGTGCACAACTGGATATAATGCACATAAACAAAAGTTCTTTGGCATCTTCAGTCATTTTTAACCATGTAAAAGTGTCCTGAGACTAAAAGGTCTGAGGATCACAGTTTTACTATATAACATACTAGAGGCCTGGTGCACAAATTCGTGCATAGGTGGGGTCCAGCCAGCCTGCCCCAATGGGGGCTGCGGTGAGGAGGGGATGTAGGAGGTTGGCTGGCCAGCCCCGCCCCCAATCGAGATGGGGGGGGCAATTGGGTTGGGGCCAGCTGGGGAAGGGTCTGTGGGCCGGGCCAATCATCAGGGGGGGGAAAGGTGGGGGGGGGACGATCAGGGGTGGAGCTGGCAGGGGAGAATGGGGGGAGGGGCTGTGGGAGATTGGCCATCTAGCCCCACCCCCGATGGCCTGGCTGGCTGCCACAGTGGACATCATAGTGACCAGTCGTTCTGGTCATTTTAGTGGTTCCGGCATTCTGGTAGCTGGCTTTTTATATAGAGAGATTTTTAAATTGTGACAGAGACTTCTCCATCACCTACTAATTCTTCAGATTCTCAGAGGTAGCATTTCAGAGTCAGATAGGAAAACTGTAATTTCCTTTTATTTTAGTATGTAATCCCCAATATATGCCCTTATTTACTCCCTAACACACACATGCACATGCATATATCCATGCACATGCCCACACATGCAAGTTTGCACATTTTTCTTCCTAAAAAGACCCTTTCCAGCCTATACGTCAGATGAGATGGGGAAAGTTGGTCCTTTATTAGGCACAAGTTTCCTTAGAAAGTGATTCTCAGGTGCATGCTTGGTGGTCCTCATCTTTTCAGCCATCCACACCTGTGCCATTCACATAATGTACCTCCATAGTGAATAGCAGGTCATAAACTGCATGCAATTTGAACTCAAGGCAAGAACCTTTTTGTCAAAGCTTTACAATAAGTGTCTAATCATAATTACTTCCTTTGCTGCTCACTATAATAATATTAATCACAGAGTCTTTTCGCTTTTAGAGCTTTGCTTTGAAATTAATTACCTAAGCCGGTGCCATTCCTCATCAAAACTGGGGGCCCTGCTTGTTTCCATTAAGGTACTTAAACCATAGAGACGATGTCAGAACCTCACAAAATCCCCTCTACCTACACATCTGTAAAATGTAAAGATCCGGGTACTCCATACACTTTTACAAAAGAGATGAAAATTGGGGGAAATGTACCATGGTTTGCAATTGCTTTCAATTACCATTAAACCTTGTGGAGAACGATTTGCATAATGTTTCATAAACATGTAGGCAGATTAACCTTTTTTCGTTAATTTATTCATTAGCCGTAAAAATTCAAAGCACCTCTTCCGAGAAAATAACATCTCGCTGTTAAATTGGGACATTCTCGCCTAAGTTAGCACTGTGTCAGGGCACAAAAAAAGTGGAGAGGGAAAAAAGAACTTTGCCTGTTAACAGAGTGTTGATTAAATTGCTGGTTTGTGAACAATTAGTGCTATTACTGGAAGATTAGGGGGAGTATTAATTAGAGGTAGGCCGCTTCTGAGGAGTAAAGATACCTGTTACAGCTGCGCTGGAGGGCATAGGACCAGGCCTGCATTCCGGGTGCTGAGCCCGTACCAGGTCCTCTCACCTGGTGGCATTAGACACTGCAGGCCCCCAGCTCAGTCAGGGCAGAGGTGCACACTTTTCGTAAACCTTTTTAGTTTTTCTTTCTCAGTATGCCTCAGGAATCACAAAAGCAGAAATAAAAAAGCAGCCCTGAACTTGGTTAAATCCTGAATCAAATCTATACCAAGCACATATGTATATGTTTGCAGAAGGCACTAAGAGGCCAATGGGAGTGCTAAGGGGTATTTACCAAAACAGAAAAAGACACTGCCCACTTGGCCTAGGAATCTGAATAATCGATTGGCCACATGAAGTAAATTCAGACAGGGCAAGATGCACAGGGAATGGAGGGTGAGGGTGCCTCACAGGTGAGAGCTGGGTATGGAATTCTGGCTAAACAGGGACTACTGATCCCTGGAGGAACTTTTATTTAAAATGAAAAAGTCAGCCCAGCCAGCATGGTTCAGTGGTTGAGTGTCAACTTATGAACCAGGAGATCATAATTTGATTTCTGGTAGGGTACATGCCAGGGTTGCAGGCTTGATTTCCAGTATGTGGCATGCAGGAGGCAGGCAGTCAATGATTCTCTCTCATCATTGATGTTTCTAGCTCTCTCTCCCTCTCCCTTCCTCTCTGAAATCAATAAAAAATATATTAAACAACAACAACACTGAAAAAGTCAATACAGTCTCTAATAGTGGACCAAAATAATTAATACTAATAATAAATAAACAACCTGAAGCTTGACTCTCTCTCTCTTGGTTCATGACCACCCCTGACCACCGCCCCCCACCCTGCCGCTTTCCCCTTGTCTCATGCTGTTCTTCCTTCCCTGCCTGCCTCTCTCTCTTCCTTTCATGGACATTTATTGCAGGTCTATAATGTGAAAGGTTTGCATGTTAAGCAGAATTTGCCTGACCTTTCAAATCTTCCATTCTCATAGAAAGCAGAGTAGCCTTTTTATATGTTATTCCCCAGTCAGATAGCTGTTTAATCGTTATGCAAGCTGATGTTTGTATTTTGATCCGAGAACATCCTACTTCCTTGTATTGCACTACTGCCAACTCCCAGATGAGAGTGTAGGTTCATGAATGACTGGTTTCATGTTTTATTCAAATCGGTATCTTTGGATGTCTATCACAGTATTTTAATCATTTGTGCTCATATATGCTTGTTAAACTAAATTTTAGAAAAACGAACGTGCTCAGAACGTATCTATCTTGTATTTGTTGAAGAAGAAAATAAACTTCAGCAAAAAAGTATTGATTTTAAATAAATCTCTCACTATATCCAGCTAAAGTCAAATAATAACAGTACCGGGCTGCCTCAGTAATTTCTTCAGATAATGTCTGCCTTATTTGGGTTATGGCAGCCAATAAAGTGATGCCTCTAAATATATGTTTGCTTGTTGCAAAAACACGGATAGTCACTGAAGGTAAAATTGAAGTAGGGCAAGCATAGAAGAAAATTATTCCATAAATTGAAGTGCTTTGAAATGCAATTGACAGTAAAGTTATTCTGAAATGCGAAGGTAAAGGAAGATACAAAGTTGAGCAATTTTTTACAGGTATGTTTTGTGAGGCAATCAACTCTTAGAGAGACATAGTACACTCTAGGTTACATACAAAAATACTTTCATGTACCTTAGATATTTATGTCTCTTAAGGTTACCTATAAGCTAACTTGTATAAGCTTTAAAGCTTATTCTCTGTAGAGTTCTGCAAGTTAGTTTTATGACAAGAAGTGCATTTACCCCAAAACAGTGCCAGCTCACGAATTCCTATAGTGGATGTACTTTAAGGATTACACAATTGTGTTTTCTGCATAAAAGCTAACACTCTGATTTCACTTGGAATATATATTTTATATTTATGCATAACATATTTAAGTATTTTACATAAAATATATGTGTGTGTTATGATATTGGCCACAGGAAGCTAAGGAGGATCATCATGAATTATAAGAGGGCTTGCTAGCAACCTCAAAGGAGATCCACTCCTCCTGGAAATGGGACCATCAAACCCAGAACACACACACAGAATGCACGCCAATTAGGATGTGCTTGCACACTGTGAACACAAGATCTGGCCTTTCACAGAAACTGGCATCATCTGTGAGGTAGCTCTTTAGATAGACTAAGTTCACCACCTGTCCTGAAGAAAAAGGACGACATTAAAAATGGCACTGGGAGGGGTATTCAGAAAGCCTAGTTGCCTATGTGTACCCCACTTTTTAAAAATGTAATGTCATCTTCCGCGTCTTGACTATGAACTCCCTGACACAATTTTCTCTTAGCCATATCTGTGTAAAATCAAAATACATGCCTGAAAATTAATCAATCCTGTATTATTTTGTCAAGCTAGAGCCAATATCAGATTTAAAAAATCCTGATTAATAAATATTGGCTATATGCTCATTAATATCCTAATATTTTTCATATATTAATATCTTTATTTTACAGATGAGAAAACTAAAGCACAGGGAAATTAGGTAAATTGAACAAGATCACAAAGCTAATAACAGCCCAGACAGGATTTTTGCTCAAAATCCCACCACCATAAAATGCCATAAAATATTCACTCTCTTGCTCTGCCTCAGTTTCCTCATCACTGAAATGATGATATGAATATTAACAACCTCATAAAATTGTTATAAGGATTAAATGGATTAATCTTTATAAAATGTTTAGAAGAGCTCCTGGCACAAAATAAAAGTTTAACAAAAACCTTATGCAATGTCATGTCTGATCTCATTGAAAGCACTTACCAATTAAAGTGACTGCCTCAATATAATGGCTGGATTCTTTTTTTTCATGTAATTCTCTGAACATTGTGCTCATACATAAAGTTACAGCATAAGAGCTCGTGTTATGCCAGTTTGGTAGGTGGATCCTATTAAATACTAGAGGCCCGATGTAGGAAGATTCCTTCAAGAATGGGCCTTCCTTCCCCTGGCTGCCAGCACCGCCTACACTCTGGCCCGGAGCCACCTTTCTGCCTTTGCTCTGGCCCCGAGCTGCCTTTCCACCTTCCCAAGCTGCCCAGAGTCCCAGAGTGGCTGGGGGCAGTGCGGAACTTCTGCATCGTCGCTAGGGTGACGACACAAGTGTCCTGCCCCACCCCCAGTGGCTCAGCACCTGCGAATGTAAATTAACCCGCCACCTTTGTTAGGTTAATTTGCATACCCACTCCTGATTGGCTGGTGGGCGTCATGAAGGTATGGTCAATTTGCATCTTTCTCTTTTATTAGTATAGATGCTCTCTGAGTAACAGAACATTGTGCTCAGAAATCTGAGAATCTCACTACTGTTTCTCAGGTTTTCCTCAAAAGGTGCTGTGAGCTGTGCCAATTCAAGTGGTATTGTTTGGTTACAAGCTAGGCTATCTTGGGAAAAATATATCTCATCAATAATGGGTTAAATGAAAGAGACTTACAGTTGATTTATCAGACAGAAGCACCACTAGAGTATCTGTAATTGAGAGGCAGCACACCACATAAAACTACCTGTCTGAGAAACACCACAATCCCTTTACAAACCTACTGTAAGCATCCCATTAGCATACAACCTTTAGGCTACATTTGATGAAATTAGACAAGTCTTAAGGATAAAAGAGTAATTTACTTTTCAGAACAAGTATTACAAAGTGGTGACATTTAAGGGGATAAGTGCTTTTTAGATCAAAGACAATTTCATGTCTTAAAGCTATACAGTGAAAGTTGTGATAGCGTATTTAAGATAGTTAAATTGTGGCATCAGAAGTATTTATCAAAGACTCTCTTAAGCCAAAGATGTTCTGAAAATGATGAGAAAAAAAACAAAAACTAGAAAAACCTTAAACACTTGCCTGAAATTGTATACAGTGGGATTAATGGATAGATGATAGATTAGATGATAAATAGATGATAGATAGATAGATAGATAGATAGATAGATAGTTACTAACACACATATAAATACAATGATTTTATTGATATTTTGAGTAAAAATAAAGAAAATACATAACTTCCACTGAGTAGCTTTAATTTGTTTTTGCATTAATGAAGAAAAGCACTTCAACATTTACTCTTGTAGCTCCAGATTTGAAATTAGGACACTGAAAACAACAATTGATTACTTGACTAGAAAAAGTGTTTCTAGATCTTAGTTGTAGTGCTGGTTCTGAGATTTCAGAATAACCATAAGTATCAAATTAAAATTTGATTTGCCTTATTTTCTGCATTTTTGGAGATTAGATATATTTAATGCAACTCCAAGCCCTAAAATGTTGTTTCAAGTAGAAATAACAAAGATATTTTCAACTACTTATGATTAAAAATAAATTGTAAATTGTGTGCACTGAAAAGACTTAATGGGATAAAGTCAAATTTGAACAGAGACTTAAAGTAGATTGATTGTTTCTCTCCAACTCCCCATCACCAAGAGGGGGTGTTTTTTGTTTTATTTGTTACTAGAGGCCCAGTGCATGAATCCATGCACTGGTGGGGTCCAGCCAGCCCGCCCTGATGGGGGCCAATTGGGAGCAGGGCCAGCCAGAGTGAGGGTCCAGAGCAGTTTGCCTGCTGGCCCCACCAGTGCATGATTGGGGGGAGGTGCCTGCTGGAATGTGGGGTTAGTGTTAGAGTTAAGGGCCAGGGGCCACGGGCATTCTGGTGGTTCTGCCATTCGGTCAATTTGCATATTACCTTTTTATTAAATAGGATAATGGATAAACCATGTCTGCTGTTTTCCCTCCCCCTCTACCTATAGCAAAACTCTGTCATAATCTCCAACTCATCACCTCAAACACTCTCAATAATATTAAATTACATTTTCATCCCCATATTTTTTCCTAACTTCACTTGCATCAAAGTAATTCATGCCATCCAAATTTTAAATTTCTATAGTCAGTCCCTATCTCTCATCTTAATCTATCAGTAGTATTTAACATAGTTTATTATCTACTTCTTTCTAAAATGTTTTCTCAACTCAACTTCTGGAATGTCATCCAATCCTGGTTTTCTTCCGACCTCTCCCCTTTTCAGTCTTTTGCTAGATGCCATAATTTATTGATGTGTAGATGCTGAATTGACTCAGAACTCTGTCCTCAGAACTTAGTTCTTTTGTACTGACTTTCTGAGTCATCTCATATGTCCCATGCCTTTGAATACCATCAATGTCCTGCTGACTTCTGAAGATCTATCTTCGAACATTACCTTTCCTTTGAACACTGGTTCATATGACAGATCCATTTGAATATCTAGCTGTCCTCTCTAACTCACCAATCCTGCACACAACTTTTGATTTCCTTTTCCAGCTTGGTACTTCCATCTGTATTGCCTATCTCAACAAACAACACTTCTATTTACTCAGCTGCTCAGACTCAGAACCTTGGGGCCATCCTTGACTCACTCCATTCTTTCATACCCTTGTTCAACACATAGCAAATCCTGTTGGTCAAAACTCCAAAATATACATTATATCTGGGCACTTTTATTACCACTTCCTCGGCAACAATCCTAATGTAAGCCATAGTGGCCTCGCAAGTGTCCATTGCCATAGCCTCCTAACTGGTCCCCCTGCTTCCGCCTTTGCCCTCTTTGGTCTATTCTCCACACTACAGTAGAGTGATCATGTTGTTTTCCTGCTTTCAGCCATTCAGTTGTTTCTCATTACACTTAGCATGTCTTATTATTTGAAAAGAAAATTTGGCTCAAGGAATATGCCTGTTACAGATGTAGCTTGGTCCCCCAACGTAAGGCTACATCAGGATGAATTTGACCTTTGTATTCTCACACATTATCACTTTTCTATTCCTTATTGTACTCAGCAGCTGTTCATCCTTTCACTATCCTTTCCTTTACTTTGCATTTGAGTCTTCCTTACAGTTTTTCCTTGGGTTTCCCTAAAGATTACTTCCACAGACACTGAAGATTATTTGTTTTATCATCACCATCTGTAAACTCCCAGGATAGCAAAGCAGGGAGGAAAGTGAAGTAGGAAGCAATGTCAATCAGTCATCAAAATAACATTGCTGAACTCCTAAAGATAAAGGTCAATGCTATGGTGTTCCCATGTTAATAAGAAATAATAAATGCTACATGTTTGTGTAGTTGGAAGAGTTGTTTAGGAATCTCAACATTGCTAGTGAGTAGAATAATGTAAGTTTGGATATTAAAGTTAAATGCTCCACAATTTGGAGGCTATAGATTTTGTACAATAGTTCACACTTTCTTTAAACATGTAGTGGAGTAGAAAAACAATATATCATAAAGGGTGAGTAAATACTGGCCACATTGTGTGATTCAATGCTTAATATACAATTATCTTAAGATTCTGGGTTACTAATTGACCATAATGTACATAGAAGCATGAAAAATAATTCTCTCTTGCATAGTAATTTTTTCCAAACATTTATGTCAGTACAACATTTTCATAAGCTGAGGCACTGGATCACATTTAAGTCCCTACACCTCTTTATTTTATTATATTCTTTAGCCCCAAGTAAAGAGATCAGCTCATCAAGTTTTTGTACATCACAATCCTCTGTAGCCTTTTCTTTTAAAAGAAGACAGTGAACTATCTTTTATAGTCCATTTATTACATATTCAGCACTTTGCTGAGAAAACTGAGTGGGTTATTTTAACTCTCACAGCAATGAAAGAGAAAATGGTGGGCTCCATTTCACAGGGAAGAAACTGAGTCCAACAGAGAATAATTGACTCACCGAAGTCTGACATTATTGCTGAGACAGAGAAGGTCATGGAGTCACAGCAGCCCACGTTTGCTCCAGGCAGTCTTCCTACAAGAGGGAAGCAACATCATCCTATAATTTCAAAGATCTTTGGCTCTGGTGGACGCCATCTTACAATCGGGGTTCAAAGAGATTTGATTCACTTTTATATTAACTTACATGACTTGGGTGATAAAATATTAAACATGATTACTTCTTTCACACCAAACCATTAACCACATCAATTGAATTCCATAATAAGTATCCAAGAAAGAGAAATGGAAAGCTCCTTTCCCCCCCACACTGAACAGAATACTAGGACTATTAGTTCATCTCTGAAAAATCCACGGTTACATCCTATTTTAAATAAATTCAACATACAAAAATCTAGTTTTGAAAAGTTTATTGAATTGCCTCATTTTACAATGATTCACTACAGAGGTGTATGTGTGTGTGTGTGTGTGTGTGTGTGTGTATAAGTGATGTCCCTCTAAAGCTTTTAAACTACTTCTATCAAGCTCTTAACTATTCTATTGAGAAATTTCAATTAACACAAAATTTTAACAACATATCATTGCTTAAAAAGAACATGACATATAATGACAATTAATTTCCTAAAGCTTTACGCCAAAATTTTATCCTAACAAAAAATATATATTTACATCAATTTTTTGCATAATAAATACAAAACACATTGTACTCATTGGCCAATGAACAATGTGCGTTATTACATGGTAGAAATTCCTCTTACTATCACAACTTGCCTCATTTTAACTTATGATCATTAGAAGAACTTTAATCTGCCCCTGGGAATAGGGTTCATTCATTATCTTTTTAGGTTTGCTCAAGGGCCTGGAAACAGGGGGATGTCCTAGATGACCTTTAAAGATCCCTTCTAGTCCTATGACTCTGAAATAAATTAAAGTTTTATGGCCACATTATGCACAAGCATCAGTGGATCTGGAAGACAATGAGGATGAAGTCTGTGCTCAGCCTCTCCCTCCTAGTATTTATGCTCCCTGTTCATTTCATGCATAACTAATTTCATATAGCAATTGATGATTGCATCTTGGTAATGACACCACAGGCATCACAAAACAATTGCAATCATGGCTGCAATTCATTGTAACTACCGCTAAATGCCAGCACTGCAGCTGAAATACCTCCCTGACCCATCTCAAAGTAAAGGATGAGAAGAACAAACTCTAGCTTGGAAATGGTCACCTTCACTAACTAGCTTTCAGTCCTAAATAGTCTGGGTTTCTACTTTTATTGCATTTTCAAGGACATAATAATTTATTGAGACAGGGAAGCCTTCAAGTTACCCCTTCTTCCCCAAACCAAAAAGACACATTCCTTATTTATACCACTCTACCACTGCCACCCTGTTTGTTTCAATCTCATTTTTTTAAAGATGCTTGTGCATAATGTGGTCATAAGTAAAAGGATATATATTTTTCTGTCATGTGTTCCTTTGAGCCCACAAAACCAAAGGCAAGGGTGAGGAGTGATTATCAAAGCATGTTAAGATAACAAAAGCAGTGCTTCTTTCTTCCTGGAATTTAAACACAGTATCTACCAGGCATACCTTGCAAGTTTATTAGGACTAATACTAAAATAGTGAATACATTTTAATTCTCACAAAGTATATTCAGTTTTTTACTTAATTTAATACTTCTAGATATCCAGTGATGTCAATGAAGCTAATATTTATTATCTCAAACTCACAAATAAGGGGTCAGAGGCCCAAAGATCTAAGTTATGTTTCTATTGTCATCAAACTAATTCCCCGTTACTATGAAATTTATTAACATTCCTTACATAGTTTATAACAGTCCAGAAGCCCAACTCTGTCAGCCAGGAACCAAGCTTGAACTGGACCACAGTTTCTGGGACCCTGAACCTGGTCCTTCTGTCCTTCTGGGTGATGGAGTTGTTACCACAGACTCAGTTGTCCTCCACCTCTTCTGTGATTGTACAAAGAAGTGCATTATAAGAGTAAAGAGTGGTCATTCCTTGAGATTCTATCTTCCTTTTTATCAGCTAATAGAAAAGGCACTAGAGTTTGTGAAGCCATCATTTCAGTGCTTTGAATAGCTCCAAGGACAGGAGTCACTGCTCTAGTTGTTTAATTTTGAAACACTGGGCAGGGATGGGGAGGGGGAGACTTTGAGGTGAGACAGGTATAGTTTACCTTAGTCAATGCTTTTCTAGTCACTACGAAAGAACAGACCTGTGGACTTCATCATACATTACTAATATTACTAATTTTTAAACTGTACCTATTCACATTCGATTTAACGTGGCTACATTTCAGGAATTCATTTATGAGTCTATGACTGGACTTGGTTAAATCTTTTCAATCATGAAATGATGTGTTTTATTCTAAAAATAGCAACATTTATCATTTGTGGATTAATTATGTCTGAATGATTGTTTTATAGTCATTTGTCTATTTGTCTAAATGGTTACTTTTCACTTTCTGCCTTCCAGATAGACCAAATCCATATTTTTTAAAAAAATGTAAATGTATCTCTTTACTGACTTCAAATGTGTCAGAGTATCTGTTTTGTGATAAATAATGATGACTTTGTAGATCAATGAATACATGTATCTGTTAACACGCTCATAGGAACAATGCAAGTGCCCTGGGCTTAAAGAATTTACATCATGTGAGTGATGGTCCACCAGCAACTTATTTCTGACCACTTCTCAACAAGTTGTCAGCAAAAAACCCTTCTTCATGGGTCCAACAAAATAAGGCTCATTAAAGGAAAGGAGGAATTATGGTTTTAGAAATAAAAGCTAGAGAATTCAGACCCACTTTATTTCTTAAAAAATGGGGGGTGATATGGGGAAGCAGAGGCTACATAAAAAAAAGGAAACGAACTAAGTGCATTAGAAAATTACATAAAGCAGAAGAATTAATGAGCTTTTAAGTCCCCAAGAAAAGTAAAGTTTGGGACTGTGGCCTATATTCAAGATGTTAAAGCAAAGAGAAACATATTTCACTCACTACTAAAAAATAGAAAAATTAATAATAAATAAAAGTTTGGAAAAGTGAATGAATAAACATTGAAGGAGGGTAATTTCAATGTGAGTTTATACATATTGTTATTAATAATTATCAATTTCATTATTATGCTTCATACAAAATTTGTTGGATCCTGTGTCTTCGTAGTTTCAATGAAATTATTTTACATCATATTATGTGTTGCTCATAGTAAATAACAATAACACTTTCAGAGAAGAAATCTTGCTTGGTTCCTATTCTAAACAAATATTGTCTTTTTAAAAATGTACAACTTAGAGTTCACTAGACATTCATTTCAAACCATGCCTTGAACTTAATAACCATTCTTCAATATTCAACCTGAAAATCTTATGATTGTGAAAAATGAATTAATAAACCTACATTGTCTGGACTTGGTTATAAAACACATTTTAGCTGAGGTAGGATTACTTTAATTATTAAATCCCCCCTTCACCTTATATAAACCATGAAATTTCAGCAATAATCCTTTGGAAAACGTGTACTGAATAGTTCTTATTAGAAATAGAAATAAAATTTCAGCATGAACATTTCAGACTTTTCCTGACATTTTAATTTCCAGAAAGGATAAAACGCAGCTGCCAATCCATTCACTCGGGGGAAATGAATCCATGCATTTTTGCTTCATTTTTAAGTAAATACTCAACATATGTTTCCATGATCTACAAAGTCATCATTATTTATCACAAAAAAGCCATTTGGTGCTTTTTCCTTTCCATTGTCCTGTTTGGCCTCCAGATTAAGTTTAGGGGACACCGTCTTTTAAGAGGTGAAGGCAGAGTTGTATGTCAGGTTCATTAAAACATTCCCTGAGAACTTGATTACAATGACTCCACTAACTTTGGATTACTGTTCACTTTGCTGAAGCAAGTTTTCTCCCTTGTCCTCATGATAGCGGCTATATTATAGAGCTTCTTTAAAGACACACAGGAGCACAGGTTCTAGGTGGGGGGATGCTGCCGGAGATGAATGTCTGAAGAAGTTTAATCTGCATAATGGTAAAATTTTCTTACTATGCTCTCCTTCCCTTGCTTTGAAAACAAAAGGTTACCTGAAGCATTTAGAGCTGCTTTCATGTCGTCATTTGCTGTAAATAGACTCTAATAATGTTGAAGGGAAACTGTGCCATCACCGGGAAGATCAAGACTAATGAGGTCCTTCCTCTGCGTAATCTGAACCGTGTTGCTAATATGACTTTTCCTTCCTATCACAATTGGTTTGTTTTTGGAACTTGTAGGAAGAGTAGCCTCTTTCACATGCAGACAGACACCCTCGTTCCACAGAAATGCCAATATCTTTATTTCATTTGTTCCCTAATACAGCCCCCAGTCTGCTGTGCTCAAATAGCATTATGGCATGATTCCATTTTTCATATTAGAAAGTAATCAACATTGAATCAATAGGAAGCCGTGTTTACTCAATAATTAATTACATTTCCTAGAGAAAATAGATGTGCCATAATTTAGTAACCTGTGCTACAAAATGATCCTTTTTTTCTTTCTTTCTTATTTTGGCCAAGGTTGTCATCCGCAGTTTCAAAAAGATCAGACTAAAAGTATGAGAAACTACCGGAAAAGTACCACAGGAAACAGGCGACGTGACCACCGGAGAAGGAAACAAACGTTCACTGTGCTCAGACTTTTGGAATGTATTTAATAGACTTCAATAAAGACTACAGAGTAGTCTTCAAAAGAGAATAACATCATAAAAAATCAAGGGTAATATCTGTTGAGATTCACCCCAATGACGGTCTATCTGGGTTCAGGCTAGTGATACCTTTTGTCTGACAGTGTCTTTGTGTCTGACATACACTGTCTGACAGTGCCGTGTGTGTGTGTGTGTGTGTGTGTGTGTGTGTGATATTAACTCTCATGGAACCAACTCTTACCAGAATACATTTTGGACCATGTGGGTAATAGAAAGAAGTGTTTGGCCTTCCCAAAAAGTCAGTTCCTAAAACTATGACCTTAGATAATAGCCCATCTGAACTTCAGGTGTTTCGTTTTGTATTGGGTGGGTTTATTGTATTTAAAGTGGGGATAATAACACAACATTGTGGCACAGGGTGAAGAGTGAGGTAATGTGTAGAAAGCCTCTGGCACAGAATAGTGTCTTTAGTGAATGCTGATTTTTATTTTGCATCAACCTTCTTCAACCACAGACTAGAATATTTCAAAATATAAAGCCTCATTTCACTAAATAAATGATTCTCCTAACTATTGTGTCATCTGTCACAGGAAATTCTCACTGCTACTGTTAGCCTGGTTAACTTCCTAATTCAGGTCTCATTCTAAATTACAAATTCCTCAAGGAGGTCTTTATGAATAAAATGTTTCTCTCTACCATTTCACTTTCTCTTGCCCTCCTGTGCTTCATCCCACTGGTTACAGTTCTTACCATCATTTATATTTTTATAATTGTTTGCTTAACACTTATTCCCGACAAGAATGCCTAATTCACAAGAACAGGATCTCAATCTGTTTGATTCCACACTGTGCATTAAGGGTCTAGCACACAATAGACACCAGATATTTGTTAAATGAATATGTTAACTTTTCTTTAATTAGTACAGTTTACATGTCAAATAAGGGCAGGGGCCAGTAAGGGTTCCTATGCTTTCTATAACCTAAAGCAGTGGTCGGCAAACTCATTAGTCGACAGAGCCAAATATCAACAGGACAACGATTGAAATTTCTTTTGAGAGCCCAATTTTTTAAACATAAACTTCTTCTAACGCCACTTCTTCAAAATAGACTCGCCCAGGCTGTGGTATTTTGTGGAAGAGCCACACTCAAGAAGCCAAAGAGCCACATGTGGCTCGCAAGCCGCAGTTTGCCGACCACTGACCTAAAGTATCAAGGCTGTGATATGCTTTTGTTGCTTAATAAGCATCATAACCAGAGCTGAACAAGACCTCACTCAGTAAGCTTTATTCTTTAAAATCAGTACACGTGCTCCAGAAGTAAAATACACAGGTTGCAGCTGAAATGGATGCCATCAAGCCTCTGTGGGAGTCATAAGAGCCAGGGATGTCCCCCTACACAACCTGCTACTCCATGGGGTTGTGAGGCTGCTGTACCTGCTACTCAAGGCGAATGCTCAATATTTATATTCACCTTGGTTCTCCCAAACATTATCTCCTTTCCCAGCGAGAGTGCATTTGGCCCCATGAATTTCCCCAGGAGCATCTTTGGTAAAACATGTCAGTAGCCCTCAGGGGAGGACAATTGGCTGCAATATGTACCATATGCCTGTGTCAGAGAACAATCTCTCTAATGACATGGTTCATATATACCCAGCGTCCCTTTGCTCTTCCAAATGCCCCTATAAAGAAGTAGCAGTGAAATTTAAAAGGTACTTACTTAAAATACAGATTGTTTGCAGAGTATATTAGCTAAAATTCAGCCAAGCCAAACTCAAATAAACCAAGGCTATAAAAGTAATACAATGCTTTATTGTATCTTAAGGCTGGTAGCGTCCTTTGTTAGAAAGCCACCCCAAATAGCCAATCTTTCTGCCTTTCTCTTTAATAGCTAGTAATAAGGAATGCACAGAAAAGACATGCATCAAGTACTCTGCTATGGATGGTTGGAAGGGACAGAGGCATTGTTCTTTGATTTATTCAAGTCAAATCTGCTTAAGAGCATCAAGGGGCAATTAGAATTACAGATCGCTCACTCCTTCCTCTCAGGATGTGGAGCAGCTGCATGGGATACAACTAGCTTTATTTACCTCCTTCAACAGCTCAGCAGGGACTGGTCACCGCCAGATCCTTATTAAGATGACATACATCTTTAAGTCAGCCTGATTTACCAGAAAGGGCATAGACTCTGGATCTGAAGGGAACTGGGTTTGAATTCTGGTGGCTATTTAGTCAATGCTGCCACAGTGCTATATATTGATCTATATAGCACTCCGAGCCTCAGTTTCCCCACTATAAATTGGGTAAATACTTTTTACTGGAATGGTTGTTTCTCAATTATAGATAACGTATAAATTCATGGAACACCGTGCCCGGATCACAGGATGCACACAGTCAATTTTATTTGCTGCCAATATTTGAAAATATGGTACAATGTGGGCCAGGACAGATAACGTACATGAGTGAGGTTGGCCTCCTATAAAAATGAGATTGATGGAGACATAGGAACAAGGTGGATAGGGATAGCAATACTAACTGTCAGGGCTACCTTTTGATGACTGCTTTCTCAGCCCTTTCAACCACCAATCCTGTATGTTTAGTTTCTCACACAATTCTGGTTCACTCCCTTGCTTTCATTTTTTTTTTCAAGCACCCTTCTGTTCTCCATCCTAAATCTAAACTAAAAAAGAAAGAATAAAAAAACATCCTCTTCAGGATCCCATATCTTCTAATTACATCTGTATTCCCCTCTGCCTCTCTCATGCAAACGCCTCAACAGGGCAGGGTTTACTCCATTCTACTTATTCATTTCCTCACTTTCAATGGCTAAGTAGGTTTCTGCCCCCTCAACTCCAGCAAAATTGCTATTATTAAAGTCAGCAGTAACTTCCCGGTCGTCAAAGCCACTGGCTATTTCACAGTTCTTATCTTTCATGAACCCATTCTCTGCTTCATTTGTCTGTATGTTCATGTCTTTGAAACACTCAGCTTGCACTCTTGCCTCCACCCCACAGTTGCTGCTCTGTCTCTGAGGATGCCTCCTCCCCACCTGCCCAGTAAACACTGGGGTTCCTTAGGTTTCTAACCCTCGCCTGTTTCTGATTCGGGGACCATTTTAAGTCATCTCAGTACCATCATGATTTCTGAAACAGACCTGTACTAATGATTCTAAGATCTCTATTTCTAGCCAGTCCGTGAGCCTTGGCTTATAACTTTCATATCCAAATGCCTGCTAGACTCAGGGATGTTTATCCAACATCTTGAACTCAACTAGTCCAATACTACACTCATTCATTCCTCCTTGGGATTACACTTTCTTTTCTTTCTTTTTTTTTTTTCAAATTTTTATTAAGGTATTATATGTGTACATATCTTACCATTGCCCCCCCCACCCCACTCCCATACATGCCCTCACCCCCCAATGTTTTGCATCTGTTGGTTACTCTTATATGCATGCATACAAGTCCTTCAGTTGATCTCTTATTTCCCCCACCTCTCCCTAACCTTCCCGCTGTAATTAGACAGTCTGTTTGATGCTTTACTGCCTCTGTAACTATCTTTTGGTTCATCAGTTTATAATGTTTTTCATTATCACCAAATGAGTGAGATCATGTGGTATTTTTCTTTCATTGACTGGCTTATTTCACTTAGCATAATGTTCTCTAATTCCACTTTCTTCCATAGTCTGCTTCTGTTTTAGAACCCTGAACCTACAGAGCTGCCCAAGTTACAGGGTAGGAGTCTTTGATCCTTCCCTTCTCCATTACTCACAGTTCCCCAACAGCCATCAATTGCCAAAGACCTTGATTTACCTTCTAGTTTTTTTTTTTTCGAAGCTATTGTCTCCTTTATGTCTATAGTAACTTTCTCCTCTAGACAAATACAGTTGTGTCCTAACTGCTTGTTCCTTTCAAATCTTCTTTCACATAACTTCCAGAATTATCCATTAAAATGTAATCCTGATTATGGCATTCACCTGTTAAAACCCTTCTTTGACCATCCATTACTTAGGAAATCAGACCAACTTGGTCCCTTGCCATGACAGTCACTGCCTCCATTTCTGTGCTCTGCCAACCTGCCAAGGCTCATCTCTCAAATTTTGGACTTCCCAGGTATTAGTTTGGCACCACTGAACTGCATGCAGTAAGAAAGCTGAATATGTACAAAACCTCTGAACCAGAAATTCTACTCTTAGTAAATAAACTCTATAGAAATGTTTCACCAAAGAACATACATACTCAAAGTATTTCTAAACTGCAATCTACGCAAATCATCACATGTAGTAGAATGGATACAAAAATTGTGACATATCCATTCAATGGAATAAGGTAGTGGTCGGCAAACCACGGCTCGCGAGCCACATACGGCTCTTTGGCCCCTTGAGTGTGGCTCTTCCACAAAATACCACGGCCTGGGCGAGTCTATTTTGAAGAAGTGGCGTTAGAAGAAGTTTAAGTTTAAAAAATTTGGCTCTCAAAAGAAATTTCAATCGTTGTACTGTTGCTATTTGGCTCTGTTGACTAATGAGTTTGCCGACCACTGGCCTAGGAGGAAAGATAAACACACATCAAAACCATCAGTGACTTGTCACCTTCCTGAGAGTAGAAACCTCGGTCCTTGAAGATCATCTGTAAGTCTACATGAGTGCTCTCTCACTTCTATTTCTCTGACATATATATACACTACAAGTCTTTCCTTACTGTCTCTGCACTGAAATTTTTACCCATCTGGAAAAATCCAGCACACCCCTGGCTAAGAACCTTTGCACTTGCCATCACCTCTGTCAAAAATGCTCATTCTTCAAATATCTAAATTCTTTGTTCCCTGATTTTAGTCAGATTTTTACTACAATTTGTTTTTCCAGGTGAAGCTTCCTTTAGCTTCTATAGCAATGGCCACTCCCACATGTGCCCCTAACACTTTTTTCCAGCTTTATTGAGATATAATTTACATACAATATTGTGTAAGTTTAAGGTGTACATGTTGATTTGATATGCTTATGTATTGGGAAACAATTACCACCATAGTGTTAGCTAACACTTCCATCATGACACATAATTACCCTTTCTTTTTTGTAGCAAGGCATTTGAAATCTATTCTCTCAGTAACTTTCAGTATATAATACAGTATTATCCATTATAATCCCCATGCTGTACATTAGATCCCAGAACTTATTCATAATATAACTGGAAGTTGTAGCTTTTGAACATCTCTCATTCCCAAATCCCACCGCTGGTGATTGCCATTCTACTCTCTTAGTATGAGTTTGATTTTTCTAGGTTCTACATGAAAGTGATTTAATACAGTATTTGTTTTTTTCTGTTTCATTTTGTTTAACACAATGCTTTCCAGGTCCATCCATATTGTCAAAAATGCAGATTTCCTTCTTTATCATGGATGAGTAACTTTTTCCAGATATTTCATTTTCAGTGTAAACAAATGCAACTGCTTTTATATATTGTTTTGTAGCCTATAAATGTACTGAATCAATTGATTAGTTCTGAAAGGATTTTCTATATAAAAATCATATCTACAAATAAAGACATTTTCTATGTGTCTTTAATATTTATACATTATTTATTGTTATGTGTTATTTACTACTTGCATTCCTTTATTTATCATTGTTAAATTTGTTAGAGGTGAAAATTCCAGAGAAAGCAAAGCATGGCCCATTATTCCCACCTCCCTCCCAATGGGCATTGTAGGCCATCAATTTAACTTAGTCCAAAAGCAGAAATGATTCAGGTTTAAGTGCTAATCTGGGTAGGCATTTCAAACCTTAATAACTGAACAGCGATGGGGTAACTGAGAAACAATGGGTAACACTAATCAGGGCCTAATACATCAGTGCTAATGGCAAGCTATCACTTTAATGGAGTGAGTTGTTTGTTTAGTTTCAGTATACATCCTTGAGTAATCACTATTAATTTTAAAATATAGAGGCTGAGAATTTGGACATGTAGATATAAAAATATTTGGTGAAATACCTTGAAGCCAAAATGATTCGTGATAGTATTGATCTACAAGGCAATCATGTATTCACTTTTGTCAGTTATTCTTTGGATCACATTTACTGTGTTCCATTGGTTTTGGTCTAGGCCAGTGATTATCAATACAGGGTACATGGTAGAAACACCTGTAAAGCTGAGATTGATGCCTGGATCCCACTACTAGAGATTCGCATCGAATTGATGTGGGGCACAGCTTGAGAATCAGAATGTTTTAAGTTCCCAGGTGTTTTAGTTAAGGTTCAAAAGCACTGTCTACAAATATACCATTTTTAGTTTGTGAAATATGTATATGTTTACAATTATATGGTATTTATTTCTTTTTATATTCATTCATTTACTCTTTCCCTTCACAAGTAATAAATGGGCCAGGCTCCATGCTAATAACAGTATAAATGTTAGCAAAAAGAACTAGTATGGGCTCACCATAGTCACCATGGTAGTTACCTACAGTAAATTTTATTACATAAAATCACACTCTTATCTACTTGTGTGACAACTCAGACAGAATCTTGTCTTTGAATGAGTGGAAGTCGCCTCAAGCCATGAAGACAGCTGCTTCTGAAGTAAAATCTCGGAGTGCCAGGGTGTTATTAACAATGACAAGGAATCCTTCTCCCAGATTTGTTCCTGCGCCTGCCCCTTATAAGCCACGTAAGCTTTTCTTACTTTGCCCTCTCAATTCCTCACTCTTTCTCCTGCCAGGAACTTTATTTATTTCTCAGCTATCCCCTCACTGTCAAACTGGTAAGGTTTGAAATGCCTACCCAGATTAGCACTTAAACCTAAATAATGTCTGTCTTTGGACTAAGTTAAATGAGCTGATCATGAAAAAAAAAAGCCATGTGATTGTAATTCTTACTATTCATTATCTTTTTTTAAAAATATATTTTATTGATTTTGTACAGAGAGGAAGGGAGAGGAATAGAGAGTTAGAAACATCAATGAGAGAGAAACATTGATCAGCCGCCTCCTGCACACTCCCCACTGGGGATGTGCCCACAACCAAGGTACATGCCCTTGACTGGAATCGAACCTGGGACCCCTCAGTCTGCAGGCCAACACTCTACCTACTGAGCCAAACCGGTTAGGTCTTAATAAGACAGGCAAGAAAGTATCCCCAAAGGCAAATCTCACTGATTATATATAAAGATTTAGTAATTTTTTGTCTATGGCTAACATTTAAGGCTAGCACAACATATCAATACATATTAGTACTAATAATGGCAGTTAACATTTTTTTGAGGGGTTCTTTATAATCAGGTACTTTTCTGAGCACTTTATGTGAAAAATTTACTACATCCTCAGGGAAAACAGTGAGACCATATGTACTATTATTATTATTTCTATTTTGAAAGAAAAGAAAACTGCAGCACAGAAAATAGATACTCATGTGATGGCCTTTCGGTGTTAAACAAATGAACCTAGACATGCATGTCCTTTAAAATTTAGAGATATATACTCAAAAGGCCTCTCTCTTTAAACTGCAAACTCTTAAAAGCCTCTCACAACACATCACTATTCTTGCTTTTTTTTTTTTTAAATAAAAAAATGGCCTTGTTTTCCAGTTAATATTGTCATGAGTCAGGTAGTTCACGAGTTTCTATTCAGCAGAATTTTCAGAGGAGAATGGTTTTGTACTGTTTTTTATAAAAGTAAGGATGTCAAAAATCTAATCCATGGTATCAGAGTTTTGCCAGAACGTTGTTCAGACTAAAATGAAAAACAGGATCTCCCATGGGGTTTCCTTCCATAATGAAATCATTGAGATATGAAGGGTCCCAGGAGGGGGACTTTCAAAGTTCTAGCCATTGGCAAATAAGAAACCAATTGAGATTTGTTTTTAAAAGAAGATGGTGTAATATTCCTATATTTGATATTAGGAAGGAAGCCAAAATTCTAAATAGTGGACCATCTGGAGAAGAAATATAATGAAGAAAGCCAACAAAAATATAATTACAACAACTGGCTTAGAAATAACAACTGCATTTATTAAGAACAGCCTAAGTAGGGATGTCAAGAACAAAATCTGAGTTAAGTTTCCATTTCAGCTTCGCTGTGGGAATAGGAGAAAATGCTCTGGTCTCTAGACTCAACCCAGGAGCAGAAGATATGAGAAGAATTTGGTAAAATAGCCAATGTAAAAAATCCACACGTAAATCTCAGTCCTTACATATTTTTTTTCCAAAAGAAATAAACAATTGAAGAGCATCAAATATATGTAATAATCTATGGTAGATGCTAGCTGGGAGTACAGAGATGAGGCTCACATGGTCTTTTTCTCCAGAACCTTAAATGTGATCATGCACATAAAAACACAATATCCATACAAACAGTTTAAGAATAATAAAACGATTGCCCAGCCAGTGAGGCTCAGTGGTTGAGCGTCGACCTATGAATCAGGAGGCCATGGTTTGGTTCCCAGTCAGGGCATGTGCCGTGGTTGAGGGCTTGATCCCCAGTAGGGGGTGTGCAGGAGGTAGCAGTCAATGATTCTCTCTCATTACTGATATTTCTAGCTCCCTCTCCCTTCCTCTCTTAAATCAATAAATATATATTTTTTAAAAGAATAAAATTATGAAACACTCCATGTAGTTATTCAGAAACACTCCATGGTACATTAATCAGAACTTCCCCAATTCCTAAAATAATAAAGCAGGAACATGTTCAACTGATAATTGTGAGGGACAAATCTGTAATATATGCATAGATACTCTTCATTCAAAATATGTGGCAGCCATTGTGTTAAGCATGGCTACTGAAATAAATATAAAAATACACATTGTTTCTCATGGCAAACAGATTTGGGAGATAAAATTTAAACTTTCTGGATGCAATGCATAAAGAAAAAAAATAGGAGTAGAGTTTTGGTGTCAAGGTGAAAAGGGGATTAAAGAAAGGCTTCTAAGCATAGACTTACTTATACTGAAGGAGAGCTGAGTATTTCTAAGGAAGAAAATGGCAGGAGGGTGGGATGAAGGACATATGAACAAAAGCTCAGAGCCCTACAGAAAAGAAAAAGCTGACACTCAGGAGACACATTAAGTTCTAGGTGTGACTGGAGTAAAGAGTGGGTGGCAGATGATTCAAGAGCAATGAGCAGGGCGAACCTCCTTAGGGCCATTCATGCAAAGCCAAGAAAAGCACATTTTACTCTGAGATTTCTCGGGAATCAATAATTGATTCTCTGTAGGGAAGTGACACAAACTGATCTGTCTTTGGATAACAAGCTACATCTTAAAACCGGATCACAGTAGTCCTCCCTCCCTTCCTTATCCGAGGGGGATACATTTCAAGATGCCCGGTGGACGCCTGAACCTGCAGATAGTACAGAACCACATACATACTATGTTTTTCCTGTACAAACACACCAATGGTAACATTTAATTTATGTATTAGGCAGAGTAAGAGATGACCAATAATAACTAATTTAAAAAATTATACTGTAATAAAAGTTATCTGAATGTGGTCTCTCTCTCAAAATATCTTATTGTACTGTACTCACCTTTTCACTTAAAGGAGACACTCTATGGCTTCTCTTTGGCATATCCAAATCACCAGAATCACCAGTCTTGTTCTTTGGGACCATTATGAAGTAAAAATAAGGGCTTCTTGAACACAAGCTCTGCAAACCCATGCAGTCAGCTGGTAACTAAGATGGCTACTGTGTGGCTAATGGGCGGGACCCATACAGGTGGAGACGCTGGATACATTGAAGATTCAAGTCCTGGGCAGGACAGAGCAGGACTGGTGAGATTCATCAAGCTACTCAGAACAGCACTCAATTTAAACTATAAATTGTTTATTTCGGAAATTCTCCATTTAATATTTTTGGACTGTGGTTGACCACGTGTAAATGAAACCTGGCAATGTGAAACCATGGACAAGGGGGCGGGAACCCAATCTGGTCATTTAGGTTGGGAATGCAGAGCAACAGGAGCCCATCGTGTATTATGGAAAACACGTGTGGATCGACTGCTTTTCCCTTTTCTGGTCTTTGGAATACAGGTGTCTCAAATGGCCACTCAAGGCTGATCCTAGCTTTTTACCTGCTGGAGAATGCTGGGACATATTCATCTATCCTTCCAGAACGTACTCTAGTGCTCCCCCCTCCATTACACAATTTGCCCACCTGTGTACCTGCTGAGCACCATCCTGTACTTGCTGAAATCCACTCCTCCTCTCTCTCTGTGCTCCAGAACATCAACTCCTCCATTCTCCCTCCCAACACCAGCCTGTGTGTGTGCTGTCCCTGTTGCCTCTCCTCCGCTCCTCCTCTGTTGTACTCTGACATGTATTTCAACCTTCACGTTTCTTAGAGGAAGGCACCCTCAGAGGCTCAGAGAGGACTTCCCTGTCTTGGAAACAACCTTTACCATGGCCTCTCAACACTTGAATGAATCACCTTCCATACCACCTTAGCAATTTGCAAAGAGTTTTAGATGATGATTCACTTCTTACCTCTGGAATATAAGGTCCAGGAGGAACAGGGCAAGCCAAGAGAACCTATGGTAGTAGGGCCTGAAATATCACACATAGGTTTTTGGTTAGTTGATTATTTGCATTTAAACATACAAAACTTTTCAGAAATACATGTTTTATCTATATTTTTCTTTATTGTGTTTGTGTGTGTTTGTTTTGTTTTGTTTTGTTTTTTGGTATAATATTTGAAATGCCCTTCAAAAGACTATAAGTATATACTTATTTCTCCTATTAGTTTTATTGTTGCTTATTTTAAAATTATGATCCCTTCTGAATTATGATCAATTTGGTAATAGAATATAAAGAATGGGGAAACATATTTTTCTTTCAAAAGGGCATTACCTATAGTTTTACAATATGCTAACTTTAAGAGAGGCTGGGTGCATGGTTCATAGTCCTTCCTATAAATTTCTTTACAACTTTCTGTGAATCTATAATTATCCTATATAATAAAAGCCTAATATGCAAATTGTCCCCTGGGGCAGCCATTTGACCAGGAGTTCAACCACTCGCTTTGACATGTGTGACCACCAGGGGGTGGTGTGGAACATGGCGGGCATGGGCAACACACTGCAACCTCTTGCCGGCTACCTGGGGGCAGGGATAACAATGAGGATGGAGGTGCGGTGAGAATGCAGAGTGTCCGGTGCTCACTCTCACTCCCCCTGCTACCCTCCCCTGGGACCCCGGGGCTTGTGTGCTGGGGAAGCCCCCATGCTCAGGTGCCAGGCACCCACAAGGATCTCACCCCACACCCACGTGGCCTCTTCCAGGTGAGCGGGGCTGCAGTCCCCAGGACTCAAGGGGCCGGTCTGGCTCCGCATGGGTTCGCGCAGGAGGCAGTCTGCCAGGCTAGCCGGGAGAGAGCGTGCTGCCCACCTGGCTTTCAGGCAACCCTACTGGGCGGCCCAGAGGCCCATGCTGCGCCCTAGCCCGTGGTGTCTGACCTTGCTCTCCACATCTACACATGGGGACTCGGGTACCATGACTCAGGCAGTGGGGGCCACGTGGGGGCTGGGGGCCTAGGTGCTGCCCAGGGCCCAGAGGTCAGCTGGGACCTGCCCTTCCACGCCAGACGCTGGCACTTCAATTGTCAGCCAGGCCCAGGGACCACACTTGTGCATGAATTTCATGCACCAGGCCTCTAGTCTAATAATAAAAAGGTTTTAAGTGTTTTAGCCTATCACTTCAACTATAAGCTACTTTGGTGTTTCACGTACTTAACTAAGTACATTTTCCCCAGATACATTAGTACAGGCAGCAAATTTATTAAGAATTCATTACTTCTTGCCCTGAACTAGAAGGCTAATTATTGGCTTTCTAGTTTGATCATGTCATTGATCTATTTCACACTCAAAACTTAGATTGCCTGCACTTGAAATAGGATGTCCTCTTGACTCACCTCATTCATGACAATACCTTCCTCCCCTTAGATTATTTATCTCGACTCCCTCTAATAAGTCCAGACCTACCAAGGTTGTTTTATAGCACATGCAATCGTTTAGGCCTCCTTCACCATGCAATTCATTATCACCTGCTGAACAGAAAGTCTAAATCATGGTAATCCCTGTCTTTGATCATGAAATATAAAATTATTATGACAATTACTTCATAGTTCATTTTCAAATTTCTAGTGTGGAAAGAATATGGGTTCAGAGTTACAAATCCCGGGACTACTTATGAATTGTTTGCCCTTAGACCCTCCAAAACTTAGTTTTCCTTCTTATAAATGAAAATAAGCTCATCTACCTCATTGGGCTGCCATGGGAATGAAAGCAGCTAATAGGTATGTACAGTGTCTGGGATGGCAGGCAATAAATATTATTCCCCCAACCCTCGCCTCCTACACAGCATCTTCCTTGTAAATTCTGATAGATGAGCTCATTCAAACTACAGGAAATGGGGAATAGTAGGGATTCTTGATGGTGAAAATTTTGAGAACCAAAGTTAATTTTCACTTGATATTCTAGACAATACCAAAAAAGAAGTCAGGACTAGAACTTGAAACACTTCACACCCAACTGAAGGCTGCATCTCTATGTTTACCATAGATTTAGGCCTGCATGTGAAATCCCTACATGGAATGGAGTTTTAAAATGAAGGTCATGGAAACTAGGGCCATAAGGTACTTTGACTACCAGTGTTCTGATATTGGCCTGGCCAGTGTTTTTGTTGTTGTTGTTGTTTTGGGAGGATGTAAATTTTTTTCTTTGTTGATTAAGGTATTCCATATGTGTCCTTATTGCCCCATTGCCCGCCCCCCCCACCTTCCACTCATGCCCTCACCCCCCTGTTGTCTGTGTCCATTGGTTAGGCTTATGTGCATGCATACAAGTCCTTTGGTTGATCTCGCTGGTGTTTTTGATGGCATGCATAATGACTATGTTTGATACCCATCAGTGTGAAAATAAAAACTCTGACAGTTTTGGCAAATGAATCTGTGCGGGTCTCCTAGGTGACTAGGAGTGATGAAAAGTCAGAGGGAGTTGCATTCCCACTAACGATAAGGATAATTGGATTGCGGCACAGATCCATGCTCTGTCTGGGGCACATACTCACTGTTAACATGAGAGCTCTCAGCTCAGCACATTTTACAATGTACAGTGTTTGCGCAGGTTTTCTCCCTCCTCTGTGACATGAACTCAGGCTTCAGAATCCAGAGTAGTCCCTAAACCACATGAGGTCCCTGACAGCTAGAGGTGTCGGTAATCAAATCCTATTATAACTCAGAAGGGACACTTCCTTTTCAGCATAGCAAGGGCCACTCTAAGGATTTTGGCACTTACTGAGACAATAATGGTTTTGCTAAAAATTAGCAACATTGCTTTATACATTTGGTCTCTTTCCACTAATAAATGAAACATTTCTTGATGGACTAACATGGGCAAAATGTTACAATTATCCCTGCTGTCTACTTGGACATAGTCTACAAGATACATTCATGATCATATTTCTTGGTAAATAATGCCTTGAGATAATTCACATTTTTCTAAAGACTAAAATGGAATAGACAGCGAAGTTTGCAACATGTTATTGGCATTCTTTATCTATTCACTTGAAATTAATTGTCTTTTATGTTTCTTCACTTTTTTTGGGGTAAAGTGACCTTGGTATTAAGTGATAGTTAAGATTTCTCCAAAACTTAAAAGAAACACGAATATTTAAGTCATTGCTGTGATACAGAGGCGATTTTAATAAGCTCAAGGAAAGCAAGTATACTATCTCCTAAAATGCCTACATGGGAATGTGTCACTCATTAACTTAATCAATTTATCTGAGGCCAGAATCTGGCCCTCAAATCTGTAGGTTGGATTTTATTTGCTCAGCACACTAAGAATGCATTCATCAACCAAGACTGATGTATATGTCTGAAAAAAATCTATTCATTTATAATGAGAAATATGCCTATCCCAGAGGCTGGAATATGCACATCAGCAGATCAGTGCATTTCATCCCCATAAATTACCTAGAAAGCAAACTCTTACTTAGGTCACTTCTTGTTGAACGTGAAATCAGACGTAGACTTGCCAGTAGGGAAAGGCTTGATGGAAGGGCATAGACTGGAAGCAGGATGTTGTCCATTAGAACCACTGAATCCAGAGCCTTCCCTCGCCCAGCGCCGTGTTGGAACCTGCCACACGTGGCCTCTGATCCCCTTGTCTATGCTTCCAGGGTCGTCCAATTCCATTTTGGATGAGTATATTCTTTCTTTAGAGATCTCAATATATTTGACTGAGATACATGTAAGTCTTAAAGGTCTAAAAATGACATCATCTCTTTAAATTGCTTGTTTTTGATATCAACATTGTTTATGATCTAAAAGTTTAACTTCCAAAGAGCAGTTTTATTGTCCTCCTTTTATATTTTTAGGGATGCCTCAATAGTATCCCTAAAAGCAACCATTGTTAAGAAAACAAACATAAAATAGTAATGTTTTTCTATTGTTATAGCTGATGGCCAGTGAGTGATAAGATCAGTGGGTTTTATTTATAAATCATAAGATGACGTGATCTTAAGGTCTTCACCATTGACTGTTTAAACACCGGTGGATCTTTTTTTCCTGTTTATGTTGCTGGGGCCCATCCTGAGGGCTTCTCTCAAATGCCTTTTTTTAAAAAATAAGTCTCTACAAGTTCAAGAAAATTGAAATCATTTCAAGCATCTTCTTAGAGCACAATGGCATGAAACTAGAAATCAACTATAATAAAAACACTCAAAAACATTCAAACATATGAAGGCTAACTAGCATGTTATTAATCAAATGCCTTTTTTTAAAAATCAGTCCATGAGATATGTCCATATTTGCCCTGGCATATATAATTTTAAGTATGTTTATTTTTACAATGCAGTCTTTCTCCACATTATTTCTTAAGTCTTTTAGAATTTATATTAAAATTACAAGATTTACTTTTTAATTAAAAAATAATGTCAAGGGATATAAATTATCAAACCTAAGTTACTCTAAAAATTTGTGACAGAGTTTGAGGATGATTCCCTGGTTTAAAGTTTTTCTCCATCATATAGAAAATCTGTGTTAATTCTTCATCTTTTTACATTTTTTCCTAAGGAAAGATTTTAATATGAATTAATAGCATTAAAATTGAATTGGGTTTAATTTTTTATAGATTCTTTATTACCTCCTAGGCCAATGAAAAATCAGTTTTTACATATTATATACACAAATAATAAGTTATATGTGGCACAGAAAGCTACCTGTCCAAGGATTTGTGTCCTTCTGTAGTTAAGTCATTGATAGGAAGCAGCTACCTAGCAAAGCTGTGTTTCCTAGTAATACTTGCATTTCACTGCGTCTTATAACTAGTTCTAATAGATTTTGAGTGGAAATAATGTATACCATCTCTGCACTTCTCTGCTACTTTCTACCTAAATGCAGAGTAGTCAAATGCTCTAAAGGATGATACAGTCACAAGACAGAAGACAATGAGTACCTTCCATCACCACATGAAAGGCTAATTGCTGACTACCCATACTGAGCTCTTATATAAACAAAATGTCAAGGTATTTTTTATCTATACAGCATCTAGCATTACTTCAAATAATCACTAAGCATCATGGAGTTTTAAAATCTAGAAAATCAATATTAACAGAAAGTATAGAATTCATTTAATCTACCCCCACCCAAACACTGCTCAAGATATTAATCCCTTAAACAACATAATGGGTTTGAGGGAAGAGAGAAGGTAAGTAAGAAATGCATTTCTCCAAAGCTGACACGACAACTCTGATAAATTCATTGAACTTTTCTCCACTTATTCAGCAGATTTTATAAAATTCCAAATTTTATACTTGGCTCTGACCTAGGAAAAATATGGAATAAAAAAGGGAAATGAAAGGCCACTTTGTCCTGATTGAATAGGGACATAGAGTAATGAGAGAAGAATTTTATTTCTGGCTCCTCAATCACTAACATGGCCTACAGTGATTTGGATTCTATGCTTAATTGATAGACAAATAAATAAATAGTGTAAGATCAATGGAAAATGACCAATATTAAGTGTACAAAACATTCTAAAACAGACAAATGGAAGTTGAGGAATAGCTGAGGAGAAGGCAAAGGAAATGGGCCAAATCATGTAAATAAATGGGAGCAGAGACCAAATACTAGACCCAAATGCCTCAGTTCTATTCAATTTGTATTGGTTTTCTGTCAAATCAAACTAATGTACTTGAATCTTCATTGTTTTAAATGCTTTTTTGGATTGTGTACAACATCCATTGTGAAAATCTGAGAGTATATCTAAGTAGTAAAACTTTTTTTTCTGCAAGACCCTTTACATGTCCTTATAAAAATGCATGAGAAACCCAAGACCAATCTGCTTCTAACTTTTACTTCAGTGGAATTGTTTGCTTATATGAAAGAATAAGATGCATAGATGAGACTTCCATGTCCAAAGAGGAATGTATTAGCCTCTATCCTCTGCCAAAGTAATTATGTCTTCTCATTGGGAAGGTGACTTTGTTGTGGCTATTAGGAAAGCGCATAAGGATGAGCTTCCTCACTCCTGAAGGCCATGTCCATCTTTGGACAACTCAAGAAAACACCAACCAAAGAGATCAAAACCTGTACACACACACACACACCACACACACACACACACACACACACACACACACACACACCCCTACACCACACTAAATAACAAGAAAACTCCACATTTCTACCAAACCTGTCCTCATTAACACAGAGATGACAGCATTGAGTGTGGTATTTATTGGATAGCATTATAGTAAAAATTAAATAAAATAATCCATGAAACATATTTAGTACAGTGCCTGGCACAGAGTAATAAATGGAGTAGTAACTAGTTATTTTGTTATTATTATGATGACCTGAGTGTCCCTTACTTTTCCCATCCTCCATGAGCTACTACTGCGAAGAAGAAAGCCTTTTCTTCTTCCTCCAGTCCCAAGCCAGTTGAACCCAAGTGTCTAGGCTGCCTCAGGAAAGCAATGGATCAGTTACATTCAATTCATTTTCATAGACCCCGCTCATCCTCCAATGAGATAAACAGTGAACCAGATTGTTTTCAAAGCAGTTTACAGCTTTTTTTGTTTACCATTTTCCAATCTGAGCCTCGCCTTTCATTCAGCCCTTGATTGGACAAATATTTAGTTAAAATCAACACCTTTCTGGTGATGAGGTATACACTGAGTGGCCAGATTATTATCATCTCTGAACACATAATAATCTGGCCACTCGCCCTGACTGGTTTGGCTCAGTGGATAGAGCATCGGCCTGCGGACTGAAGGGTCCCGGGTTCGATTCCGGTTAAGGGCATGTACCTGGGTTGCAGGCACATCCCCAGTGGGAGATGTGCAGGAGGCAGCTGATCGATGTTTCTCTCTCATCGATGTTTCTAACTATCTATCCTCTCCCTTTCCTCTCTGTAAGAAATCAATAAAATATATTTAAAAAAAATAATCTGGCCACTCAGTGTATATCCTATATAATAAAAGTCTAATATGCAAATTGTCCCCTCAATCAGGAGTTTGACCAGCAGGCAGGCCAGCCAACCGCCCATGTCCCCTCCCCCTGGCCAGGCTGGCCAGACCCCACCCCTGCACAAATTCATGCACTGGGCCTCTAATATATATATATATATATATATATATATATATATATATATATCCACACACACACACACACTGAGTGGCCAGATTATTATGCGTTCAGAGATCATAATAACATAATAATCTGGCCACTTAGTGTATAAGCAATACATAAACCAGATGAAATCTCTGCCCTCAAGAGGCTGAAATTGTAGAGAAGGAGATAGCAAACATAGGACAATAGATGTTTGCGACCACTATTGAGAATACTAATGTCAGGGACAGGAGACAAAGGGGAGCAGGATTGGGTATTTTTTCCTATAAGATGATCAAGAAAGGCCAAAATGGGGAGGCATCACTTGCACAGTGATGCGGGATAAATAGCTTTGTCTGGAGGTTGGTGCTTTACGTAAATAGAAAAGCAACTGCTAAGGGCCTGTACCTGAGCATGATTAGGGTGCTTGCCCTTTCATGTGCAAAATTTGCTTTAGATGTTTTTTCCTAAGTGAAAAGACCTTTCCTGCAGAATTCAGAATGTGCAGGCAATTCTGAGATACACTGTTCGAATGCTCTGCTCCTCTCTTTGGCTCTGCTATAATATGTTATAATGATGATGAAGATAATTATCTTTATCATTGTTATTATTAACTATAGACAAAGAATAACCTCAAATTAAACCTTGTAGGAAAGTAGGCTAAAGGGAAGCATAAAGAAAAGGAAGCTTCACAGCTTGAAATATTCATCAACCAACATTATCCTGAACCACATCCCCTCAATGCGCCTTCTGTTTATATCTGAAGGATGTTCTGTCATATTGTATTTCTGTTACTTAAAGATATGTGATGCTTTATAGAGATAAACAAGTTGAAATCAAACTGGTATTATCATGTATTATGCAAGCCTCAGTGGTCAGAAATATCCTACATATAATTAGAGATAGAGTTATAGCACCTGAATTAAAATTTGAGATCTTTGCAATCTGGTTGAAGAAACAAAATGCATGATTCATAATCAGTAGAACAGTACAACATGGCACAGCACAGTGAACAATGACCATGTGTTGGATGGAGGGATACATAGGGTGTTAGCTCTTGTTATAGGAGTTACATATAAAAATATCACTCAGAAATGAATACACAGAGTAATTAGTAGTAAAAGATTTTACATGGAGCAAGAATGATATTGAAACTTTACACCGTGCGTTGTGCGCTACCTGGGACATCACTTTACAATTCCATCTCCTGGAGGTACACAGTAGACTCTTTCTCAACCTTTCCACCTGCAGCCTTTCCCAGTTCAGTAAGTGGCAACTCCATTCTTCTAGCAGCTAGAATCTAGCTGCTCAATCCTGAAACTTTGGAGTCATCATCCTCTTCTTCCCTTAAGCCCATCTAACTCATCAGCGTAATCTGTTTGCTATGCCTTCAAAGTATATCCAAAATGTGAATATTTTCCCCCAACCTCGATCACAACCACTCCTGCCCAACTCTCAAGATTTCTCACACGAATTATTGTACAAGTTACCTCACTCATCTCTCTGCTTCCACTAATGCCCCCTCCCTCAAAAATAAATTCTCGACAGTGTTGTCAGAGTGCTCTTTCCAAAAGTTAGATTAGATCTTGTTACTTCTCTGCTCAAAATCCTGCATAGCTGTCTAGTTCACTTAGATCAAAATCCCAAATCCATACAGTCACCTGGAGTACTCTCAGGCATCTCATCTGCTACCTCTTTAAACTTGGATCTCACCAATACTCTCTCTTGCCCACTCACCTCCAGCTATCTGGTCTCCTTGTTCCTCCTCAGGTTCATGGAGTATTTTTCCATATTTGACTTCCTATTCCCTCTGCATGCAATGCTCTACTCTATGCATCTACAGGGCTCATCCCCTATGTATTTCACTGCCTCACGTCTCTGATCAAATAATGCCTTGGTAGAACAGACCCCACACCTAGCCTTCCCTTTCATGCCTCTCCTAGCCCTCCTTTATCTGTATTCTGCACTTATCATAGATCATACATATTTTTGTTTTCAGCTCGCCTATCCCCAACCCCACAACAAAGTAAGCTCCAAAGCAATGTGGAGTTTGTTTTGTTCACGGTGACTTCCCTAAAACCTGTGACAGTGGTCAGTATCACAAACTGGCTTTACTCCAACTCTAGAGATAAACTCAATTTGAAACACCACTCTCAAAACTCACATAATATTGATCCTACCACATGAAATAAAAATGACAAATACCATATTCTTTTTTTATTTTTTTTCCTTTTTTTAAGTATAAGCTAAATTTGACTTTTAATGTTTTGGTACTTAAAAAACACACATGTATTTGTATTGATTTCAGAGAGAGAGAGAGAGAGAGAGAGAGAGAGAGAGAGAGAGAGAGAGACATCAATGATGAGAGAAAATCATTGTTTGGCTGCCTCCTGCATGCCCCACACTGGGGATCCAGCATACAACCGGGACTTTTGCCCTGACTGGGAATCAAACTGTGACCTTATGTTTTATAGGTCAATGCTCAACCACTGAGCCACGCTGGCAAGGCTGTTTCTGTACTTTTTAACAACATTTTGTTGGAAAGATATTTGTCTAAATGTCAGAAGTACCAACCAGGGATGTAAAATAGATATGACTTCATTGGTAGGAATAGTGACTCTCTGCTTCTATAATGTGTATATTTTAACATTATAAAATTATTTCATGCTCTGTATATTTTAACTTTTGTCTCATAAAAAATTTACTGTATTGTATATTTCTTTATAAACATTACTATGCCATATATAACTTTTTTAAATTACCTGCTCTTCACATTCAATTTTTAAATGTTTTTACCTTTCCAGTCACCTTTTCTTGAGAAATTTTAACATAAAAAATACTTATATAAAAATAAAGTCTTTAAATATGAAAAGAAAAAGAAATACTATGGGGGACCTAACCTTAAAACATGCAATAAAACTTCTATAATTTAAAAAACATGATGTGGGTCTAAGGAGTTAACACAAATTTTTACATAGTTATAGTTCTTGCTGCCAAAAGCAGGGCAAGGCAGCAATTTTAATGAGGCTCAGAGAAATTAAGTGATTTGCTTAATTTCACAGAGCTTATACTTGTCAGAGTCACACCCTTTACACAATTGTTAACTTTAAACACTGGGCAAACAAAATATTGTTCAGCCCATGCACTTTAAACTATCAAAATGCCATATAATTTGAAGTTTTCTTGAGTTTCTTAGACTCTGGTTGAGGATGTAAAATGCACGTCCAAGAAATAACATACATACAAACGAGGTCGATGCTTCTCATTGATTTAAAAGCTTCCCTTTATGGGGCTGTATTTGATTTTCTCTACATTCCTATAAGGGTAATAGAGCATGCTTTTGCATCTTTATCAGGCAGGACTGACAGATATGCTGTAGTATCAACCCTCAAATCCCAGTGACGTTCCACAACTAACATGAATTTCTCATTTTACATGTCCTTGCAAATAAATCACTTGAGGCTATGTAGTCTGCATTTGGGATACTGCCCCTTCTGGGAGGAGAGAGGAACGATATAGTGAACCACCGTATCTTAGATATGACCCAACTCAATTCTCCTCATATTTTATTGATCAAAGCAAATCATATATCAGCTCCTGAATTCTGAGTGGGATGTATCCACCTTCCATAGAAGAGGGACAGCAAAGTCCCAAGTTCAAGCCTGATGTCAATGGCGTTGGGAAGGGCAATCCTCTCTTAGGGATTATATATAAGACATAATGTCATCCACTGCACTACTGGGATTATTCACCTGAGGAACCTAGAATTCAGAGAGAGTAAGTGGTAATTAGCCAGAGTGTGGAATCCAGCTCAGACTCCTGATCCAAGCCTGGGGCCGGGGGGGGGGGGCGGGGGGCGGGCATTATTCTACACTAAACACTGTTTAGGAAGTCAGCACCAGCACTGTGGATGACCCTGAAGAGAGGTCAGCCTTGTCAGCGAAGAACCAGAAGGCAGATTCTGCACATGCTCCCCACTCCCCACTGCCCTACCACATCTCCACCTCTGAACCTATGAAGTAGAGCAGCTCTGAGGGGCTTGGTCATCTCTGAGGAATAATTATTCTAGCCTGCTTTCTGTGAGCCTCAGTTTTTCCAACAGTTAAAAACAATTGAACACACTCTCCCTGAGGTCCTTTATTACTGGAAGAATCCATGAAAAAGAGGCTTATTTGGCTTCCCACAGCTGATAAATTTCCACTCCTTTTCTATATGTTCTTTTGTCATAATCAGACATATAGGGAAATGTTTTTCAATGAAGAAAAATAAGATGTATATCTGGTGTGAGGTAAAAATTATTCTTTTTTACTTAAAATGATGAATCTTATAGGAGGAAACAAGCTTTCCCTTTAAAATGAAAATAATGAAGTCAACAGTAGTGTTAAAAGTATTCTTGGTAAAATCCAGGTTATGGGAAATCCTGCCTTACAAATGACCTGATTTCTTCAACAAAGAAAGTATAAAGAAACAATTTATAGATGAAGATATTATCATTATTCCTCATTCAAACTGTAAAACTTTCATGTGATAATGAGTAATAATATTTGAGACATGACTGTAAATTTAAAATTGTGGAATTAGTGATTGTTTCCAGTTTTAGAATATTGTAGCTTTCAGAGATACATCTCACAATGTTTACAGATAAGATGAAATGGTGTCTGGGAAACAAGTTTCAACACAACGCTTTGGGGCTGAGGACAGTGGGTAGAAATATAGATAAAATTAGCATGTTCCTGAGTTGCTAATAGGTAAAGCTGGGTGTTGGTGAGAATATTAGGATTTATTAGGCTCTTCTCTGCCCTTTTCTAGGGTTGAAAATTTCCATATTAAAATATTTATGGCAATTTATGGCACCACCACAGTCCAATATTTGACCAAAGCACCAACTTTATTGTACCTTTTTCATTTATGAAGATTCATTTTTTATCTGCTAACTCCTATCATTTTATTTATTTGTAAGTTGAAACCAGAAGACTGAATAGTGAGGTCAAGCCCCAATCTTCTATGTGATAACAATTTGATTAGTGGAGCCATAGACACACATCAAAGCCACCCTATTTTCTGACACTGCAAACAGAATTAACTAAAGTGAACACTTTTCTACTTAGAGTATGAGCTTTGGGGAGACAAAGGGTTAATTACCAAGTTTGTTCCCATTGACATTGAATATAATTTGCCTGGTATTTGAAATACACAGAAGAAACAACATTTCTGTCTTAATCCCTCAAGTTTAAGCATTCCACTCTCTATTTGCAATGACACAATAATTGGAATGTCAAGAGGAACATCCCAGGACTTAAGACCTTCATCAATCATAGCTTAATAAGACTCAAAAGTACAGTAACTCCATTTTCTTCTTATTCTAAGAAACTCACTCATACAACATAGATTTACAACTTAGCCCTGACCTTGGTTTGTGATGTCAACATGAGGTTCCTACCAGTCAGCAGTTCTTTCTGCAACTTCCATACAACAATATGTGAATTTTATTTTTTAATGTGGCACTTACATAACGGGATGTCAGCTTGCCAGCAAAAATCCAATATGAAATCCTTGAATATATTTAACTTGAAACACTTGTGGCTGACACAATAAAGATCCAGTGCTGGAGTGTTTAATTCATGGTCTTGAATAAGATGCTGTATTATGCTTAGATGCAGCTTGGTCAGAAGCTGGAGAAACCCAACCCCGTATAATGGTGAGCTAGTTGCTCAACTAGCTCCGGGAATCTGAGAGGGCTGTATGTTGTGTTCAAGCGCGTGGCACTTGTGTGTGTGGTGTTGTATGAATGTCTGCTGCCTGTAGAGCTTGTGCACAAGTTTAACCACAGGGGAGGTTCACACTGGGCATGGGAGAGACTTTGGGGTGTGCATTGCAGGATTTCAGCCCATAGAGCACAAGGGCCTACAGGTTCATATGGTGAAACAACACCTAAGTCAGAAGCAGTTGATTTAGATTTGCTTGGTAACTAGATCAAAACAAGATAGATTCAAATTGCTTTCTCAGAATGACCTCAAATTTCATCCATTTTTTTTCTCTCTGTATTATTTTTCCATTTCCTTTTGGGACCTCTCCACAGCATTATTCTCTTATGATTTGGTAGAGAAAATAAATCATTTAAAGGAAACAAAACAGCATAATTCTGTTCCACAGGACAAAGCATGGTTGTTAAGACTGGCTATGGACCCAGCTTGCTTTGGCTTTTGCCGCTTACTTGCTGTGTGATCTTGTGCAAAATATTAACTTCTAGAGGCCTTGCTTTCCTCACTGGTAAAATGTAACAAAGAATAGAACTTACTTCGCAGATGTGTTATGAAGTTTAAAAATAATAAAAATTCCCAGTTTTGTATCTGGCACATAGTAGAAACTCAGTAAATTTTAGTAGTTGAAAAGGAGAAGAAAGTTGTTCAGTTTGGCTTAACAAAGAAACATTATGAGAAGTGGTGGAATGGAGAGTGAAAAAAGAAAAGGGAACCAATAGAGATTTAAAAAAAGGAAAAAATGCTAAAAGAAAAACATAGACCCAGTGTGAAAAACAGTGAGGATAGAAAGTCAAAGAAGAGAAACATGTTCTTACTGAAAAATGAGGCCCTCAGTTTGAATCTTGTCAAGCAGTCCCATCTTTGAATGTCTATAATGTAACAGGTGCTGCATGAGACACAATAATGGTTTTTTTAAAATGAGGCACTACTTGCCTGTAGGAGGTCACAGTCCAGTGCGGGGGCAGATGAGAAAAACTTCCAACGTAAGTGCCCTGCCAGGGGCAATAATGGGGTCTACTGGAGCTCCAGAGGTGGGACAATTAGGGCCAGAGAGATGCAGGGGAGGTTTTGCTGAGGAGGTGGTTCTTGACAGGGGTCCGAAAGGAGAACTAAGGTTTTGTCTCTTGCTGTTTCTTCCCAAGAGTATGTCTGATTTCTCCAACTAGATTTAAAATTTCTAACATTGGAGACAATATCATGCATTTCCTTCTTATCCCACAGTTCTCTCAACACACAGTTGATTGTGTAGATACACATAATGAACAGCTAGGTAAACTAAATTGAAATTTTAAAAATAGAAGTAAGTTCTTGAGTAGGAAAGACTCCTGTTAGGCTGTTAGTCAATCGAACTGCTAAAAAGTGAAGTGATTTCTAATATAAAATTACTACTCTATGCTGTCCTGAGTCTAGAGGTCTTTGGTGTCAGTTCTAATACAGTCAGCTAGTTTCGTTGAAAACACATGGCATGAGTAAGATAAAAATGATTTATAATGTCATACTCCAAATTTATCCCAATCTAACTTCCTTTTCTCATTAGTTTATTCCTATGAACAAAAGTTTTTGAGGCAGAGCCCTCAAATCCCTCCAGTTTAATTGTTTGCTGAGCAACTCCATTGGTCATGCTCATGAGCTCTCAGACTCCCATGTCCTGATTTGAACTGTTCTTTCAACATAGCTTACCTCTGTTAATGGCATCCCCTCCTCCCACTTAGGCAGGTTCAACAGCCCCAATGCAACCATGGATACCATTCACTTCTTGCCCCATGTTCCATCATTTGCAAAGTCCTCATATTTCTTCTTATCTTTAGGCCCTTTAATCACCATCTTTTTTCTTTAATTTTACTTTCCTTTCTGCTCTTCCCACCAATACATTTGCCTTTTTGTTGTTTCTTGTCTCATTGGTCATTCTTTTACCCATTACAGATTTACTTGTAGGAGTGTGTACATTTATACACTTAAAATGCATGAGTTAATTTTATCCCACAAGAAGAAATGGTGAAGAGGAGGGACAATCAACACAGACTCTGAGATACTGTTATTCATCACAGCTTCTTCTCAGCCGGACTCCAGGCACCATATGGGGATATAGCAAAAGGCCCTAAAATGCCACACAACACCAGACCCTGGTTGGCAGGCTATATTTAAATTCCAACTCTTTCAGCAATTGAAAATCGTGTAGCTAGAGTGCTGCCCACTTGGAATGTTTCACATTGGGCAGAGGCTTTGTAAGAATCTACACTTGTTTTGTATTAGTAGATATTTTTAGAGGATTAAAATGGGACACTGGCTGTAATACACAGCACTCAGTGTGAAACCTTTTTACAGACCCTGGGGGATTCCCTTTTATTTCAAGTGGGGAACTAATAAAGTGAAGAACACACCCACTCACAAATGAAGCAAAACCAACACAAGCACCCTCTGACCTTGCTGTTTGGAGGAAATGAGTGTAGGGAAGGAGTCCTAGCAAAGAATCAAAGGGTTTTAGACCTGGGTGAGGCCAGAGGTCATTCCTTCCAAACCCCTCACATTACAGGTGAGGAAACAAGCTAAAGGAGTGTGCCATTTTCCCACAGTCACAGTTAGTTACCTTTCCAGCAGGGACTGGAATTTGAATTTTTAAGTCCCAGCCCAGTACTCTTAAATCCTAAGAAAATGTGGGAAACAAGTGCTATTTCCAGAATCATATCTTCTGGCAAGAGAAGACTTTTCCTACCTGGAAAAGACATTGTTTGTGTTCCGATATGGTTTCAAATAGGAAGCAGTCACCCAGGCAATTCTTTTGGAAAGTGCTTTTAGGAAAGTTCAGCACCTTCCTGCTGGGTTTCCTGGCTGTCCTGAGAAACATAACATAGCCCAGGGCCAGTCCATGCTCACCTCTGCCGACTTTGCATACAAGGGACCAAACCAGCGGCTTCTGAATTATGATCCCCGAGCTATTTGGGGTTTGGCATGCCTTACAGTTTAGCAGAGAAGTAAATTTTCAATTTCCAGAAGAGGGAATTCAGGAGGGGGAGAAAAAGAAATGTTTTCAACTGAAAAATGAAATACAAACTGTGGATTTTACCATGAGAGGTAGACAGTCATTTCATTGTATATGAAATATATATATATATATATATGTATATATATATATATATATATACATATATATATATATATATATATGCCCATAGTAACAAAAACACAGTATGGTGAGCTGGAAGCCCGCTTGCTGAAATTCTCAGGACTTTGAAAGAAGGTCACTGAGATGAAAGCACAACTCATCTGTATACAGAAAACTGCAGTCTCTTTTCTGATATAACTGAAGAAATAATTACTCTCCAAGATCCTGAGATCCTTGCCTCCACTCCTGCAGCAGGATAAGAGAGAGCATAATAGCCTTCACGAGGGAGAAATCCTATATGTCCCTGGCAGTGTGTTGGAGCATACCAGAGAAAATTAACAGCTTCAAGTCAGATAGGTTCCTGGATCCTAGAAACCTCCTGTTGAGCATTTTTCACTGAGGCTCAGTTTTTTCAACTGGCCATATTTCCAATCAGATGCACACACGTATTACTAACAATCATACATGCACATGCACTCCATGTACACATACATGATCACACATGTGCATACACGCATGCGCACACACACCACAGCCCCTACAGTCAACACATGGGTACAATTTTCTTTTGTCCCAAATTGAATTTGAATATACAATCAGCCAGCTGGATGATGAGAGTTTTACAAGGTCTGGAGATGATTTATCAATTGAACTTCAAAGGTCTCTTAGCCTTTCTGCACTGGTCATTATTAAGTAGGAAAATATGCAATCATTTGAGAAGAAAAATATTAGATTTAAACTAAGGTGAACTAATCATGATTCCATATAAGTTTCCAACAGATCATGCATCCCATCTCTTTGTTTTCCTAATCTGCCCTCCCTTCCAACACAGTTATCACTTCCATAACCTCTTGACTTTTGGGATGGAGAAGTCTTTGGAGAGAAATAAAAAGTGAATACAACTTAATAAGATATCCCTTTTCTTGGGCTCACGTGGTAAAAAAAAAAGAAGTTTCGATAGTTTGGAAATCTGTTGTCTGTTGAGATTCCAAGGCAAAATGCATCAGAAATGTAGAAATGGAAAGGATTGCAAACATGGGTAAGAAAAGAGGAGAATTAGAATAGTCAGCTATCCCTCCAACACTTTAGAGGAAACCAGTTCTTGTGGAGCATTTGCCATCCACTGGCACTGGCACTGCCACAGGGCAGCATTTGTGCATTTAATCTTCGGAACAGCCTGGGAAATGGGTACTCTTTCACCTTCCATTTTACCTATGAGAAAAGTTGATCTCAGAGTGAGTAATTTTCTTAACAACCAGTGACGTTGGCACACAGCAACAGGTTGGTTTGACCCCTAAGTGCATTCTCTTACTCACATGCTATGAGTGAGAAACAAAACAGCAGCAAGTGCTACACTGGTCACATGCTCCGTTTCTAGCTTGTAACGAAAAGATACACAGAAAAGAACACAGCTATATGACAGGTGAAATAACAGCCCAGGCTGATCTTGTTTGAATTAATAATTTAAGGTAAGTTGATTTCCAGTTGGCAGATACCTTTTTAACACCTGTATTCCAAAGAACTCATCTGTAAGTGTCAGTAACACAAGAAATTTTTTAAAATATATTTTATTGATTTTTTTACAGAGAGGAAGAGAGAGGGATAGAGAGTTAGAAACATCGATGAGAGAGAAACATCGATCAGCTGCCTCCTGCACACCCCCTACTGGGGATGTGCCCGCAACCAAAGTACATGCCCTTGACCAGAATTGAACCTGGGACCCCCCAGTCCGCAAGCCAATGCTCTATTCACTGAGCAAAACCGGTTAGGGCAAGAAATTTTCTTTTAAAAAAAGAATAAAACACAATATCTTCCCTCCGACATTATTGTTAATAATTTAATAGCACATGTATGACAGTCAGCAAAATAATTTCAGGACAAGCCAGATGAACATCTTATTCTCACAGGACCATAAAACAAATCTTCCCAGGAAAGATGTTATTTTAATTGAAAATTTAAAAATGGATAGAAGCTGAGAAACTGACATGGAGACAAGATTTCCTTGGTATGACAAGTGTTAACAGCAAAGGTCCGAGGTGTGAAAACATGGACTTAAATCAAAGGTCATCTGGTACATCACCCTGATTACTCAACAGAGTTGAATAGTGAAGGATTCGTGGGGGAACATAAAACTGAGTCCATTTCGCAGAGAAAAGCGCATTTGCCTGCATTTCCTTTTGCTGGTTTTGGCTAACTCTGTTGTTTACAATAGTACCATGTTAGAGTGTCACCAACCGCCATGCCAACAATTGTCAGAACTGGAAATCTCCATAAAAATATTTTATTTTTTAATTTAATTTGGACACTTTTAGCAATTCTTAGCATCACTCAAGATTCAAATACCCTAAAGGATCAATATTAATATTTTGTTTTTGGGTTCTATGCAAAAAACATAGAGGACTTGAGATTATGTCTTTATTCCTTACTGAATAATTATTGATGATAACCCACAACCTTTCAAGAAGAGTCAAGGCAATAACCAGTTGGGGTAATTACTGCAAATGCCTCCCCCAAAACAAGCCAAAAGTGTTTGTTTTCTGTTTCCTTTTGGCTACATACATGCAATCTGATAACACTGAATTATCTGTAACATGCCAAGGGGCCCAAACTTCTGAAGGTTCAAAGCCTGCAAATTTTATTCAGTCTTTGCTATTGTTGTTTTAATACAGTGTGCTTAGATTTGGGGAAATGAAAAGAGCTGATTACAGTTTGTCCCTGGATTCACCAGAAAAGTGATTTTCATCTTTATCCTCCTAAGTGTTACATTTGTAAAGCCCTTTACAATTCCTGGTTACTTGCTTGTTCCCACGTGGCATACAGCTTAAATTTAACCACCAAGCAAGTCAAGGTGTTAAAATACCAACTGATCGCCATTGATGAAGGCAGGGAATTCTAGTACACATACGAACATTTGGTTGGAAATAAATAAGTTTGAAAAAGGCTGCATTAAATCTTTCTAGAGGGGTAAATTGAAAGCCCCTGGAAGGTGCAGTGTTCAATGACCCAAAGGGTAAAATACAGCAGATCCCACAAACCAGTGGTTTGCACCTGAAAACAAATTTCTGATCTGTTAATTAAGAAATGAAGTATTGTGTAAATGCATGGTCTAAATCTCAGGTTTTGATTTAATTTAATATAAGACTAAACTCTTGGTTTGAGTAGAATCAATGCAAAGAGCTTCATACTGATGAACTTAAAAAACTAAGTACACCCCCTTTCCCTCAAATACTGAGATACACTTATGGGAAGATTTTTTTCCTTTTAAATTACAGCTCTTAAGAGTATATTAAGCTTAATAAAAAATAAAATGTTTCATAAGAATTTCTTTCACAACAATACTTAAAAATAACCTTATAATAGATGATGGCACTGAGTTAAACTGCTTAAGAGTGAGGGTGTCACTTTAATGTTCACTTTAAATTTGACTGATAGTTGACTCAAATCCTCAATAATTCTTACAGTAATCACTAAACTTCATTCCATATTCCATATTTAGACCTTCTATTTTCCTTCTCACATATATGCTATAATTTGCTACATCAGTTGATCAAATTATGATGGTGCAAATATCATCATCCTACCCAGAAAGACAAATGCTGTTATTTTTTATTATTATATCAACTCAAAATTTCAAATTCCTCGAGTGAATTTGAAAGCCTTCCTAAATATAACCCTATCTTATCTAGCCAACCTTGTTATATCCAAACAGTGCATTTCCATAACTTTCTCCTCATCTCATACCTATCTCCACACATACATTCCTACTTCTACCACTTCATCTTTGCATAATTTGCCTTCACATCCATGAAACCATGTGCCTAAGGGTCAGCTTAAATTCCCTCTTCCAGCCCATGATGAACATTGACTTAGGTGAATAGAAACTGAATTTACTGAGAGTGTGATAAAATGTAGCATACTTAAAGGTATATCTTTCTTGTTGTTTTGTGAAAAGTGGTTAACACAGCACTATGAGGCTGGTAAGTCCTTTATAAATGTTGATTGATTGACACTTCCACAGTTCATTCCCTCTAGCACCTCTGCAAAGATAGAGTACATTTTAAGAAATTGCTATGCATTCTATCCTTGTACAACTGTGAATAAGTCACCTGGCATTTGCGTTCAGTTGTTTCAAAGCTGGCTCTACCATTAACTCTCATTATCCATCCTAAAAGGTCATACTTTTAGATTAAAAGTGAGTCAGTATTGCAAAATACAGTATAATTATATGCATTATGGACTATGGTGATCACATGTACCAAGATATGTTTACTGTGGTCTCTTAAACACTGGATTACAAGCCAAATAGAATCAATTATTGTAAATAAAACATAATTCTAATGGCATACATGCTCTTCTGAAGCATCACTGAAAAGTGAGTGATAAAATAGCCCCAGTCATAGGGTTGCATTTGATTGAATGCCCAGGTAACCAACTGCTTTTGTTATTGGTGGGGAGAGATCCGCGTGCCCAACTGTTGCTCATGAAGTAGAATGCTTGCACTATCCCAAGAAAAAGTATTTTGTTAGACCCCCACAGGAGAGCAAGTAATTTTTATTTCTGTGGAATTACATTCCTGAGTTTCCAAGGTCCCCATTCCCCTTGTCCCACCATAAGAGAAGTATAGATGGGGCTTTAGTAGAGCTAAAATCAGAGCCAGTGTCCAGACTTCCATTCTATGTCTGCACAGGTCAATACAGCATCAGGCTAGCTTAATATGTGTTTCCAGCTGTAGCCCACTGCATGTGGAGTCCACGAGGCCCATGGGCCATGTGGGTAAGTGCAATGTAGCCAAGAATGAGCCAAGAGAAGAGTGCCAAGAACCAAGATCTTTTTTTTAGGGGACTATGTATTTCCAAATGTCTGAGGGCTTGCAGTGACCATGTCCATTCTGGCCAATGATCTCTGTTCCCAGGTGTGACTAACAGACACTTTCCCTAGTCATCCCAACTTCACTATGAATCTATCTTCCCTTTGTGGGTCCTCTTCCCCTGTGATATGCAGGGAATGGGCCAGTGGTTCCCCGGAGAGTACAGATTTGCAGCTTCCTGGTGAAGCTGCCCAAATGACATGCTTATGATGTCTGGCCTTCCCTTCACTCCTGTCCTAGCCTATCTAATAAAGATGGAATATGCAAATTGACCATCACTCCACAACAAAGATGGCGGCACCCACAGCCAATAAGGAGGGAATATGCAAATTGATGCAACATAAATGGCCATGGTGACGATGCAGACATTTCACCCCACCCCAGCTGCTCAGGGCCTCTGGGTGGCACATGCGCACAGGCGTGGAGCGGCCGGGGCGGGGCGGGACGCCTGCTATGGGGGTGGTACAGCGGGTGGAGGGAGCCACAGGAGGGCAGCAGGGCTGGAGCGAAGGCAGAAGGTGGCGGCCAGAGTGAAGGCCCGGGTCCTGGGTGCTGGAGGGAAGCTGGTGCCAGCAGCCAGGGGAAGGAAGGCCTATTCTTGCATGAATCTTCGTGCATTGGGCCTCTAGTAATTAATAATTAGTTAATTATAATAGTAGCACTTTGACTCCATATTCTAGAGCAAGCAAATCACAGACAAAATGTATCCTTTATGTAGTGAGTTTGCTCCTAAAAAGTTGTGTGTATATGTGTGTTTGTGAATTAAATTCTAATTCCCCCATTGGTTGACACTAGGTTTATATTTCAGATTTTTAAATTTTTTTCTTTGTAAACTCTAATTCCAAGTTTTTCATTTCTCACATGGCCTTCAACAATATTTTTTTAAGTTTAATCAATGATAAAATGATTGCATTTCAAAAAGTATATTTTTGAAAGTCTGATAGTAAATGTTTCACAATGGTTATTTTTAGGTTTACTGCTTTGTTGCTGACTTATCTGCATTTTTAAAGGTGTTCTGAAAGTTACAAAAACTTTAGTCAAGGCTTCTTTCATTTCTGGACTCAGTTTCACCACTCTTTCCTCCTCTCACTCATGCTTTTGTGTTTGTATAGAGTTTGGAAAGTAAAAAAACAAAACAAACAAAAAAAAAGACAACACACACAACAAAAAACAGTATACTTGCCCAAATTCTTTAAAAATTTATCAAGTTTAGGTTCCCTTTTATAACTAGCAGGAAGAAGAAACAGCAGTTTTCTCCTTACCATTATTTTTGCTCTAAAACCTTCTTAATTTTGAATAAAAATTATTGTATTAGTATCAGATACCCAGGGAGATTGACAGAGAAGGAATGTAAGCTTAGTAACAAATACAAAATTCCCCAGAGCCCATTTCTGTCGATAAGAACTTGTCAGATCAGGTGAAACTCTGATAAAATGGCAGGGATCAGCATGTAGCCATTTTTGTCTCAGTGACTGAAGTAAAGACCTGAGCATTTGCCAAAAAATCATTATCAGCAATGTCTCCTCAGCACTTGTTTTTCTCAGCATCGAAATAAACTGGGGCCTCTTCCTACTACACAGCAAGCAAACTGTGGGGACAGAAAATTAAAGCTATAGCAGGACCAAGCAAGAAGGGTCAATATAAGTTCTTTGGGGGAGACTAATAGAGACACAGAGTCAGAGAAAAATTCCCTTTGTTCTCAGGAATCACAGATATGCGGATGCTACAAATTTGAGCTTCAAATGGCCATTTCTGCAGCCAACCTTAAAAGGAAGGAGATCAAAGAAAAGAGAGAGACCGATAGATCAAACCTGATGAGCTTATTTGAACATTTAGATTGAGACATGCTTAACGTCATCTGTACCTCCTTGGACTTCGCAGCTTCATGAGCCAATAAATTCACTTGTTTAAATTTATGTGAACTGGCTATCACATAAAATCTCATTTTCCTCTAGAATAAACCAGAGTGATTTTATACCCATGAGTTTGATTTGGCTCACCCTTGTCTGCTGGTCCACGCGCCCTTTTCCAGATGCTGATAAGCATGCAGCATTGACATAGTGTTGAAATTACAAAGACTTTGAACAGAATAGCTCCAAAGCATTGGCCCTGCCATAATTTTTCTTCAAAGTTAAGTAGTGTGCTTTCTGTTTAGGATGTAAAAGAACAGCCCTTACCTCTATGTGTCAGTTATGGATTCCGCAGGGAACCTACATCGGTATGACTACACATCAGACTCAAGGCTTTCCCAGAGTCACAGTGCCAAGCAGCCCAAAGCATCTTTTGTGTTTTCCTTCCAGCCTCAGTCCTTACCTCAGGATGCCCTTTAGATGATCCCAAGCCCTGGCCTCCCACCAAGGACTTGCTCTCAGCTGACTATCAAACCTGCCTGGTTTAGATGTTGAAGAATCTCTGCTTCATAACTGAGTATCCCTTAAATTGCCTCCTGTGGGGAGTCTGTCCTCCCTGTCTGCCTGTGTTAGAGGCTGGGGTTCCCCTTAGAAACAGGTCCCAAGGTACATGTAAACCCATGAGGTTTCTCCACTTTACATTAGAAGCAACTTCTTAGCATTGAAGGCTAATGTTTCACTCTCACCATCCCGTTGAAGTGTTTTCTGAATGAAGAATGCCAGCTAACTTTTTTGACCTTGCATGGGTTTTTATTAATGACGTTGATTTGTGAAACATTCCTTCACAAGAGGTAAAACTCAAAGTACAACTTTGGATAATAAACAGAAAATAGTTCTCTTCTACATATTTTTATTTGATTTTAATGAATGTTATTTCTTTTACCTTTAAAAAGTATTTCAATTCAAGGAATGAAAGACTAGATAATTAAATGTTTACATTTCCTAACTAAAGTTAAAGTCTCATTTACACACACACACACACACACACACACACACACACACACACACACTGATTTGTACCCTTAAACCGTGAATAAATTACAAGAAATAAAAACCAACCAAGGAAATGGAAAAGACCTCTCAGGGCTTAAACTGTTTTGAGAATATGCCTGTTAAATAAATTTTACACGTGATCTGAAGTGTGAGCCAAGGAGCTACATATGGTGAAACTTTAGCAAATACTTAGTAGGGGAGTAACCCACAGAGGAATTAAAGATTCTAGCCACATATTCAATTTTTTCACCCAAACTGTTAAAAGTTATGTCATTTTTCACTGGAGAATGTAGGTTGGCTAATGGATTTAACACTACCATTTGGTCTAATTTCCTGATGTCTGCTCCAATCATTGTATAAGCCTCCTCATAGAGAAAAAACTTCGCCGAGCTTTATCTCTTTGTTTTCTGTGCTCTCGCCCAGGCTCTCTGTTATTTTTTCCTCATTGAAAGCTGAGGTTGGTGGGAGAGGAAACGAGTCAGGATAGAGATGAGTTTTAATGTGTTAGACTTTTTCCTAAAACCAACATGACAGAGATGACAACATTTTCCAACATAAACTATTCTTTGTAGGTCCAGATGGAAAAGTGGAAGAAAGAAAAAGTGTTTTACTCTATTTATATAGAGCATGTTTTCTGATTTTAATAATTTCTTTCTTTCCTGTCTGGATCTAGTTTTATCTCCTAGACTTCATGTTGTTCTTTCTAACGAAACCTGTGACCGATGACCATCCTGACAACAGCAGTCATTTGTGGTTTGGGCTGCCCCCTTTCAACTTGCCTTTCCCACAAGAGAGAGAGCCCCGTATGTGAAGTAGATCTCTTTGTCTAGCACAGATTTTGAAAGAAGGCTTTGAAACTCTTCTTTAGAAAATGTTTTGGGACCCGGATTTTTTGCGGCTGTATCCAAATCTGAAAATTTTGCTAAAATGTTTTGCATCAGCCCTAGCTGGTTTGTCTCAGTGGGTAGAGCATTGGGCTGCAGAGTGAAGGGTCCTGGGTTCGATTCCAATCAAAGGCACATGCAGGGGTTGTGGGCTCAATCCCCAGTAGGGGGTGTGCAGGAGGCAGCCGATTGATGATTCTTTCTCATCATTGGTATTTCTATATCTCTCTCTCTCTTGCTTCCACTCTGAAATCAATAAAAATGTATTAAAAATGTTTTGCGTCATTCATTACTAATCCAGACAGTCATTAAAGATGAAAGTTTAGAAACATATATGAATTCTAACCAGAACACCATCAGGAGATGTGTATAACCTTGGATCATTTCATAACTTTTCTACATTTACTTCCTTACATAAAAGAGAGATAAAAATTGCTTTCACATCACAAAATAGGAGCAATAAGTAGTATAGTGGACAGTTTCAGTAGAATATTTAATAAATAATGAATGGTCACAATAAAGAAATGATTTAATTATTATTATTATTGCACTATTAAAATTGCCTTTCAAAGTTAGTCTCTTCAGATAATTTGGAAGTTAAAATCCAAAAATAAATGGGATTTGGTCATGTTAGAACAATAAATCCACTGTTCTTCAGAAGCCCTAAAAGCTTCTTCATATACTTTCATTAAAACAGGCAGACATCTGTTTTAGTGTTCTACTTATTATCATTGTGTTATTACTCACCATAACTTGTACCCTCCAAACTAACACTGCCTATCCATAGTTTCATTTCTTACTTATAATATACAAATATTTAGAAGAGAAATTATAGGTTTTACACATTGTACAATGAACATCAGTTCTACCAGAGCCTTAAAAAGTAAATAGGACTTCATTATTAGTATATTTCTTTGCTTGTTTTAATTATGATTCATTCTTTGCTATGTTCCAAAACAACTTATTAGAAATTTTGTTAGATAGAAAGATGAAAATTTATGCATAAAATAGAAACAAGATGGCCCTATCACAATTTTAGGGTAGTGATTACTGAAAAACAGTCCCTTTATTTCTCGTGATGTTTCCTAGAAAAAGAGAGAAAGAATAACAGAGACCATAAAACTACAACAGGATTGGTCATGACATGGGCTTAGTCAAAAGCAACAGTATTTGTGAAAATGTAGTAGGTGCTCAAAACTGTGCTAGATAGCAATATATCACACTTCATTTATTCTCACAACAACTTTGTGAAGTCAGCATTATTGTGCCCATTTTAGACTTATATAATTAGTGATAATAGCTACACAGGGCCTAAATACTGAATGAAGTGTAGTATTCACTTGCAAAGAATATAACTAAGTAATCAGAGAAAAATGAATGATAATTGTTTTAGTGACTAGGAGGAAATTGGTGAGAAATGAGATGCTGATATATGCTTAAGTGGTCAGAAATATCCTCATGGCAGAGACTTTTCCTTGAAGATGGTAGAGAGTTTGGAGAGTTAGATAAGGAATATGAAAATGTGTGGGTAAGGTGAGTTACATATTTAAAAATAAATGGAAGTAAATACCCGTTGGAAATGTGGATAAACTAATATGGTGATAAAGTAGAGGTCAATTATCACCAATTCCTTTTCTAACATGGAGTCACAAAACTCCTTCTTAGTGATATTTAAAATTTAAAATTCAGTGTATTTATATATCCATTTCAAGTTTTGATACACTTCAACGTATACAAAATAGTAAATTGGAAGTTTTAAACTGAAGTTAACCTGTTTTTCTTATGCATTTATTGTTTGCAGTTAGAAGAAAAAAAAAGAACCTGCATACCACATGCATTTTAAAGAGAAAAAAAATGCAGTAATACTGTGAGAAGCAATCATGAGATTTATTAAAGATTGGAGATTATGCTGACCAAGTGTTGACAGTCTAAAATCTTGGGTTTAAAATTACTTTAATAGTTTTGCCAAATGCATCTAATGCTTTAATTAATATGAAATGATGAAAAAATGTTTGAGAGCAAAATACGTTTTAATTTTCCAGCCTTAGTTTAGCATTTACCAAATCTGGAAATAATGTGGAAGCTTCTGGGATTTATTTATTCATAAGTAAATAACAGAGAAAAGTTTTCTGGCTAGTCAAGCTTAAGCAGAATTTCTTCATTAAAAAAAAAGTGCAATGGGCAGCAGGTGTCAGAGAAAAATTTCATCAGACACTAGCATGGCCTACACGCCTCCTCTGATCCTTTCTACACCCACAAAGTATATTGGAAAAATTAATCTTATACAAGATTGCAGGAGCCAACAATGACCTGAGCTGAGTTTCATAACTTCTCCGAACACAAACAGTGCCATCATCATGTAAAGAATGTGGTGGGCCCAAGTGCCATTTTACTCTGAATGGCAGAGGAGAAGGGATTGCTGTTTTGTTAAGTTTTCCCCTATGTAAACACACCCTGTACCAGAATATGCTTTAGTTGATTATTTTCATAAAGTGTTAGGTATTTCGTTGTATTTAATTGGAAAGATGATATTCACCTGGGGATGATGCTTGATAGAGTGAAACAGGAATGTACTCTCTCCAACTAGTTGCTCAAGCATTTAAAACAATTTTAATTGTGTTATCAAAATGTATCTAGAACTTTGTAGGATAGGGTCAAAGGTTCAAATCTGTTACAAAATATTGAGGTGGCATACAATAGAGCTAATGTGTCAGTAGTTCAGTAGTTAGCTGATCAAAGGTTGCCTTAGCAAACTCTGAACTAGGTCAATTGAGTTACCTTCTGTAACACAAGATTGTGAATATTTCTAATCTTGGGGCAAAGAGATGCTAAGACAGATTTGAACTAATTTGATTGCTAAAGCATTTCAACACAGATCTACATCTGACAGTAAATAAATAATGAAAACTGAGTTTGTGGACTTTTGTGATCCCCTCAGAGCAGAATCCCTATTTGGTCATTAAATAATTAATCTAAATACACCAAGTATGCCTATGGCAGAACATTTTTACAGCAAAATTTCAGAATGTGTCCCCATTCCCCACCTCATTAAATGTGAAGAATTTGAAAATAACTCAGAGCTTCGGTATTTGGGATATTCATAGATTTAGATTACACTTGAAGACATTTTTATATTGGAGCAAATCTAATTTTTACCATCTCATTCTCCTCTCACTTGGACAGTATTGAAGATAATTGCAAACACAACTGTTTGAATGTTTTATATGCTCCTCATGATTGTATTGGAGATGGCAAAAACTAGAGTATGGGGAGGTAGTTATCCTTACTCCTTCAGATGTTTGGAAAGGAGAATCTGAGGAAATCATCCTATAAGTCAACCTTAAAACAAAGGAAGTACCACCAAGATCAGTGGACTACCTTGAAGGGAAGTTTCTCACTAAGCACATCAACAACCAGTTAAAAAGGGAAAATAAAATATCCTGTAAGTAAATTACATCTAGAACATTTTTACTTTAGAAAATTAACTTTCATTTGTAATGCTAACAGCAAGACACCCATGAAAAACACACATGGTGTCAAAACAAGCCAAAGGCAAATCATTTGGGCAAAAATGAAAAAGGATCCCAAGTCAAATTTATAGAAAAGATTCCTTTATTAACTTTTGGTGGAGAATATGTTTGTATATTTTCAAAAAACAACTCCAAGACCATGTGGATTCCTGCAACAGAGAGGAATTGACAGGACTGCTCCAGCCATGAAGACAGAAGAGAAACAGTCCAGAGATGGAAGACGCTGACAAAGCCTTGCCATACTAGCAGTCAGCAGCTGTGCGTTGCGGCTGGTTGCCCAGGACCAAACCAGAGAAGGTCAGACCTGCATTACCACCATTTGTCCACCATCCAGAACTGAAATATCACTGCTGACATGTACACATAAGGAACTGTTTGACATTGAAATCGGGACTCAAAAGAACTGTTGGCCCAGAAAGAAACTCACTACAGACTGATTCATTTGCCTCTCAGCATAACCATTATTGCTTGTCTCATTTTCGGTTCTTGTAAGTGTATTTCTAGTATCACATGATCTCACTCATCTAGGGGAAATAATGAACAACATAAACTGATGAACAAAAACAGATCCGGAGACAGGGAAGCATCGATCAGACTGTCAAACCTCAGAGGGAAGGTAGGGAGGGTGGGGGTAAGGGGGAGAGATCAACCAAAGGACTTGTATGCATGCGTATAAGCCTAGCCAGTGGTCATGGACAACAGGGGGGTGGGGTCATGCGTGGGGAGGGGTTTGGGATGGGAATGGGGGGATGAGGACAAATATGTAATACCTTAATCAATAAAGAAATTAATAAAAAAGAAGAAAAAAAAACATTTGCAGGATGACCTGAAACTTAACCCAATATCCTTAAACCACTGATAGCTAAATAATAATGGGAAAGTGTTATTTTAAAGGATCAAACAATTCCTCAGTTTTTTTCTTAGGTGAAAGCTTAGATTCCTTAGGCTTGATTTAATCTTAACCTGATTATTTTGTCTATTATAAAATGTTTTTAAAAAGTAAATGGTACTAGCAGGAAGACTCTGAAATTAGGGTTGCCAGGTAAAATACAGGGTTAGTGTTTGGTTAAATCTGAATCAGGTAAGAACAAATAATCCTATATAATAAAAGCCTAATATGCAAATCAACTGAATAGCGGAACAACTTGCAGAATGACCAGTCAGTGGAGGGCGAAGCTGGCGAGCGGGTGGCACCAGGCCAGCCAAGGCAGGTGCCAGCAGGCAGAGGGAGGCAACCAGCGGCAGCAGCGGGACAATGTAGGGGGGAGGGAGGAGAGAGGGCTGGCCAGAGAGGGCAGCAGCAGTGGCAGGGGGCAAGGCCAGCAAGCGGCCAGCGCCAGGCTGGCCAAGGCAGGTGCTAGCGGGGGCCCCCTGATCACCCCGCTGTTCACCCCACAGATTGGCCCTGATCACCTGCCAGGACTCAGGACACTACCCATGCACTGGGCCTCCAGTTTTGATATAAGTATAAGCATTTGTGTTTGCTTATACCCTAACTATAGTGTGGAAAACTGCTAAGCATAAACATGTGAAATATCTTCATGACAAGTCATGCTATGTCTCTGCAAATTATCATGTTGACTGACCAACGGGCCAATAAATGGGAGCAAGAGGTAAACAGCTTTGTTTTCTCCTCCGGTTCTGATTCAGAGAGGATTGGGATGGCATGGATGAATTTTAAGTAGTAAATTAGATCAAAGGTTTGCTAGGAATGGAAGATAAGATGTGCCCTGCAACATCTTGACTGAAAGTCCAGGGCAAAACGATATACAAGTCAGTTGGAGCTAATTTGGGAATATTCTGGCATAGACATAATGGCTGGGAAAGTGATAACAAGGATGGGTTTATGAAACACATACATGTTATTCAGAACACCCCAACATCCTCGGGGAAGGGAATCTGACAAAAGAAGTACCCATGTGGCCAAGTAACATGGGGTTTAGACCTTAAAGAGAGAGAGAATCCATGATGGTTAAAATGCTAGTACACTGGTTTAGCTCAACACCCTCTATTGCTACCACTACCCCACCCAGCTTGTATGGGACAGCTACTAACAAGTATGTTGCATTGACTCAAAGTCTGGGTTACATGTAGACATTGATTGAAACACATTTAAGATTTCCCAAAGCTAAAATGTATTTAATTGTCCCATTGTTTTGTCTAAGTAGGATCCAAAAAAACTCCTATTTTAAAAAAAAAAAATTAAATATATTTTTTATTGATTTCAGAGAGGAAGGGAGAGGGAGAGAGAGATAGAAACATCAATGATGTGAGAGAATCATTAATTGGTGCCTCCTGCATGACCCACACTGGGGATTGAGCCGGCAACCTGGGCATGTGCCCTGACTGGGAATCGAACCTTGACCTCCTGGTTCATAGGTTAACACTAAACCACTGACTATGCCGGCCAGAGAAAGCTCCTATTTGAAACATCGTTGGGTCTAACTTGGCTGCCAATGTATAACTTGTCAATATAAGTGGGACACATTCTTCAAAATTTCTTATACTACCAAGACCAGTATGAAAATTTCTTCTCACCTAGAGCAATATTTATGGATAGTTTTAGATGCTAAATCACATATAAACTTATCACAAAAACAAATGAGTGAACAAAATTAATACCCCCAAACCACTAGAAATAGTTCTAAAGGTATAGTAAGTACATTTTCATCTTTTTCATATATTAATTTAATTTACTATATTAATAAGTTATTTCAGAATATAACAATAAAACATCACACTACTAGGATCTATCTTTTAATGTTTTCATGGGCTTTCTAATAGTCTACTTTTAATGACATTTGTGGGGATGTGGCTTTTGTATCAATTTACATTTATGCAATATTACCCAGAATAAATGCTTATATAAGTAGCTTAGAAACCTTTGTGAAGATTTAATTAAGCAAAGAGGAGTGCTATTACTATCTCCCAAGCTCCCAAGGGTTATTTGTTCCTTTAGCTGTATTTAAAACTGTGAATGAATAAATGAATGAATGAGATAGATGATAAGAGATAGATGATAGATAGATGATTGATAGATAGATAGATAGATAGATAGATAGATAGATAGATAGGTAGATGATAGATAGATATTGATTGTAAAGGCCCACTTTCAACTGCCATGTACATGAACTAAGGCGTGTTCTGTACATGAATAGCTCCTTTAAAGAATTGTTTTTCCAGATGACTATCAAAAAGTTTAGAAAGCAAAGAAATTAGATTATGAATAAATACATGATGCCCAGCCTGCATGGCTCAATGGTTGAGTGTCAACCTATGAACCAGGAGGTCATGCTTTGATTCACAATCAGGACACATACCAGGGTTGCAGGATCAATCCCCAGTGTGGAGCCTGCAGGAAGCACCAATCAATGATTCTCTTTCATCATTGATGTCTCTCTCTCTCTCTCTCTCTCTCTCTCTCTCTCTCTCTCTCTCTCCCTTCCTCTCTGAAATCAATAATATATATATATATAATATATATATAAATAATAAAAATAAATACATGAACATTAAAGAATACAACTATTTTTTGTAAAAAAAGAAAAAAACAGTCCTGAGCTCACATAAAGAATGTTCTATTTTTTTTTTTTTAATTCTCACACAAGGATATTTTTCTATTGACTTTTTTTAGAGACAGTGGAAGAGAAAGGGAAAGAGAGAAACATGGATGTGAGAGAAACACATTGATTGGTTGCCTCCCTGATTTGGAATCGAACCCAAAACATTTTGGTGTAGGGGATGACACTCTAACCAACTGACCCACCCAGCCAGGATATTCTTTTATCTTAAACTCATAGTGAACAAGTTGTTTCCTTCAGTTACTTCATCCTGCATGTTCCATAAGGTTAGGTGCCAGAGAGCCCTTTTAGTTCAGAGAAAATGCTTGAAACCAGTCCATATCTCTATGTGCCTGCACAAGTTCAAGAGGTAAAGAGAATAACATGGTGAGAAGCATGAGACACTAATGAAATTGTTCCATACACATGCAACTTCTATCCCAGATTTCCGATGTTGGGTCATCTGCATGTTCAAAATCTTGTGGTCTTCAGTTAATGTAGCCTTTTCCAGCTGGCCTTTTTTAAATGCTGACAGCAAGGAGAATAATAAATCCATAAAACACTCCAACCACAAATGTAAAGTCTGATGGTAAAGCTATTGCTTAGCTTGGGGTTTAATAATACAATTTAAAACCATTTTACCTCAACATTCACAAAACAAATCTACGCTAATAAGGTTAGAGAAAAAGAGTTATTGCCTTGTGATAGCTGCTATAAGCAAGGCTTGGGCCCTATCCCTATGAAAAAAAATTAATTGGCTGAAAAACTCAAAATTTTGGTCAACCAACCATTTGTGTGTTGTGTTTTTTTTTAACCACAAAGTCAAACATATTGTTTAAATGACTTCTAAAATAAATCCAAGAAAAGTAGATAGCCATCAACCATGGACATCAATAATTCCAAGTAAAACATTTCCACATTCATCAGGAAAACAACCAGTTGCATCATGTAGCTACCTTGAGCAAATTACTGGGTTGCATGCTGGGAGGGATAAAGTAAAATATAAGATACCACAAGTCCTTGCAATATAATGATAGGAAGTCAAAGTTTGAGAATGGTCTAAAGATTTGGTTGAGTAAGTCCTAGTACGTCATTCTAGAATATTTTTGACCATGCTCTACATTAAGAAACACAATGTAGCCCTGGCCAGTGTGGCTCATTGGGTTGGAGCTTTGTCTCATACACCAAAAGTTGCAGGTTTACTGGTAGATTGCAGGTTTGATCCCCAGTCAGGTGGCATTCGGAAGGCAACTGATCAATTCTCACTTCTCTCTCTCTCTCTCTCTTTCTATTTTTCTGTCTAAAATTAATAAGCAGATTCTTTAGTGAGGATAAAAAAAAATAAAGGCCATCCAGGAATAATAAATAATTACATATATAAACAAAGATAAGAATAATCACAAACTTCTCATCAGAAACTGTACAAACCAGGATATTATGATATTATGATAAAAGACAAACACTATGAAACCAGAATTTTTTACCAAGTGAAAGAAAGTGTCATTCACCATGAAAGACAAATTAGATAATTTTTCAGACAAACAATAGTTGAGAAAATTTATCTCCAACAAATTGACAGTACAAAAATGTTAAAGAAGTTCTTCAGGTGAAACATAAATGACACACATAAAAACTTGTATATACAGTGGGATGAGGAATGCTATAAGGATATATGTGTGAAAAAAATTAAAAGTATATTCTTATTTTTAATTTTTGTCAGATAATTTGCTACTTAAAGCAAAAATAGTAGTAATGTATTTGAGAAGTTATTACATATGCATAGAATTACAATTATGGCAATGATAAGAGAAACAATGAGTTTTATTAAGTTATAAGAAATGGTGAAATATAACATTAAAATAAACTATAATAAGTTAAATATACTATTATACACCTAAGGACAACTGTGAAAAAATACAGAGATATAACTCAGAAGAAAATAGTAGGAATAACACTGAATGATAAAATATACTTAACTAGTTCAAAAGAAGACCAAACAAATGGAGTAGGGAATAAAAAATGGAAAGGGGGGAAAAAAGAACGTATATACTAGTACATATATGCATAACCCATGAACACAGGCAATAGTGTGGTGAAGGCCTGAGGATGGGGGTTGGGGGGAGTCAATGGGAGAAAAGAGAAGACATCTATAATACTTTCAACAATAAGGATATTTTTTTTAAAAAGACAGATATTTAGTAGAAACTTGTATGGGAAGGTCATTACCTTCTATAAGAATTATACTTGTGGCCTGACCTTTAGATATTAATGTGGCTGCCCCTTGAGAAATCTGGCCTGATTGTGCATAGCATACATGTTGGCTCAGGAGGCAGTACTGTCAGCTGTGAATAGAAGAACTGAGGGCCGAATATACCAGACCAGGATCTCCACCCACCTCCTCCCCTCTTTCATTAGTGTGTGTTCCATTCCACATATAATACATTTCAACTGGTCCAGCTTGCAGCAGGACACGGGATTCCAGTGGAGATTGAGCAGTTCCCCCTCACCCATGGGTGATAAGTAATTCCCCCACCCAATGGGATGATTCCTTGTAATTGCAATAGGCGATTCCTTTCCGAGGCATGACCCGGCTTGGTGTTCTCAGTAGCATAGCACATTGATCCATGGTGACAGGAGAGATTCTACATGGAGGTGCATTGTGTATACTGCTAGGAGCCATTGCCCAATGGGAGTATGTTGGGTTTCTGCCACCTTCTAGAGCTGGGGCTACAGTATAAAGGTATTCTCTCTTCCTGTTGTCTCAACCATGGTACCTGACCCATACACATTGAAGATCTGCCTGGGAGATGCCCAGAACTTTAATCTGCTTCATGTGTATTTTTGCTGCTCTGATCCCCAGTCCCTCACATGCCCGTTCTTTACTAGGGACACCGAATGTTTATGACTGGTTCTTCTGTTTTTTTTCCTCTTGTTTAGCATGGGGATGAGAGAAGGGGGAGGGAGTAATATCTGGTTCTTTCCTTCACCTTCAGATGACAAAAAACTGCATTGCACTGTCTTATGCTCTGTATTTTCATTAAAAATAAAGCTTCTTAAATGTCTAGCCTTTTCTTATATACTTTGGAGTAGGTAAGAGTGTTGGTATTCTGAGGACCCGTTTGCCTAAGCCTTAATAAACCTTGTGGGAATGTGTGTAGCAGCCCTCGTTATAACACAGGATTTCTTGCCACTGCTTATATTTAACTTTGGGTCATTAGACAAATTAAGACATGAAAAAAACTTTCTTTTGACTTTCTGTTACATGTTTGAATTTCTGAGGTAATTAGCCAGGTGGGAGTAAGATTTATTTGAAGCCCTTTAGGAGATCAGGGGAAGTGGAGGGCACAGGTGGATAAACAAATCATTTCAATACAATGTAGTTAAAACCAATTAAAGTCACATAGAGAGATTCATATCTTGAGGGACCCACAGTCTGATCAAAACATAAGTCAAGAATATGAACACTCAGAGTACAGAATGGGCGGTGCTATATGACAAATGAAAGGTAGGAATAAAAATTTAGAGTAAAATTGTTATTGGAGAATTGTGCATCCGTTGCTAGTGGCAGTGGGGTTCTTAAGGTATCTTGAGAAAAAGAATCATCTAAGACTCAGATGGGAGAATGAGTGATTTTTATTTGCATAGAGTTATATCCCTCAGTTAGCAAAGTCCCACTTCCTTTAAACCAGTCCTGGGAAGGTACAGCTGGAGATCCAATGTAGGTAAAAACAAAGCCAGTGTCCACAGTTTCTGTTTCATGGTGAAGGTGGGTCTGGCATAGGATCAGGTTCATCACAGCCCATTAGTCCATTAAGTGGGGAGTCCATGGCTGTGGGCCATGTGGGCAAGTGCAGGAATATGAGAGCACACCCCTGCCACAAGAGCCCCCAGAGAGCAAGAGGACCAGAGGGAGGGAGCTCCCTTTGTTCAGGAGCTTATGTAGCTCAGATTCCAGCCCTTGCCGTGGCCATGCCTATTCTGGCCTATGACCTGCTCCCAGGTGTGACTGACAGAAAACCATCTTCCCTGCACCATGCAGATCTTACTGGGCATAGGTCTGTTCTTTCTTTGTCCAGTCCCTCCCCGCTGGATCGGAGGGAACAGACCTGGAGAGTGTTAAACTGCAGCTTTCTGGCACAAGTGTCATTCCTATATTCTCTGGCCTTCCCTTTCCTCCTTTCCTGTTAATTAATTAACACCTGGGTTAATTACAAGGGTATCAAAATCACAGAGGATGGGCCCTCACTCCTCACTCATTATATTCTTCCCTTCTAACATCTATGTCCACTCATTGCTTTATTTACTTCCATACCCTCACACTGTGTAGGCTTTGTGTTCTGTTTGGTTTCTTTTTAAGGCAATCACCATTTTATGTCCAACAATAAATTTGATATAAATACAGTTTTTTTAAAAAAATTCTCGTTTCTGTAACTATGGGCTGGTCAATTCTACTTGGGACATGACTGGCTTAAATAAAACAAAGTCAGCATTATATGCAGAGAAATAAATGTAAACTCCTATGTATCTATGCATATTTATGTAGCTATAAACACAATGAGTATAATTTGCCAGTGTGATCACCAGTTCTAAGGATAGTTAACTGCCCATAAGTAATTGTAAAAATTAGAAGTTCCTAATTCTATATTTACCCAAGTTAAAGAATATAGTTAACAAGTTAAATGTAATTAAGCTCCTATGAGTTCACCATAAAGATCTGTATGAAACAGATATTAGATGAATGTGATGACACTGGGTTTCCAAAAAAACATGTAACACATCTGCTTAATCTACTTTCCTATCTCCCTTCTTTGTTCACTCCCTCCCACCCCTCTCCTCAGTGGGAGTTTAAATATTAAGTAATTGAAATAAGTATCAAGGAAAAAAATGTGCACAGTAGATACATTGGTTAGAATTTGACCAAATGTCACTTCACTGTCATTTAATAGTATTAGATTTATAAATGAATATAAATGAGATAGTTAAAAAGAAGATGAAGAATCAGAATTACTGGTCTCATGCCCATCCAAGATCCTTCTCACATGAGCCAATCCTGGATTAACAGATGTGTGTGTTGAGCTGGGCTTACATACATTGGGCATGTAATATTAAATCAAACTATTTTCTAATTCACACATCATTTAATTCTCATAACCACCCTAGGAGTTGGATAATATCAGCCCATTTCACCAACTAGGAAAGTAAGAAACTGCTGATGTGGTGGAATTGGGATTGAACACCCAGTCTTCAGGCTTCATCAGGTTAACTTTTATCATGAAAGAAAGCAAACACATTTCACTTGAGTCACATGCCTTTATTTGGCCAAGCCAGGATTTGAACTTGGTTCTATTTGTTATCCATGCTCATGATCTCTATTTACCATAATAAATGCAGTCATTCAGATCATACCAGTTGTCTGCACGAAGAGATAATGTCTCAGTCTGAATTTACAAAAATTGTTGTGTCAATCTCCATCTACATGTGTGCTTGTTCTCAGAAGTACAGCAAAGAAAATGAGAGGCTCCCCAATCTTTCCATCCATAAACACAATAGTCTATACTTGGTAGATGCACAGTAAATGTTTCTTTCATGAATAAGTGATCAATCAACTTTAAAATTACCTCCCCTTGGGGAGCTGAATTTGAGGAAGGAAGGGTTAATAAATAAAATGAGGACCTAATCTGTCCTGAGCAGGGTCAGTGACAGAAAAGGATATAGGGAATAACAATTGATCTGAGAATCAAAAAATTAGGAAGGAAAGCAAAAAGAAAAAAAAGACAAGAACTAGATGAACATACTAGTGTATAAAGTGTATAAAATACTGGGCTTCCATTGTTGAATCATGCTTTGTTCAGTTACCTCTTGCTGCTTAAGACATACTCCCAAAACTAAATTTATTTAAAACAAGAATTTATTACGAGCTCTCATGGTTCTTGGGGCTGACAGGTGAGCTGGAATATTTTTTTTTTTTTTTTGCTCCAGGTGTCATCTCCTTAGTGTTGTCAGCAAGTGGACAGGCTGGTCCAGTGGATACAAACCATCTCTGGCACCTTGCCTGGGATGACCCAAATGCTGGACTCAGCTCAGAATGTCTTCATGTTGATGGTTTTTATTTGGGGCGGGGCGGGGGGGGGTGGCGAGGCTTGTCAAATGTCTCATATGGCAGCTCAGGATTTCAAGATACCTGGAAGGAAACTGCCAGACTTCATATAACCTGAACTGGGAATATCCAGCTGCCACTTCCTTCCCGTTCTATTAGTGGAATATGTCACTTAGGCCAACTCAAAGGGAGCTAAGGATTGGGAAAAGCAGTCCTTTCCATTTACACACATCTGCCGGAAAGGTCAGATACAGGCTGGCCAGACCTCAGGCTCTGATTCTGAAGACTATTTTGGTTGCAATCATTGTGTCCAAGGGAAACTGAAATTCAAAGAGAGCCTAACTTCCCTCAAAGAATTTGCAGCGATCTTTAACCTACCACACTCCTATGGCACATTGAGCTTCCAATCACAATAAATATTCAAACCCGGCCAATGTTCCCTGTGCTAACATTCTGATTAAGGCTGAAGACTTAGTACCATCCGGACACACATTCATGCAAAACCCAAGCACAGACTCAATCAACAATGAAACAAATCCAACCTCTCCCCTTTGATGGATCAGGCAATGGCTTTGAATTGTAATTGGACCGTCAAAATAAAGAGATAGATGATAGATGCTGTTTCCCAGCCGACCTGAGGAAAGGCACCCTCTGGATTCAACTCTTACCACATTCAAGCTCAGATGCAGAGACGGGAATTTGATATGTGCAGGAAAGATTGTTGGATTGTTTTCTCCAGTCGGTAGACCAGAAGTTGAAACACGCTGCTCAATTTACATGAGAAAGAGTGTTCTTAAACTCCCCTTCCTCCTTTATTCCCCCATTCCTCCCCACCACCTCAAAATAAACCCCACTAAATTAAAGCCATATTTGTGGATCCTAAAAGGAAGTTTCTCTTAGTAGCCAATAAATAGTAGGAGGTTTTGATTTTTGTACATGTTGAGTGTGCCCTGCTGAGCGGTTCACTTCACTTGGCATTGCTAGGAGACTAGTAATGAATTTCCCTGACAGATACATCCCTGGTCAGATCAGATCAGGGAAATGAGCTCTTTGGGGCTCAGGCTTGTATGGAATTATAACAGTATGTGTTCACTGACCCCAAGTTGAAAGAATGTTTCATTCCAGTACTTGAAATGGAAACTGATAGTCTCTGTTGTTTTCATTGCTTAAATTGCACATTATTATGAGGGACTTTATTTTAAATTAACTTAAGTGGTAGCATAGCTTTTCATGAAAAAATAAATAAATCAAATTCTTCATATTTTGCTAGCAGCATATTGGTTACCTGAAAATAATTTATTTCTGGGTTTATAGAAAATGAACCAAAATCTTGAATTTAAGATAGATAAGGCAGTTAGACTAACAGTAATCTCTCTTCTCTCTCTCTCTCTCTCTCTCTCTCTCTCTCTCTCTCTCTCTCTTTTTCTCTCTTTCTCTCTCTCCCGCTCTCTCTGTCACACACACACACACACACACACACACACACACACACACACCTTCTACTGTTCTATGTGCTTGAATAAAAACAATAAAATCACTTGTCTCTCTGGTACAACACCTTTGGAAAAATATTGTGAAATTTAGGTTGAATTGAACTTGAGTTAACTGTCAGAGATTTCTGCTTAAAGTTAGTTCTCTTTGAATTTTAGTTTCTCTTGGAAACAGTATTTGTAACCAAAATAGTGTCCAAATTCAGATCCCAAGGTCTGGCCAGCCCGTGTCTGACCTTTCTGGCAGATGTGTGTAAAAGAAACGGGTTGCTTTTCCCAACCCAAACTGCGTAATCTTTGGTTAGGTTTGTTTTCCATGCACATACTTAGACAGGCTGTGGTTTCTGCCTCTGGGTGTTGGTAATAGGATACACCCAGAACCCAGGTCACCCAGCTGGATCTGGAATGACCATTTTTAAACTTAGGATGAAAGCTTGATATATTAGGAAAACTAGTTAATTTGGTCAGCAAGAGTTTTCTTTTCTTGCTAAAGCCCAAATTATGTTCTGGATGATCGGTTGACAAGGTCAACAGAAGAATATAAAGAAATAACTCAATTCTGATTTGGCCAAAATGACAACTGGCCTGCCCAACTACAAATAGGTTTCACTGGGTGGTGTTGGTGATGTAATAAGATGAGTCCATACATGGGTTATTAATGGTGATGATCGACCACCAGGTAGAATGAAGGCATGGGAATAGCACCCTCCTCCCCCCAAATGATCTATTTGCCCCAGTAACTTCATACAAGTAACATACTTAGGGAAACAGAATCTCGTAGCAACATGGGAACCAGTGCTCAAGGGCTAAGCACCTTCTGCTTATTAGAAGAAAGAGGGTATCAGGTCTGCTTTAGAGTTTTGGCTTACCTCCTACAAGGGAAAAAAGAGCACTAAGTCTGTGCATTAGCATACGGCATGGTCACTTGCAGACAGCCTCTTGAGAAGAAGTCTTAGAATTGTGGGAAAGTCATGCTGTATTAGTGCTCCTCTTGAGAGGTGGATCACCAATGTGTCTCAGGGACAACAGGGGCCTCTCAATGGAACAGAAGGTTTAGCTCAATTAAAGGAGCGGGGATTCTATAGATCAGCTGTAACTGACTTTCATTTCTGAAACTGCTAGCTGTGTGGCCTTGGCAAGTCCTTTAACCTGCGTGTGCCTACTTTACAAGCAATGCCTTCAGGTTTATTGTAAGGCTTTGTGAAAATGTATGTAAAGCACCTAACATTATGCCTGGTACTTGGTAGTGCTTTATAAATGGTAATCTCTATGACTACTCATGTTTTTTGTGACAGTAACATTTGGTGAATGAGACAGAACTGGGTTTGAATATCAGATTTACCTTTTTGTAGCTGTATGAATTTGAATAATTTTTTTCCTCATTGAACTTTAGTTTCTTCATCTTTTTTTTAATTGATCTCAGAGAGAAAGGGAAAGAGGGAGAAAGATAAAAACATCAATGATGAAAGAGAATTATTGATTGGCTGCCTCCTGCACACCCCACACTGGGGATCGAGCCCGCAACGTAGGCATGTTCCCTGACTAGAAATCAAACTATGATCTCCTAGTTCAGTGGTCGGCAAACTGCGCTCGCGAGCCACATGCAGCCCTTTGGCTCCTTGAGTGTGGCTCTTCCACAAAATAGCACGTGCGGGCGCGCACATACAGTGCGATTGAAACTTCGTGGCCCATGCGCAGAAGTCGGTTTTTGGCTCTCAAAAGAAATTTCAATCGTTGTACTGTTGATATTTGGCTCTGTTGACTAATGAGTTTGCCGACCACTGTCCTAGTTCATAGGTCAATGCTCAACCACTTAGCCACACCAACCAGACAGTTTCTTCATCCTTATAATGAGGGAAACAATAATTATCTTGAAGGGATCATTTGATCATTAAATCAATGATATAATAAAGTGCCTAAGAGAACCTCTTGCATTTAATAGTGTCCATTTATTGAGTCATTACTCTCCCCAGACAAATTGGGGCAGAAATGAACAAGGAGACTCCTCAAGGGTCTTCGTTATCTGTCCAGGGAAGATAGACCCAGACTGGAGTCCAGTATTAAGATGGAACTACATTTAGAAGAAAATAGGGTGATGTACTCAAGGGATTTGTTGCCATTTGGGATGACAGAGCACATCCTTGGAGAAGAAACACACAGGGAAATTGGTATTAGATGTACATAGTCACAAGAAAGGTTTCTGACACACACAAAACTTGGGACTTCTTGTAATTGGCAAAAGATCCAAAGCCTAGGAAGGGCAAAGGTGCTTGGCTTATTGTTGTTGGGGAGATTCTAGCAGCTTCTGTTGAGATGATAACCACTTCCAGGCTCAAAACTCCAGGCACACTTCTCTTTCTTTAATGTCCCTCAGCTCGGTGTTATATGATTCCTTCTTCTAATTTTATTTCATTTCACTATTTTTTAAAAAAATATTTTCTCTTTTGGAACACTCTAGGTCTTTTTATATCTTTTACTTAAAAGGTAGGAACTACAGGGAACAAAATAACTGATATTTATGCTCAGGTACTTAAACTTTTTCCCCCAAACTCACACCCAAGAAGTTGTCTGAAGGCCAATTTGCATGTTGGCCACATAGGAAGCACTTGGCTTCAGCAAGCACTGTGCAAACTAACACCACATGTGGTACTAATTGGTGCTGTTGGCAGTTTAAAAGAGAAGCTGGGATTGAGTGGGCACAGAAGCTAACAATGCCTTCACACAATGGCTCTCAACAGGAGTTGGAAATTAGAAGTGTGAGGAGAAAGATGGCCCTGTGTGACAAGGTCAATGAGCCAAATCTTTCAGCACTTGGCAAAGGGAAAAATAAAGGCAGGAAAAATATTTTGACTATATACTGTATTTTACACCAAACTTCCCAAATAAACTAAGGAGACCTTGTTCATTTAACATGTACAGTCAAGGAACATGAATATTCAGATGGAGGAAGGAGCTGGGATCAGACAGGTGTTGGGGACTAGCTGTATGGAGGAGATTCAGCCATGGCTGAGGGCCAGTTAAAAGTTCCCCGGGTCAATTTCTCCATCTGCAAAATAGTCATGGCTTTCAAAGCATTTGTCTCCTGAAGGAAGCAGGGGGCAGGTTGGAGTTTGTTAAAGTGCTTTGATTTTGCAAACTTCAAACCCAAGTCCAGGGATCTCTCATAACATGTTAGCTATGGGTCTCTGTGGGCATGAGGAAAGTGGCATGGTGCTGGGGATAATTATTCCCCTACACAGCTGTGTTAGTCCAGCACTTCTAGGTTGCAGGAAACAGAATTTGCAAAAAAAACCTGGATGGAGCCTCAGGGAATTGGGGTTAATTGTAAGGATGCACTGGGGAGAATGAAATCAGAGCCACCTCAGTACACACCTTGAAACTCGAAAGGCTCATGGAACTAAACTTTTTTTAAAAAAAAATTCAAGATACAACAGCAGCTTGGGTTTCCCTACAGCAATTATAATCGTCTTAACATTCAGCTTCTCTCTCTTCTTCTTCACTTGCCTGCGTGTGCTTCCTTCCTCTCAGATCACAACAAAACCAAAGTTCCCTGATCCAACCCTATCACGTTTTTATAGAAGCTTCAGCTCTCTTTTCCATAAGAAATAGGAATACAGTGTCAAGGATCTGGATTACAACTGCACCTATGGCATGCCCCTCCCTCCCATCCCCCTGCCTCTTTTGTTCTCTCTCCCTTCTATAAGGCCCACCCTTAAAATTTGCCAGACCCTTGGACTTCCCTTTTCCTATTCCTCTCCCCAGTTCTGTTTCTCAGCATAAAGGGCCTCGTTCGTGAACATGTGTGTGAACACCCATCCCCTGAAGTCCAAGTTCCCTCCATTTCCATACACCTGCTTTTCTGAGACCCTGACAGTGATCATTCCTTAGAGCCTTCAAGAGGCTGACTAGGGAACAGGTCTCTGCTGCACTAGAAGGGGGTTCAGGGGCATTTGGGTCATGGAATTTTAGGGCCCCAAACCATCTAATATGACCTACACAAGGCCCTTGTGCCCAAGCACTTCTCATCCTATGGAACAAAGCTAAGGAGGTACAAGGCCATGGGAAATGTCCTATATTACTTGGGTCTAAGAGAACCTATTTGACCTCCTTTCTCCCTTCTCAGTCTGTAACTCTGTCTTAAAATTACTACTATTACAATCACAATTACTACTATCAATACTACTACTACTATGTGAGAAACAGATGAGGAATAATATTTAATACAAGGAATCTCCTAAGGGCGGGGGTGGGGGGGAAGTGGTTTCTCTGCAGAGCTCTGGAGGCTGGGAAGTCCAAGATCAAGACACCAGCAGATTCATGTCTGGTGAGAGCCTGTTTCCAGGCTTGTAGATGGATTCCTTCTTGTTGTAACCATGATGGGAAGAGTGAAAAAGAAAGCAAATTCATGCTTTCATCTTACAAGGGCAGTAATCCCATTTTGGGGGGCTCCACCCTCATTAACAAATTACCTCCCAAAGGCCTCACTTCCAAATACCATCACATTGGGGATTATGTTTCAACCTATGAATTTTGGAGGGACACAAACTTTCAGTCCAAATCTATTCTGTACAGACCAAACCTATTCTGAACAAACAGGAAGAAACAGGAAGTGGACAAGAGTCCCTGGTACTTTTCAAAAGCAGCGGGGGTGAAAGTAAACATTGTAAGGATGTGTCAACACAGTCACAAAATGCATGCCAACAGAAATCAATGCCAGAGCCTTCCCAGGACAGAGTTAGTTCTTGCGAATCCCTTTCAGAACTCGGTTTCCTCATTTTTAAGAACTCTCACTCCATTAAATACTCATTTTGAAGTTGATCCTGAACTGTGTAGTGCAGACGATGCCATGGCTGGAAAATGCAGAGATCTGAGATAAGACAGACATTTTCCCTTGCCAGTTACCTTTCTTGCCATTTTTCCCATATCACAGATGAGGGTTTATCTATATTTTTCAGAGCTGAAAATTAATTTTAGGAGGTTCAGGAAGTTGCTCGGGTTATAAAGCAAGAAAGTGGTAAAGTTGTGATGTGAATCTATTTCTTTCTGACTCTCAAAGCCACAAGGAGAGGGTTTTTCTATCAAAGATTGATTCAGAGAATGTGTTCTACTAGCGCTATGCTTGCCTTTACAGTTTTCTCTAACCAGTTAACAAATAAGTCAATAAAAGCATTAATGTAGGAAATAGCAGCAGCAGCATCTGAAAAAGTGTTTCTCATCTCATACAACTTCTTCTCATTTTTAATCTCTCACTATGGATAGTCTTTTGTACTAGGCAGGATGTGCCAGCACACCTTGTGGTAATAATTATAACTAGCCCAAACTAGCCTAGGCTTCATTTCTCTTTTTTTCTCTTGTTTTAGAATTTCAGATAGGAAAGTAAGGACCTACTGAGGACCTTGAGAGCATTTTATATATTAAACTCTTGATGTCTAAGCAAGGCTTTTCTAATCTATTAAAATCTACACCGAATTGAAAGGATTGCAAATGTTATGAAACTTTCAAGAAAGTACTTCCTAGTTATAAGCACAATGTAGCACTTCTTTACTTTTAGGGAAAAGCAAAAATTTTTTAAAAAGTTTTATTCGTAGGTCAATGAATGTTGCAAGGTTTTCCTGGTGGCGCTAAAAATGCTCAGTGTTGTATTCTTTTGGAGAGACATATTTTTAAGGTGCTTCAGAATGCTTCACAAATGTTCTGTCCTCTTTTTCAGAGTGCATAATAAGATTGAACATCACACCCTCTTCGTTAATTATTCATGTGACTTAATCTGGCCAATGAATTTGAGTGGAAGTCAAACATGTTATTTTTGTGAGAAATTATAGAGAGCCATCGCTGGAGTTGCCATGGCCCCTGCCCCCTGCTGTGGAGACACATGTTAATGTAGAGCCTCAGTCACCCTGAGTTTTATGATGAACAGAGCCTAATTGCCAAACCAGGTTGTACGTGCAAAGTGACTGAGAAGGAAATGACAGAAGAATTAAGCTACTCAGGTGTTGCACTTGTTGCCACGACACAACCTAGCACATCCTGATGAATACAAAGGATAATGTCTGGGTTGCAAAGAGAGGTCGTGCATTAAAAGCGAGGAAGAAACTGCATAAGAAATTTAGAAAATCTGCTCCTGCCTCTGCTATTTTCTTAGTTCATTCTCTTTTTAAAATTTCTTTATCTCTAAAATATGTGTATTGCATGGGATACATATAAAATTGACGTTTTTGGACAAGTTCTCAACTTGAAAAATGAGACTTAAGAATGTGTTTTTTACTGTTAACACTTTATTATAAATTAATTTAGATTTTTAACAAATAAGAACCTGTGTAATTGGGGCATGTAACAGAGTGGTTAAAGCATGGGTTTGAATGTTCATAGATTGGGATTTGAATTTTGGTTTTCCAGGATAAATTAGAGTTCATGTCTGTCTTATCCTTTATTCTGAGTACATATTAGGAAATTAATACCATGTGTTTAATAAGCAGAGTTATTGGTGCTCTTCCTTCTTTATCTACAATATATTTTCTTTAAGAGTAACTACAAAAATGAAATAAGATAATTCTTAGCAATGTTTCTGGGAAATAGTATAGACTCAAAAATGGAGGTTATTATATTTAACTAGTGACCCAGTGCATAAATTTGTGCACACTGAAAGGAGATTAATTAGAGGAAATAATTTAATATTGCTATTTTCCCTTTCTCTATAATAGAAGTGTCAAAGATGAAAGAAAATTAGTAAAATGTATATGAAAACCTTCCTCCTGTCAGAGTCTGGGGCACACCACGGGACCCAGAGTCAAGTCCCTGCCCACCCACATGCACCTCAAAATCATGTGAGACCCAGACCCAGCCGCCCACCCCCCATTGGGCTAGATACAGACCTGGCCAGTCCCACCCTTGTCAAGCACTGCCTGGCAGGGGGCGTAGCCTCAGGTCCCCTAGCCCAGCACCAGAACAGGGGTGTGGCCTGAGGTCCCCCAGCCCAGACCAGGGCAGGGGGCATGCCTTGAGGTCCTCCATCAAGCCCCGCCAGGTGGGGGACATGGCCTGAGATCTCCTGTCAATCCTTGCTGGGTTGGGGGCATGACCTGAGGTCCCCCATCAAGCCCTGCCAGGCGGGGGGGTGGGGGGGGCACAGCCTCAGGTCCCCTGTCAAGCCCCACTGGGTGGGGTCACGGCCTGAGTTCTCCAGACCCAGCACTGGGGGTGCACCTTGAGGTCCTCCATCAAGCCCCTCTGGGTGGGGGGCACAGCCTGAGATCCCCTGTCAAGTCCTGCTGGGTGGGGAGTGCAGTCTGAGGTCCCCCGGCCTGGCGCTGGGGTGGAGAGAGCAGCCTGAGGTCCCCTAACCCAGCACCAGGATGGGAAGCCCACCTTAAGGTCCCCCGTCAAGCCCCACTGGGTGGGGGCATGGCCTGAAGTTCCCTGTCAAGCCCTGCCAGGTGGGGGGTGCAGCCTGAGGTCCCCTGTCAAGCCCCATGGGGGCGGGGGAGGGCGTAGACTCAGGTCCCTGCTGATTGCTCCTTAAGGCTCCTTAAGGGAACTTGGCCTCAGCTGTGGGTGTGGCCATCTTTGTGACAGAGTGATGGTCAATTAGCATATTCCCTCTTTATTAGATAAGATTATTTATTATAACACAAAATCCACAAAGCACATTAATTGAGAGCAATAGGTGTTGTCAGGAGAGGGAGGCAGGAAACACAGAGGGAAATAAAAGAGGGACCAGCCAGTATATGGAAAAGGCAAGACAAAAAGGAATATCAGATTCTAGAAGACAACCAGGAAAACTAAACATGAAGAGATTGTGCAAACTACAGTGGGATGTAGGGAAATCAGAAGGGTTAATATTGAACACATACTATGCCAAGTGCATCACATAGAATATCATTATGTCAATATTGATCTCCCATCTATAATAATAAAAGCATAATATGCTAATTAGACCAAACATCCTTCCTGACAACCTTCCAGACGAAGCCGGGGCTGCAAGGGAAGCCCGGGTCCCGGGTGCAGAGGGAAGCTGGTGCTGGCAGCCGGGGGAAGGAAGGTCTACTCTTGCACACATTTTGTGCATCAGGCCTCTAGTTTCACAGATGAAGAAACCACATCTCATAAAAGTAAAGAACATTGGTAAAAATACAATAATCATTGGCAGAGTAAACATTTAACCTCAGGCCTGATGAATTTCATGTCCTGTATCCCTCAACTGTGTTGTCTTCAGGAAGGTACCACTGAATAATTTTGCCCATTTACCCTTTAGACCAGCTGTGGGCAAACTACGGCCCGCGGGCCGGATCCGGCTGTTCTATCCGGTTCTCTTGCTCCCCCCTCCGCTCCTTTACTTTGAATTTATATTAGTTCACACAAACACTCCATCCATGCTTTTGTTCCGGCCCTCCGGTCCAGTTTAAGAACCCATTGTGGCCCTCGAGTCAAAAAGTTTGCCCACCTCTGCTTTAGACTAATATTGTCTGTCACCTTTCCAGGTAACACTGGGGCCTATTTCTAACATTTTCTCCTAACGTTATTTGGTAATATATCATAAACTGTGTGACAGGGAATCAGAGGTCATTTGTCCTCCAAGGTCATGTTTAGATACTCCTTGCATCCAAAGAGTAATTGTTCAAATTATCTCTTTGGATGTTAATGCCAATATGTAAGGAGGACCTGACAGCTACAAGAAATATATGGGGATAGTAGCTATAAATTGGCAGTAGCAGAGAATTTCACACAAGAAATTTTAATATTGCTCTTCTATACAAGATACGTGTTGGAAATGTCTGTCTTTGTAAATTCACATAATGATCTGTAAGACTTTTCAAACTCTAGACATTGACCAAAGGAAAGTGCTCATTTCTTTCTTTGTTATTTTGGTGTAGTAAGCAAATTGCTCTAGGGAGCAGTGGTGCAGTTCATTTGGCCCCAACCTGGACCTTGTGGATGCAAAGACACAAAGATAAAAGAACATCTAAGCCATGAGGAACTCAAAGTTCACTCGGAGTGATAAAAAATAAATAGATGAAAACAATATATTATTATGAATCATAAACAGAGGTATGAACCTTCAAAGAGATCCAGCTCACAGAGGTGACTTGGGAAATATTTTTTGAAGGCGTGCAGGAATTGGCAGGGACTGGCTCAATATAAAATATGGGAAATGGACATTGACCAAAAGGGTGGAAAGAGGAAGGATGCTTATGAAGGATAAAGAGCGTGTGCACACAATGCAATATATAGGTCATGTATCATAGAAATGTACACTTGAAACCTACATAATATTATTAACCGATATCACCCCAATAACTTTAATTAAAAAGAGCATGTGCAAAGAAAAGGAGGCATATCACTTCCAAACCAAAGCTTTGAAAACATCTCATAGTTTTTCAATGCTCTATTTTCACTTGTGTTTAAATCCATCAATAATTTTACAGTTGTTTATTACTGAAACATAAATCATCCGCAAAGCTAACTATTATAGTGAAAGTTGATCAACCTATTTATAGCCTGGGGTTACTATGTGAGCTAGTTCAGGCCAATAAGACCTAGACAAGAGTATTCCTGATTGGGGGTTGAGGATAATAGCAATTCCTGGAAACCAGTGGCTTTCTTGTAGAAAGTAGACAGATGTGGCTTGCGCAGGCATTTAAGGCGTCTTCCTTAAGCTTCTTTAATTATTCTTACTTTGAACTGAGATATGACCATAAGATGACAAGCATAGAGACAACATATACCATCCTAGCTAATAAAAGGGTAATATGTAAATTAACCATCACTCCATCACAAAGATGGCGGTGCCCATAGCCACAAGATGGCAGTGCCCAGTCCTCTCATCCCCGCTGGAGTCCCCCAGTCCCAGGGGGCAGCTGCTGAGAGCAGGCAGCATGAGTGGCCTGGCAGAATGCTTGCTTCGTCACCGCACCCGGCTTGGGATGGCCCCCTGGAGCCAGAGCAGACACAGACAGGGACAGGGGGTCCCGCCTACAGCCTCCATGGCTGAGCACAGGCCCGGAGAGGAGACAGCAGGCCCGCCTCCTGTGAAAGCAGTGTGGCTCCCAGTGGCTCATTGCAGTTCTCGCCAGCTCCCACGGAAGCAGTGGGCAGCCTACTGTGCGCCATATCACACGATGGGCTACTAGTTATTAATAAAGAAGAGAAATAACAACACTAAAATACAGAAGTCTTGATAATATCATTAAGCTATCCCTAGTAATCCAGTAACTACTTACCCAAAAAACTTCTTGTTATGTGAAAACAAATGTATTTGTTTGAGTCACTTAAAGTTCTTTGAATCAAAATTTATTTTGATTTCATTACAAGTATACTAACCCATGTTATCCAATCAGACTCTCTATCAAGCTGGATCCCTCACTGTCCCCCAAATACAGCTTCTCACCCAAGTGTCTTTGCTCCAGCTATTCCCTCAATTTGAGATAGCTGCCCCTTCCTTTTTCATTTATCCAGTTTCATATTGTGTGAGTATAGTCCATAACCAACATCCCACAGGAGATAAGAAGTGGTTAATTGCTCAGGTTTCAAAGTAAAAAGCCATTGGTTGAAATCCAGAAACTATATATTGATGGCTGTATAACTATAAGCCATTCACTTATGCTATATGCACCTTAATATACTCACCTGAAATTTGGGATAATCACTTAAATCTTACATTTCTGTGTGCATTGAATGAGATTACTTAATGAACCTATCAAAGGCCATGATTTCAAACATAGAAAATGCTCTTATAAGTTTAAAGTTTATTACCATGTAAATCTTTTCCACAATCTAATTATCATTCTCATCCCAGAAATCCTACTAATTTTCTTATTGGTTAATGAAATGTCATCAAATACTTGATTCTTTTTTTAAATAGTAGTTTGATATTTCAAATGGATGTTATTTTGTGTTTATCAAAACTCCCTAATTGTTTTGTAATCCAGGAACTTTAAAAATAATGTTTTCTACCTGTAATATTCACATGGAATTTGTAGTTCTGAACCAATAGAACATACTTATTAGTAATGCAGCATACTAAGTGGTTTCTACATATCACCTCTTTAATCCTCACAATCTGAAGACAAAGGTCTGATTATAACCCTGCTGTTGCAATGGACTTATGTAGCCCCGAGGTCTCATCATGTGCCTGAGGTCACAGAAATAGGAAGTGAGGGCCAGGTGGGGATTGACACTCAACCCATCTGACTCTGGAACCCAGCCTTTTCCATGTCCTGCTTTCTCATCTGTAATAATAACTCATGCATGTCAGCCAAACACCAAAGGGCCACCAACCAATACAAGTTAACTGAACATGATTAACTACTGGTAAGTGAGCCATCTTTTTTTCTTATTTCCACATGGGTGGAAAAAATAGATTAAAACAATGTGTCTTATAAGGTCATTGTGCTTTCTTCATTTAGTTCCTATTAGAGTGCATCGTCTATTTTCCTTCACTAGCCTATGAGCACCAGGTGCATCATATTTCTCTCTGAATGCCAAGGGCAGAGCCCCATTCCTGGCACACAAAATATCTCAAACAATTGTTAAATAAAATAGTACCAGATATACAAGTTCCGTTTTTTTTTAAATGGCACAAAGAATGGAATATATAAAAATGTACCTCCTGAAACAAAGTTGGTGTTTTATATGTGCCATCTAGACAGAAAAGTATAAAATTAACATTTTGCATTAATAATTTAATATAAATTAAATTTTATATTTTTGTTATATATTTGATTTTTAAATCTTTATCCATTTTACAATTTAATCTGTAATCAATACCCTCCCACCTCTATATTTAATAACTGTAAGACACAAAACTATCCATTAATTTGGACATTAGTCACATTTTGACTTGGAACATAAAATAAGAAAGTAGAATTACCTACCTGTTTTTTGTAGAAATGTCATCTTAAGGCAATGTCACAACAAAACCAAGTGAAAAACCAACATGCAAATGTAAGTTTAGCTGTAAACAAGGGAAAATGATACTGAGATAAAGACATAATTATTAATTAAAAGGAGGAGTTTTTGATACTAGAGTCTCTCCCTAGAGTTTGTGCCAAATCTTAGCAATTCCATCTGGAGAACCCAAAGTTGGAAGGCCATGGGCAACCTCTCTCTACATGAAATGCGCCTCTGTCCTCACACTCTACAGATCACCCACAGGCAGCTAGACCTGCCAGGAACAAGAAACAGCAAGGGACCGGTGCTTTTCTCTGCCACAAAATGCAAGCCAGAAAAAATCATAAATCCGGATGCATAGGAATGCTTTCCCTTAAAATTGCCCAAGGTGACCTTCAGCAGAAAAATAATTGTTTCTCTCCTTCTAAAAGAGATTATTTCTTCTTAAAAACATCATAAGGAACATTTTAGAATTCAAATATTCATTCTATTAAAAAGTCTTACTCTTGTTAATGAGACAATGGTATTTATTTGTAATGAGAAGTGCTTGAAAGGATAATGCATTGTGAGATTATTTAAAAGTCACCTAATTCTACATACATGGCTCCTGCCACCAAAGACTCTTAGAAGCAATTGTGCTAATCGCAGAACTCACTAAGGTTGGCTGTCTAGAAAGCAGTCCCAAGAAAATGCAATTTTCCAACAATACAAATAATCACTTACCCTATTCGCTGGATAAAAGTATAAATATGCAAGCTAAACTTTATTTGAATTGTTGAGAATTATCAATATTAAAGTATGTATATAACTTCCAGTTATCAAAACAATTAAAACACACACTTTCTTGTACACCAGATTGATTTAGACATCAAATCCTTACAATAAATTAAATTTTAGAATTGGTTGATAACTTTTACCCTATCCACCCAAAGAAAATTCTTTCTTTTCAAACTTCCTTTTTCTGAATTATAACAGTACCTCAACAAGAGAGATTTTACTTCATTGACTTAAATTATTATTATTTGTGAAATAGCCTTTTTTCACCCACTTCACTGAAAACAACTTTAAGGCACAAATTTGGTGTTACTATCTGTGAATTATTCTCAGAGACCAGGAATGTGCTATTACAAAAATTTCTCAAAGTTACTTCTTCAAAGAATCAATACACATGTAAACATTCTGTTGTATTTCTGAATACTGAGCACCAAAAGTTCAATTCCTGGTCAAGGCACATGCCCAGGTTATAGGCTTGATCCCAAGTAGGGAAAATGCAGGCGTCAGCCAATCTATGTTTCTCTCTCAAATTGATGTTTCTCTCTCTCTAAAATCAATAAAAACGTATTTTTTTTAAAAAAAAGAAATCCCAAGCTAAAAGCATCAAGATTTTCTGTATTTTGCCAAATTGAACTCCTACCTCGTTATTTGTTTTAATGTATGATATTCTTCTGTTATAATAAACTAGCAGCCCAGCGCATGAAATTCATGTGCAGGTATGGTCCCTAGACCTGGCCTGCGATCAGGGCCATCTTCCCCAGCTGCCCGCAGCCGGCCTCTGCCCCCTACCCTGATTCCCCATTAGCCATAGGGTGATCGGTGCCTGGCAGCCGGGGAAAGGGACCAAGAGGTGGTCAGTGCGCCTCATAGTGACTGGTCCAGCAGTTGTTCTGCCATTAGGGTCAATTTGCATATTACCCTTTTATTATATAGGATTTTTGCAAAGAAGACTGGGGTTCTGTGAAAGAGCGGGAAATCTATAGAACCTCTATTTATGGGAAGCAAAATACAAATGCAGTTTTAAATATCTGAAAGGCTGTGAGTTTTGTTATGATTCATTTCAAGTATATATTAAACTCTGACATAGGGGAATAAATAGAATCGCTCTATGAAACAGGCACAGGCTTCAAAAGGCTTTAATTCATATTATCATATTACATATTGTCATCACTAGCAAGCCAATCTGGCTCCCAATCATTATCTACAGCTCCAGGTGATATATCTGCATGGCCCCTAAACATAAACAAAAAAGGAAATTCAAATTAGCCAACCATCCAGAAAGCTAATTTATTTAACACTAGGCATCTGTATATTTGAAGCTTTAAAAATCATTGATTTCTTACAGTTTTTATCTAGATGATGGTGCAGTTTATACCTGAAAAGCAAATGAATTGTATGGTATAATGCAGGGGTGGGCAAACTTTTTGACTCGAGGGCCACAATGGGTTCTTAAACTGGACCCGAGGGCCAGAACAAAAGCATGGATGGAGTGTTTGTGTAAACTAATATAAATTCAAAGTAAAGGAGTGGAGGGGAGAGCAAGAGAACTGGATAGAACAGCCGGATCCGGCCCGCGGGCCGTAGTTTGCCCACGGCTGGATGGGAATACAAAAGAAAAATGATAATGTAGATTTACAGAATGAGAATGAGATTGTGAGATATAGCCTATCTAATAAGAGAGTAATATGCAAATTGACCATCACTCCAACACACAAGATGGCTGTCCCCATGTGGTCAAAGATGGCTGCCTCCATGTGGACACAAGATGGCCACCACAAGATGGCCAGCAGGGGAGGGCAGTTGGGAGGGACCAGGCCTGCAAAGGAGGGCAGTTGGGGGCAATCAAACCTGTAGGGGAGGGCAGTTAGGGGTGACCAAGCCACAGGGGAGGGCATTTAGGGGTGACCAGGCCTTCAGGGGAGGGCAGTTAGGGGTGACCAGGCCTGCAGGGAAGGGCAGTTAGGGGCAATCAGTCTGGCAGGGGAGCAGTTAGGCATCAATCAGGCTGGCAGGGGAGTGGTTAGGGGGTGATCAGGCTGGCAGGCAGAAGTGGTTAGGGTCAATCAGGAAGGCAGGCAGGCAAGCAGTTGGGAGCTAGCAGTCCTGGATTGTGAGAGGGGTCCCAGATTGGAAAGGGTGCAGGCTGGGCTGAGGGATACACCCCCACATGCATGAATTTCATGCATGAGGCCTCTAGTATATAAATGATATTATGAACCAAATAAGTAGGATACATCTAAAATACTATCTAGGTATTTGGATTATCAGGAACACTCAATGCAGAATTTCATCAGTATTCTTCATAGAGTTCTCTTTTGCCCTGATAACAGAAGCACATCAGATGCCCTTAATCTTTGTCTTTGTTCAGCATCCATTTTAATATCCTGTATCTGTGTGTCAGCTTCCTATGGTGTATAATAAATTACTACAAACTTATCAATTTAGAACAAAACGTGTTTATTATCTCACAGGCTTTACAGGACAGGAGTCCAGACACATTTTACTTGGGTTCTATGCTCAGGGTCTCACAAGGCTGAAATCAAGATATTGGCTGGATCAAGTCCTTATCTGTAGGTTTGATGTGGAAAGGTCTGCTAACAAGCTCCCTCACTTTGTTGGAAGAATTAATTTTCTTGCAGCTTTAAAAGTCAAGCTATCTTAATTCTTCAAAGTTTAGTAACAAAGTGAGTCTCTAACCTCAGAGAACTCACCTGATTCGCTCAGACCCACCCGAATAATCTCCATTTTGCAAAGTCAAATGTGTGGAGACTTTAATCATATAAAAAAAATATCCTCTTCACCTTTGCCATATCCTATTGATTAAGAGCAAATTGCAGGTCCCTGTCATTCTCCAGGAGGAGGAATTATAAAAGGTCATGTTCACCAGAGGAGCAGCAATCCAGGGGCCATCTCAAAATACTGCCTATCACATCTTATCAGGGATTGGCCACTCTCAGAACCATCACTGGCCACCTCAGCACACAGAGTAGTGACAATAATGATGAAGGAAATTTAGATTTTTTTGAAATGGGTCTTAACTTCCAAGTTCTTGCTACATATCCAGAATTCTTTGTTTGGAAGAGATGTCAGAATATGAGATAGAGAACTTCTCAAACGTAGTAGATAGGGAGGTGGGCTAGTGGAAATACCACCCATCTGCATCATCCTGCCAAGGACTTCATGCAGCTGCAATTAATGATTCTGTTTCCTCCATCGATGTAAAAATCATGTCTTATTTCCTACTTCCAGGTAAGAAAACATTATAGGAGGCTGTGCCATCAAGTAGTAGTTTGTGTCTACCTTCCTATTACAATTGACAAAAATGCAGGTTTCAATTTATATCCCTCAAGTTGCTTCATATCTAAGTGTATGTGTGTGTGTGTACGTGCATGTGTGTGTGCGTGTGTGTGTGTTCATGCGTGCATGTGTGTGGTGTGCGTGTTGCATTCTGAAATCAGGATTTTATTATGGATTAAAAGGGGAATATTTACGCATTACAATGTATTAAGTGTGATATGCTTTTGACAGTAAAAACAACAAGAATGTGTTCAGTTTCTCACTTAATTTTCTACCAAGCTCCGTCTACGCCTTGGTGCTTTTCTAGCACTTTATAAGCTGCTCAGCTTCATGAGACTTTGACGGTTAATTTTGAAGCTTGAGGAATTTGTTTCCTTTCCTGCAACTGATCAAAATGTACCCCAGGAACAGCAAAAATAATGGCACAACCAGGGATATTGCAATTATTTCTAGAAATTTTAAAAGAGGCAATCAACTGAATGTGAACTTGCTGTGACTTCTTCCTCATGGAGCCCCGGACGTATGCAACCATTTTCCAGGCACACTGAGCCTTTCATTCCAATCAAGGGAAATTAGCTTACAGTTTTCATCTCTACCTTTCACACTATAAACCTCTCCCTGGGGACAAGCCGTGGAGTGAGCTCATACCTCTCTATTCTCTTTCCAATTTTATTGTAATGGTGTAAACTGCACCCAACTTCCCTCAGGACCATGTAGATGCTGTATACACTTTCTAAAAACCTGTGACTGCTTGAATTTCCTACATCAAAAAATAAGAACCAAACAATCACTTGAAATTACACCAAGATGTAAAGCATCAGATAATGATATTCTCCTTGGCTTAATAATGCAATGACTCATTCAGTAACTCAGAAAACATTTATTGAGACACTACGACCACATGGTAGGTAGTGTTTGAAAAAAACAGAATCCTAGCAAGTCCCAGTAAAAAGATTCTTGACCTCCTGCCCTCAAGGAGCTTGGATTCTAGTGTATGATAGCATGGAAGGTGGTGAAAATTGTAGAGTCAAAAGGTAGAAAGTCAAAGAGGACTTTTGTTTAGACAAGGTAGTCAAAAAAGGCCTCTCCTACAGAGGGGACCTCATGCTGCACAGTCAATTGTTTATTCATTACCCTTGTCCTCAATAGAATGTAAGTTTCATGGGTGATACATTTTATACCCAATGCCTAGGAGATGCTTTAATGAATAAATAAACCAGAAAGCGGTGTCATGCAAGGTGAAGAGGAAAAGTTCAAGAAAGAAAGAGAGTGACCAAGAGTGTCAAATGCCACATTAAACATTCGTTATACACAAGCTGAATCACTTCTGTTAGATTTAGCCATTTGGGTAGTAAGCACAGATTCTTTTTTTTAATATATTCTATTAATTTTTTTAATAGAGAGGAAGGGAGAGGGATAGAGAGTTAGAAACATCGATGAGAAAGAAACATCGGTCAGCTGCCTCCTGCACAACCCCGACTGGGGATGTGCCCACAACCGAGGTACATGCCCTTGACTGGAATCGAACCTGGGACCTTTCAGTCCATAGGCTGACGCTTTATCCACTGAGCCAAACCAGGTAGGGCAATAAGCACAGATTCTTGAATGGTACCTGGCTACAAGGGATTATAGGTGGTGGGTGAGACAAGGAAGCAACAGTAGACACTATTCACACAGGCCTTGAAGGCAGGCACCACACCACTCACCGAGCTGGGAAAGGAACATTCCAGGTAAAGAACAGAGCACATGCAAAGCTGGAGAGGCAGAGAACGAGCACTCATAAGGGGGCTGGGAGGAGTGGAGTGGAGTAATACAGTGAGCAGGCTAGGACAGAGGTTGCAGTTGGTAGCCTCACAGGACCTCAGAGCCAGGGCAAAAATGTTGGATTTCACTCTAAATGTAAACGAACTGAACTCACCAATAAAAAGTCACAGAGTAGCCAATTAGATTAAAAAATAAATAAACCAAACATGTGCTGCCTTCAGGAGACACACCTCAGCTGCAAAGACAAATATAGACCCAGGTGAAAGGGTGGAAAATGATCCTCCATGTAAATGGCAACCACAGAACAGCAGGTGTACTGTACTTACGTCTGACAAAATGGACTTCAATAGATTAAAAAAGGTAACAAGAGAAAAGATGGACATTTTTATAATGCTAAAGGGGACACTACACCAAGAAGACACAACACTTCTCAGTACATACACATCCAATCAGGGAGCACTGAAATATATAGAGCAACTGCTACTTGGACTAAAGGGAGAAACTGACAAGAACGCTAATACAGTAGGGGATACCCCATTGACAGCTATGGGTAGATTATCTAAACGGAAAATCAATATAGAAATATTGGCCTTAAATGACACATTAGACCAAATGGACATACTTGACATTTACAGAACTTTTCATCCCAGAACATCAGATTATGCATTCTTCTCTAATACATATGGAATGTTCTCAAGGATAGACAAACATGTATCTTCTTCAGTTTAATTCAAACTAAGGTGAAACCACAGCAATTTTGTAATAAATAGAAGCATTTCTACCCTACTCTGTCACTATCTGTAACTTAACCATGGGCAATTAATTCTCCAAACTCCAAATGTCAAAATTAATTATTAAACATAGAGTGTATTCCAGGGTTATAGTCAAAATACTTAACTAGTCTGACATTCTGAAAAAAAAAAACATGACCTTAAAAACCACTCCAATTAGCTTGAATGTATTCCAGCCAAGGAGACAGCTTTTAATTAACTGATTGTTTTGCTTTTAATTAAATGACCAGGCAACCTGAAGAATTACTTGGAGAATTATTATTATATCTATATTTTCAGCACAATCTTATTTCTGAACTCCAGATCTATATCCCCAAATTCTGTTGGATTATCTCATCTGGAAAGACTTAAATTCAACACTACTTAAACAGAGTAAGCCATATTCTCAAACAAAGTACCTCCTCTTTCATATTCTCTATTTCCCTCTGGCTAGGATATTTTGCATATTTGTGTTCAAGCATTATCTTACATTATTAGCAACTCTATTTTTCACCTGAATTCATCCATGATTATGGTCTCTGGAAAAGAGTGAGAATGAGTGCCACCTCAAGAATGAAGAGAATATGACATAGGGGAACTCCCTTCCCAACACTGATAGAAAGTGGAGAGCTAGCTCCCTTTGCTTCCTTGAAGTGCGAGAAAAAGAAAGGAAATGGTACAGGAAAAACCTAGTAAGGCCTCTGTTTCCCTCTCACTGAAGGTTGGAAAATGAAGATTCAAATATGAAGAACTTGAGAACACTATAGTTTGATTTCCTGGAAAAAGCCCGGGGTAGGTTGTTGACCTTTGGCTGGGATCCATACCCAATGCACCATGGGAGCAGGTATACAGCATGTCTGGGAGAAGTTGCCTAGGTACAGGGCTGGGTTACATGGATGGTTGCCCATGGCCAATGCATGACATACAGGGCAACTTAAGTTACCACCTATCATATATATATATATATATATATATATATATATATATATATATATATATTTGATATTTTACAGAGAGGAAGGGAGAGGGATAGAGAGCTAGAAACATCGATGAGAGAGAAACATCGATCAGCTGCCTCCTGCACACCTCCCACTGGGGATGTGCCCGCAACCAAGGTACATGCCCTTGACCAGAATCGAACCCAGGACCCTTCAGTTCGCAGGCCGACGCTCTATCCACTGAGCCAAACTGGTTTGGCGTTACCACCTATCTTGATAGAACCAAGAGATGGTGAGAGGAGAGTTGGACCCACAGCCTGGTGCAGACAAAGGAGATAATCACAAATACAAGCATCACAATTTTCATCGAGTTCCTGTTGCATGAGCAGTCATTTTTGCCTGTATGCTGTGGATACCTAGAACAGTGATTCTCTAAGAGTGGTCCCTAAACTTGCATTGTCAGTATTCACTAGGAACACCTTAGAAATGTAAATTCTTGGTTTTCACCATAGACCTACAGATAATCTGAATTTTGGTGGGTGGGGCCCAGCAATCTTTCTTCTAACAAATTGTCCAAGTGATACTGATGCACATTCACTTTTGAGATCTACTTTCCTAGAGGTTCCATGAAAGTAACTCAGGAGTTGCAATAGCTGGCAAAGGAGTCCTATAAGGAGGGTCTGGACAAGGAGGGAAAGGCACCAGGTCTTCCAGTTCTATTTCATAAAAGGACAATCTGTTCCCATTTTCTTGTGTGAACTTTCATCTAACATATCATTTGTGTTAGGTGTAATCAAGATTCTTTTCCCCGCTCCCTATGGATGTCAACTTGCTTCATCACCATTTGTTGAAAAGACTGTCTTTCCTCCATTGAATTGATTTTGCCCCTTTGTCAAAAATCAATTGGTCATTCACGTCTAGATCTATTTTTGAGTAATCTATTCAATTCTATTGCTCTATGTGTCTGTCTCTTCATCAAGACCACATCGTCTTGATTCATATAGCTATATTGCAGGTCTTAATGTTGGGTTAGCTATTCTAGGGCTTGCTTCTTTCCACATAAATTTTAGAATAAGAATCTTGCTCAAATTTTGCATTAAACCTATAGATCAATTTTGGAAAAACAGATTTATGATGTTGAATATTTCTATCCGTAAATACATTATGTCTTCCCATTTATTCAGCTCTTCTTCGATTTCTTTCATCAGTGTTTTGTAATTTTGAGCATACAGATGCACACATATTTTGTTTAGTATGTAGTTTATGTCATATCTTTATGGTGATAGTAAATGGTATTGTTTACTTTATTTCCAAAATCTTACCCTGAACACTTTATTCCATGTGACTGTTTTAATTTGGCTGTGTTGCTTCCAAGTCATGAATTAACACCTGCATACTTCTTGAGTACTCTCTTCACCTCTCTTGAGTTCTTCACCTCAACTTTTTTTCCAACTTCCAAATTGATAATTCAGTATGAAAGTTCTAAATGTACTTCAAACTCAGCTTTTCCTAAAATAATCTCATTATTTTGCTTCCTCTTTCAGTTTTTTCTCTCATATTCACTATTTTGATGGATGGAATGCCTGCTTTTATAGCCAAAAATGGAGAGTGGTTCAACCCTCCTTCCCTATCCTTCCTGCAGTCATCAGCCCTTAAATCGTGCCATTTCTCCTGGCTACCTCTCCCCATCCTCAAATATGCCTATTTTTCTCCATGTCCAAGGCCACTGCCATGGTTCATTATTTGATCATGCCTCACTTGAACCACAGAAGCAATCATCTAATTTCACTCCCTTTCTCAAATCTAACATACTCCATCATTTCTCTACACCACAACCTGGGCAGTGTTTCAGTTACGCAAATTGCTATTCAGCCTGGAATTTTTTCAGTTCTTTCCTGATGCTTACAGATTTAGTAGGAACAAAAGGCTTTTTTGACTTGAATTTCTGCATTTCCTCTATAAGCACTCTGAACCTAACTTTACTGAATCCCTTGCACCCATCCAACAATCTAATTCTCTCAGTTCATCTGTTTATCATCTTGGAGTCTTTCCACATTTTTGCTTAACTAATACATTTCCCTTCATCCTTTCAGACTCAGTTTTATTAACCTGTCATTAATGAAGCCTTTTCTTTTTCTCACATGTACATTTAGGTACTTATTTCATTTGTTATATAATATTTTATATATTCTTTTATGATCACTTATAGCAGATTGTTGTGCAACTCTTGATTTAGCCATTGATCCACTAAATTCAATGTAAACCATATTAGCTTCAGTAATATTCAGTAATATTCTACTTTATTTTCAAAATTTCTTATAAAACAGCATGGCCCTTATATAAAATGTTTTTTGAGTGAAGTGTTGGACAGTGGAAGAGAGATATGCTCATGCATTATTGTACACAGGACCAAAAATGACATGTGTCATTGGAGGGTAAATGGAACAGAAATATATAGAAGAATAAAATGTTATGACCAGAGAGCTTTGATTTTTAGCATAAAAGAGCAGATATTACAACATCAGGAGAGAGAGAGAGAGAGAGAGAGAGAGAGAGAGAGAGAGAGAGAGAGAGAGAGAGAGGTCATTTTAGTGAACAGATACAATATTACTAAATACATGGATATAAAATCATAAGAGATCTTCAGTCACAGCTGCATAGTCTTCTTGGCAAATCTATGTGGTACATGGAGAAATGAGAGCAATGAGAAATAAGAATGAAAAAGATGTTAGATCTTACTGTGAAAAGTTTCCAGTGCTACTTTAAGTAATTAAAACAGCAGTCATTTCAGAGCCTTTCAAGCATTTTTTAAAAATATATTTTTACTAGAGGCCTGGTGCATGAAATTTGTGCACTCGGGGGAGGGAGGGGGAGAGGGCACAGGCCAGGCCTAGGGACCCCACTGGTGCATGATTGGGGCTGGAGAGGTATGCGGTAGGATGGCCAGCCAGGGAGGGACCACGGGAGGGCTCCAGAGCTTGTCTGGCCCATCTCTCTCAGTCCCTGATTGGCCAGACCCCAGCAGCAAGCTAATCTACTGGTTAGAGCATCTGCCCCCTGGTGGCCAGTGCACATAATAGTGAGCAATTGAGTGGCCTTAGCATGTCATTAGCATGTTACACTTTGATTGGTTGAACTGATACTTAGCATATTAGGCTTTTATTATATAAGATTATATAGGATTGATTTCAGAGAGGGAGAGAGATGAGAGAGAACCATTGATCAGCTGCCTCCAGCACACTCCCTACTGGGGTTCATGACTGCATTCCGGTCATGTGCCCTGACTGGAAATTAAACCGGGACCTCCTGATTCATAGGTCAATGCTCAACCACAGAGTCATGCTGGCCAGGCCAAGCATTTTTTACAGAGATTGGTAGGTTTTCAAAAATGTGCTTTGCTATAAGTATAAAACAATGAGGTTTTATACTTTACAAACACTTTAGAGGTAGTGAGGATGGAAAGTGCCTTCAGTAATTGAGGACAAAGGTAACATGGCCCTAAACTTGGGCCATGAGTCCTAATAAACACAGAACCTGGAATCCGATTTTTAATGCTGATGGTTCCAAATTTTCATAAATGGCCACAAAGGATATAAATATTTTTATCTGCATGCACTTTCTTTTTTTTAATTAAATTATTTTTATTGATTAAGGTATTACATATGTGCACTTATCTCCCCATTTCCCCCCAACCCCCCCCCCCCACTCATGCCCTCACCCCCCTGTTGTCTGTGTCCATTGGTTAGGCTCATATGCATGCATACAAGTCCTTTGGTTGATCTCCCCCCTTACCCCCACCCTCCCCTAACTTCCCTCTGAGATTTGATGGCCTGAAAGATGCTTCTCTGTCTCTGGATCTGTTTTTGTTCATCAGTTTATGTTGTTTATCATATGCCATAAATGAGTGAGATCATGTGATAGTTATCTTTCTCTGACTGGCTTATTTTGCTTAGCATAATGCTCTCCAGTTCCATCCATGCTGTTGCAAATGGTAAGAATGCCTTCTTTTTTACAGCAGCGTAGTATTCCATTGTGTAGATGTACCACAGTTTTTTAATCCACTCATCTGCTGATGGGCACTTAGGCAGTTTCCAAATCTTAGCTATGATAAATTGTGCTGCTATGAACATAGGGGTGCGTATATCCTTTCTGATTGGTGTTTCTAGTTTCTTAGGATCTATTCCTAGAAGTGGGATCACTCGGTCAAATGGGAGTTCCATTTTTAATTTTTTGTGGAAACTCCATACTGTTCTCCACAGTGGTTGCACCAGTCTGCATTCGCACCAGCAGTGCAAGAGGGTTCCTTTTTCTCCGCATCCTCGCCAGCACTTGTTTGTTGGTTTTTTGATGATAGCCATTCTGACAGGGGTGAGATGGTACCTTATTGTCATTTTGATTTGCATCTCTCAGATAATTAGTGACTTTGAGCATGTTTTCATATGTCTCTTGGCCTTCCTTATGTCTTCTTTCAAAAAGTATCTACTTAGGTACATTGCCCATTTTTTTATTGGGTTGTTTATCTTCCTTTTGTTAAGTTGTATGAGTTCCCTGTAATTGTTGGAGATTGATGATAACATTGGCAAATATGTTCTCCCATGCAGTGGGCCTTCTTGTTGTTTTGTTGATGGTTTCTTTTGCTGTACAAAAGCTTTAAATTTTGATGTAGTCCTATTTGTTTATTTTCTCTTTAGTTTCCATTTTCCTCGGAGCTGTATCGGTGAAGAAATTGCTTTGGCATATGTCTGAGATTTTGCTGCCTATGGATTCCTCTAGTATTTTTATGGTTTCCTGTCTTATGTTTAAGTCCTTTATCCATTATGAGTTTATTTTTGTGTATGGTGTAAGTTGGTGGTCTAGTTTCATTTTTTTGTATGTATCTGTCCAATTTTCCCAGCACCATTTATTAAAGAGACTGTCTTGACTCCATTGTATGTCCTTGCCCCCTTTGTCAAATATTGAGTATAGTGGTTTGGGTCAATTTCTGGGTTCTCTATTCTATTCCTTTGATCTATATGTCTGTTCTTGTGCCAGTACCAGGCAGTTTTGAGAACAGTGGCTTTATAATAAAGCTTGATATCTGGTATTGAGATCCCACCTACTTTGTTCTTCTTTCTCAGGATTGCTGCAACTATTCAGAGTCTTTTTTATTCCAGATGAATTTTTGGAGAGTTCGTTCTAGGTCTGTGAAATATGCCATTGGTATTTTACTGGGGAGTGCATTGAATCTATAGATTGCTTTGGGTAGTGTGGACATTTTAATGATGTTGATTCTATCAATCCATGCACACAGTATGTTCTTCCATCTGTTTATGTCTTCCTCTATCTCTTCTTTCAGTGTCCTATAGTTTTCTGAGTACAGGTCTTTTACCTCCTTAGTTAAGTTTATTCCTAGGTATCTTAATTTTTTTTGGTAAATGGGATTGTTTTCTTAGTCTCTCTTTCTGTAAGTTCACTTTTGGTGTATAGAAATGCCATAGATTTCTTGGTGTTAATTTTGTATCCTCTGCATGCATTTTAAAAAAGGAAGACATAAATCTACTATGTGTTATAAATCAGACAACATATAAAAATAAGGCCTGCTCCAATAATGAATCAGAATATAAGTTTTAACGCATGATTTTAACTTCCTAGATGCTAATATATCTTGCCAAAACAAACAATTCTGATATTGAATTAAATAATTACACATTAGAAGAGAAATTATGGTAAATCCAAGTAGAAAAACATACTATCTTTCATGAGAACTGACTATTGATGGAAAGTTAACAAAGCAAAGGAAAATTGAAAGTTTCTTCTAAAATGTTTTTAGAATGATTATATAAAATTTACTATGCTTTTAAAACCTGAGTGGTATTTATGTTTAACAGTACATTATTCACAATACCTCTGACTCTGAACACTTTAAGATACTGTAAATATATTCATATTTGTGTATGTGCATTTCTAATGCCACGCTTAGAAATATGGCATTTTATGCACATATACACAAATACACAAAGCAATATAGTATAAACATGTAGATTTACCGTGATACCCAAATGGCCAAGTTTCAGATTTCTTAGATACTATAAATTATGACACATATCAGATAAATAGTACCACACTACAAAAGAATTCATATTTTTATCTTTGCTGAGACAGATAGAAATCCCCGAGAATTGCAGATAGGAAAGATTTTGGAGGTCAGGAATCTTATTACTCTCTCCAACTCTGCTGCTGCTCTAATTCCTTGTCACTCTAGTTTGAAAGTAGATAAAAGATGCTTATACTTCCTTTGGAAAAACATCTTTTCTTACAATCTTTACAGTCCCTCCTTTTAAGCTTATGATTTTTCTATCTTGCATAGGCTTTCTTGCTAGGTACGGTTGTCATTCAATACATACCAATACCACTCACTGGGCACTTTAGTAACAATGCAATGCAGTGTGTAATTCATCGTTGAATGGATTTTCATGTCTTCTTAACTAGTCTAAAATGTCCTTGAGGCACAGACCACATAATACCAACATTTTTTTTCTTCTGTTACACCTAACAATTTATTGAGTGCAAACTCTTACTTCCATATCTGAACATATTGTCCAGTTGAATTTATTGTTTTGAAGATAGTCATATAGCTAGCCCAAATGGAGTCCTGAAAATTGCTTTTCTACAAATTTCCTTTTCTATGTATTCTGGTTTCTCACTTGTCTTATCTCTCTTACAGCCTTTATTAGATTCCTGGTGCAATGTTCTCACATGATCCCCACTTCCTAAACCCCAACCTGTTACTATCAAAACAACCTATAGCATATATGTAGTTCAAAAAGGTCATTCAGGTAAGAGTTCAGAGAACAAATACTGCAGGGTCATTGCCTCTGCTAATAAAGCCATTCCTCTGCAGAAGTCTTTGCTGCATAACAGCCAGAGGGGTGAGGAAAGATGGGATGAAGAGTTTGAAGAGAGATACCAAGCCGGTGTGTGATTCAGTGGTTGAGCATCAGACTACGAACCTGGAGGTCAAGGTTTGATTACCAGTCAGGACACATGCCAGCGTTATGGGCTGGATCTCCAGCATGGGGTGTGCAGGAGGCAGCCGATCAAAGATTCTCTCTCGTCATTGATGTTTCTATCTCTCCCTCTCTCTTCTTCTCTGAAATCAATAAAAATATATTTAGAAAAAAAACTAATTAGAGAGGAAAAATTCAGTACTCTCATATAAAGTACTGGCTATGTACTATAATTTCAGAAAATATTTAGTAGATCTTTACACAGGATGATAGAGGGGAAAGACTGGCAAATTCAGTCAGGTTAACCCCATACCTAGGTTATACTCTAGAGACTTTTACTTGGGCAGCCATGGACCTATTCAACTGCTTAGACCTGTGCAGTCTGCTTCTAAACCTGCAGATTTCCCTGTTTCACAACAACTACTCTGAACTCTTTTCACATTGTGGATTTCTTCATTTCTGATCTCATAAATCTTTCCCATGTTGACTTTATTTTGTATGCCTTGAATGATGACAATACAATTTTAAAAATCTAAGAAGAAATTATGAATTATATTCTTTGCATCTGATAGTTTTGCCCCAAGCAGATATAAAGATTCTTTAAAAGATTGTTTAACTTACCTTTGTGTGTTAAATATCAATTTTCCCCCTTCAGATACTCACCTCTTCCTTTTCTACTCTGCTCTGATATCTGGAAGGCTAAGCCTTTTGAATTACATCAGTGGATGCCTTGCCCTCTTTGCATTGGTTTTAGCCAACAGGAGGTACAGACAGGAGATGACAGACTGCTGGAGGCAAATTCCAGCAGGTCATAATTATGCAAGAAGTTCATCAGAAGGCTGATGGACCTTGGGGCTTTAGCAGGGCTGATAATCTGCATATTATTACCTGCTGCTGAACAGCAATAGGCATTTTCTGTAACCTGATAATTTTTTCCTGTTTACCAAACTTTACCTTTGATATACCTGTTTGCATTCCTAAAGGGCCAATGTGTTTTCCAGAAAATAAAAAGCTGTGGGTCCGGAGATTTGGGAAGTTAAATGCCTTCCAAATTCATATTTCTTGTCTAGTTTCTATTATTTATGTGCAGCCCTTCTCCAGATTCCTGAACCCTAGCTGCGAAAGACTGTGGCAATAGACTAAGGAACATGGGGTCAACTTCCTGCCTGCCTGCATTTCCTATCCAGAGGGCTTGTCTTAACAGCTGCCTTTTCCCAAATTTCTTGAACTTCCAAAGCTTTTTTCCCCTAAAGGACTGTTACTAACCACAGGGTACTCCACTTTTCCTTATTGATTTTCCTGAGTTATGCCAAAGCCCTTTTAATAGTCTTTTTATTAAATTTCTTCAAATTACTGGTTACAATGTGCCATCTGATTCCTGCCAGGAAGGACCTGATTAATATGTCTTATATCTGTTTACCAGGAAAAATTATTGTTTAAAGAGAGATGAAAAAGAAAGGAAGAAAGAGGGTATGGAAACTTTGTATTCCTGGGCCTTGTCTTAAAAAATGAAATGCTGTTTAACCATACTTACTCCAAACATAAACAATTTATGGTGATATAGTAAGTCCCAACAGATCTCCAATACTTGTCCATAATAGAGTGAGCAAATTGTGGTGCTGCTCATAGAACTTTAAGCTAGATTTAAAAAAGAAAGAGACAGAGGAGAGAGAGAAAGAGAGAGAGAGAGAGAGAGAGAGAGAGAGAGAGAGAGAGAGAGAGAAGAAGAAGAAGAAGAAGAAGAAGAAGAAGAAGAAGAAGAAGAAGGAGGAGGAGGAGGAGGAGGAGGAGGAGGAGGAGGAGGAGGAGGAGGAGGAGGAGGGGAGAGAGAGAGAGAGAAAGAGAAAGGAAGAAAGAAAGAAAGAAAGAAAGAAAGAAAGAAAGAAAGGAAGGAAGGAAGGAAGGAAGGAAGGAAGGAAGGAAGGAAGAAAAGAAAGAAAGAAAGAAAGAAAGAAAGAAAGAAAGAAAGAAAGAAAGAAAGAAAGAAAGAAAGAAAGAAAGAAGAAAGAAAGAAAGAAAGAAAGAAAGAAAGAAAGAAAGAAAGAAAGAAAGAAAGAAAGAAAGGGAAAGGTCACCATGTTGGTGGCTTGGTGGAGATTTTCTCATGATCAACTTCTAATTTGATGAATAGAGCAAATTTAGCTCTAAGACCCTGTGTAGATTGGGTCCTGGAATCCCCTGCCTGCTTGTGGTGCTGTTGAACTTACTTTTTCTCCAGTATTGCCAGATAATTGTGATAATATTCTAATTATTCTCCTCCTCTTGGAGAAATATTTGGGCCTCAACATACTCCTAATATTTTAGCTACTACCATTATTGTCATGTCAGTTTACCAAGGTGAACAAATGCTACATATGTTTATGTTTTGACTAATACACACAACCCTGCCTTTTAATTTTCATATAATGATCCCTGCTTATTCACATCATTCTCTACTTTAGTTAGGGTCATTACAAAAAGCTATAGCTACAAAAGAGGTAATTAGAACCTAGTTTAAAGTTTCTTGGATGGCTCTCTCTTCATTTCAAACTTTGTTTTGAAATTCTGATCCTAAATATTCATAGTAATAGTTTTTGGAGGGAAAGACCAAGAATCCCCCCCTGACTTTGTGAGTGATGTATTTTGTTTTAAAATGACCAAAATACAAGTTGGCATAGGGTTTTGTATTATTGGGGAATAATTTATTCATAGTCTTAAACTTACATCATATATCATGATGTTAAAGTTATGATGATATTTTTTTCTCCATGAATAATTTTGAAAACATTTCTAGGCATGATCATGCATTACATAAATATGCAAAGCTTTGTGTAGTTGCCAAGAAAATAAGTGAAAACCCAGTATTAATTTTTACTTTCAACAAATAATCTGATCATCAAAGGGGAATATTTATTATTTTCAAAATATTTCTCCAAACTTGTTTACTTTTTTCATAGAAAGAGGGTGGGGCATTTTCAGACTTACCTCTATTTATAGAAATTTGAATACCTTCTGAAGATTTCCAGGAACTATGCCAATGATTATCCTATGTTTTAATATTGATATGCAGTCACAAATCTGCTTTAAGTAGAATAAAAAAAAAAAACTAGCACAAGACAATAATTCAGCAAAATTGAGATAATATTACTGAAAGAAATGTAAAAATGTTTTGAGAACTTCACATGGGTTATACCAAACATAACAATTACCTTCATATACTAAGTTTTAATACTTATAAGAAACAGTATCTTAAGTATCTTATACCCTTTGTCATCTTGATTTTACTTGCTTCACAATTTAAATCTCTGTTAAGTAGTTCAAGGCAAATCTCTATTCTTTCAAGGAGCTTCAAATAACAGTAAATTGGAGCTCTATTTAGAAATTATTTCTAATAAAATATTGTAACTGATTGGATCATGAAATCAGGTTTAAAAACCTACATACAGGGGAAGAAACCAGCTATGGTTCATACAGCTGGAACATCTGCTAAATGTTTTCAGACAGACTAGCAGGAACAGAATTTTCTTTTCTTTTAACTAAGAAGCAAATGGCAACTGATATCTCTGTGACCCTTAAGGAACAGTGCATATTTTCCATATGCCAAGGTCACCTGGCCTTTGAGCAGGCATTGAGCAGTGAAAAAGCCTCAGGGCAAACTCCAACAGGGCTGTTGTTCCTTTAAAAAAAAAAAGACTCTTAAGAGTATGAAGGCTTGTCTTTTTCTGGGGATGTAGACAATTTTGTCTCCACTAATATTTGGAAACATGATTAGATAAAAAAAATCATCAGATTTATCAGGAGATTGGACAAAGTACACAATGAATGAAATTGTACACTGATGAAATATAATCAAATAGATATGTCACTATGTTATTAAAGATGATGACTCAACAAAGGGCCAAGAAAGTCTCTCTGTCATGCTCAGAAGCAATAAATAAACACAGACATTACTTGAAAGAGAGAAAGGCCATGGAAGAAGTCAGGAAATGGCAGCGCTCGGGCTTGAATGTATTTGTTTAACCTACATGCTTTAGAGTCACTTCGATTACAGCTCAAACTCCATTCTTTTGAAATTGTAAAGATGATTTCTTATTCAGAAATTGAACACAGAAGGGGCCACATACTCAACCTGACAAGCTCCTGAGAGGCCTGCATGGTGGCCTCACAAACTCAGAGACCTAAAGTAACCACATAGGAGGGTCTGAAATGAAAATTTTCTAATTAAAAGCAAGTCGTGATGGGTAGGCATGTCCTATGCAATTATCTTCTTTGACAAAGGCCAATTTTTAATTTAACTGAGTCTGCGTATTGTCTTTTTGCATCTAGGGTAACATACTTTGGGAATGTCAGAGTAATTCCCTTTCTCCTGACCACTCAGGACACAATCTCCCACCAGAACACAGGCCACAGAACTCCTCATTATTATCTTATCCCTGGTATACTATCTCCAATATTAATTGTTACCTATTCCATATCTACCAATGTAAAAGAGTTTTGTGTCTCTCCTTTTCAGTTTTTAATCCAATCTCAGAGATTTCCCCACTTTTTTTTTCTGCCTCCCTAATCTATCACCAATGGATTTCATGTAAACCTCTTATGTCTTTGATTCTAATGTATAAAATAAGTGGTAAAACTGCCATTTTCCAGAGCATTTTCTCCATTAGTTGAGGTTTTACTTCCCAGCAATTGGCATCAGTTTGGCTCAAATAAATTCATAAAAATTCTTGTAATGGGGGACATCTGCAATGGCATCAACAACAAAAAAATTAAATGAAAAGAAATAAAAATACAAGTTCTCACAGATTTGGATGTTTCTTAGTTGACAAGATCTTTATGATTTACTAATTCCTTCTGATAAGCACTCACTTGGGACTTTAGTATATAGAACCTCATACAAGCTTACATGGTTCTTTATGAACAGACACTGGAACAGGCCTAGAAAAGTTGTCATGGTCAGTGCTACATTTATAACTCATAGGCTTACAGTTAAATTTTAATGTGGTAATTTATATGAAATACCTAGCATAGGGGCTGACATAAAGGAGGTGCCTAACCAATTGTAATTTCTTCTTTCTAGGAGAATATTTAAGTTTTGTGAGGACTAAATTAATGGGTAAAACTTCTGGTTTTTTTTTGTTGTTGTTTTTTTTTCTTTTTTTAAAAACATATATATTTTATTGATTTTTTACAGAGAGGAAAGAAGAGGGATAGATAGTCAGAAACATCGATGAGAGAGAAACATCGATCAGCTGCCTCTTGCACACCTCCTACTAAAGATGTGCCTGCAACCAAGTTACATGCCCTTGACCAGAATCGAACCTGGGACCTTTCAGTCCGCAGGCTGACGCTCTATTCACTGAGCCAAACCGGTTTTGGCTTAATGGGTAAAACTTTTGGAATAAACTGTAGTACGTAGTGGTGCTTTAAAAATATTAGCTAATTTTATTTACTATTAATGTTTCAGAATCTCAGTAATATTAATTCAGTAATGGGGGATTAAAAAATAGGTTTAGGGCAATAGAACAATAACTGATGAAAGAATGAATCACTCAAACTATGTATTTTTAGTCACATAGAAAAGAAAAATGTAAATTGGTGACACCCTTTTCTTGTTGCTATAGCTTGTTTCTTCAGTAAGTAAATACTTGTTTAATCTGTATTCATTACCCTATGTATTAGTCAGGGTTCTCTAGAGAAACAGAACCAATAGGAGGTATACCTAAAAGAGATTTTGTATAAGGGACTGGCAATTATGGAGGTGGACCAATCCCAAGATCTGCAGGGTGAGTCAACAAGTTGAAGATCCAGGAGAAATGACGGTATACTTCCTGTGCAAAGGCCAGCAGGTTTGAAACCCAGGAAGGGCCAATGTTTCAGTTTTAGTCCAAAGGAAGGAAATAAGGCATCATCCCAGGTTTAAGGTACTCAGGAAGAAAGAATATCTCTTACTTGGAGCACCATCAGCCTTTTTGTTCTAGTCATAGGCCTTCAACTGATGAGATGAGGCCCACCCACATTAGAGATGGCAACCTACCTTTCTCAGTCTACTGATTTAAATGTCAATCTCATCCACAAACATCCTCGAAGCCACACCTATAATAATGGTAAACCCAATATCTGGGTAACCTCTGGCTCAGTCAAGTTGACACATAAAATTAACCATCACACTCTAGATATTCCAATCTAGTCATAGACACAAGACATATTCCTTTAAAAGTTTATATAATCAACATAACATTAATTCACTAAGTGAGTAACATCACCCAATTTTTATAGATAACTCTGGCCAATAATTTACCCACCATTTGTCAGACACTGTGCATTGAATCTGGTTCACAGATATAGACATAAATATATGCAATGTATAACATGATAGAGAGCAGGGACTTTTACCTTATAAAAAGTAAAAAGCTAAATACAAATTTTAAGTAGAGAAGTAAATTAATCAGATTTTTTAATTATCGCTTTATTAATAATGTTAATGATGATCAGGCTAATATTTAAAAAATTTTGCCTCTTACTTGCTGGAATTCTAAATATGGGAATACCACAGGCTTCAGTGTTTGTTATCTTCTAATAACATAACTCATACTTCTATCATCTCTATTAATTCTCTTTCCACAACCAATAACATAAAACAGTTCAGCATCTATACAACCAGGAGTGATATTAAGATTTAGCAATTGGTATGGCAAAGAAATAAACAATTAGAATAAACAGTGTAATATTGTAACAGTGTCCTAGAAACCCCACTGGGCTAGATATTACCTCTTTAGTCAAATGACAATGAGGAAATTGAAGCAAATTTACAAGAAAAGGAAGAACCACTGGTAAAGGTGGTAGGGTAACAAGGTTCTGCAAACTCTCCTGTCTATAACAATTACGAAATCTAGAAAACTCTGCTTAAATCAATAGCTGACATAAAATGCCCATGCACAAGGGCCCTCAGAATTCTAGATAAAATAATTATAGAAGATAAATCTGAATCCAAAAACTGGAGCAACAAGTAGGCAAATTCTGTGAATTTGTGGCTTTTACAATGAGAGCATTTGCAATTGTCTGCAGCTTGATTAGCATAAAGCTAGAGATTACTGGAAAGCAGAAGATTATCCACCATCAAAGTAAACAAAATTTTTATAGTCCTTCTCAAGAAAATATTTTTATTGGGAGGACAACAGTAGAGTACTTGGGTACTGGATATACACTGGGAAACAAACAAGAATATATATATATATATATTTTTTTTTAATGTTAGGGATCAATAAGAAAGGAAAGACTCAGGACAGAATTTATAATTTATGACAGATTGAAGAAAAACACTGACCATTAATTTTTTTTGAAATTTCTCCCGTCCATAAATAGAGTCAATGCCTGGACCCCTAGCCATAGGCTTACTTTGTACAATGGAGTATGAGCAAAGGTGACATAAGCAAAGGCTTGCCTGTTCTTACTGCTGGGAACCCTTCCACCTCCATAATAATGACCTTGAGCTACACTGCTGGATGAGGAGATAACCGTGGCCTTGCCCCATGTAACATTAAGCCAGCCATCAAATAGTTACATGAGGCACCCCTAGATTAACTACTGCCAGCCACCAGATAGTTCATGGGGTACTCCTAAATCATCTTATCCCAGGTGACTTGACCTAGGCCAGAAAAAACATCTGGTTCATCCACAAAACCATGAAAAACAATAAATAGTTTTTCTTTTAAATACTAGCTCTTTAATTTGTTGTATATCATAAAATAACCGATAAATAGAGTCACAGTTGTTTTCCTATTAACAAAGTATTTTTCTCCTTGGTGAAAGAAAATAATCATTGAATTCCCCTTGATAAAAAGAATGCCTAAATGTTAGGAATGACAAGAATACACAGAGGACGAGGAGACTTTCGAGACAGGCCATAGGTGTGCCTCCTGCACTTCTCTTATTCTGACTTGCCTCCTCCTAACCATTTCTCACTCTTCCCACAGGACTTCAAATTGGTGTTGGATTGTAGTGGGCAGAGCCAATCAAACTGGTTATGGGTGAAGAAGTGTCCTGGTCACTAAGAGACAGTCAAGGGTCATTCTCCACCTTTCACACAAGACATTTATCCCCGTTTCAATTGCAAATGCCCAAGGCTGAGCTCATATTTTAAACCGTTTTCTGTCACTTGTGGTTTTCACGAGAAAAAGATTTTAATTCCATTCTCAAAAGAAAATTTTGATAGAGAAACAACACAAATGTATGGATGCTGAAGGTAGAGTGGAAGGACAACTGATTAGAACTGGGAAATCATCGTGGGGAAGGGGAGAGAACTCTCAAGTAAAGATCCATACTCTAAATTTTACCAGCAGTGGGCATGATCATATATGCATGTGAGTACTGTCAACAATCCCTATAATGGAGTCATTTGTAAGACTTCTATGATATTAAATAATATATTTTCCTCTCTCCTTCCTTAAGACAACACCAAAATCATTTTCAAGAACCTGAATATAATAATCCTGATTCAAATGTTATATATCAGATACCAAATGCAAAACAAGCTGAATGTTATATATATATATGGTATATATGTATATATATATGTATATATATATATTAGATGATTTATATTCATATTATATATAATATACACATATTCCATACTCTATATATTATAATATTATAGTATGTAATATATACTATATATTATATATATATAATAATTATGCCATGGACTTATAGTTTAGCTTTCCTCATTAACCCTCCCCTAGACTTCCATAATTATTAAAAAAATACTTTCATCAAGAAAAAAATTTGGATATTAATGTGATATATCTTTTATTCTTAGCATAAGAGTAAAGATTATTATTTTTCAATGGTGTTATTTGATTACATAAGGGGTGAGTTCGACAGGAGATCGATAGAGAGTTATTTTTAAGGTTATATGAAAGACAGCTACCAAAACAATATATCATTTATAAAACACAAGAGATTTCCCTTTGTCATGTCACAACTCGAGAAAATGATGTACTTTGTGAAATTAAAAGGTAATAATCTAAGCATATAGAACATAGGAACATAGCACCTTGTATCCCAAAGAGCTTTACACCATAATAATTTGCATCTGATAGTACTCTTCTTGTGATATTTTTTAAAGCCTATTACAGTAATGTGAATTCAACTATGATGCATTCCCTTGAAGTAGAGATTTATTCTTTATATCCTTGTTTTACAGACAAGCACATTAGATGCTTTGCTGAAGGGTACACAGCAACTTGTAAGTCAGTTAGAAAATTGATCTTACAAATCCTAATTTCCTGTTCCTTGTTCCGGTACCTTGACAAAACCATTTTCCAAATAGAGGAACATTACTCGTCAGCTAAATTGCGAATTAAAGACATGCTGTCTCATGTAATCTTGTAAATATGCTTTAAAAGCCACCAGTACTCCTGAGAGGTTTCCCATCTGGTTCTCACGGTGGCAAAAAGGAAATGGAGCTGAGATGGAAAGAAAGACAGAATTCTATTCAGCAGCCAGATGTAGACTTCTGCACAGACTAGAGCCATCTGGTGTGGAATCTCCAAATACTCTTTGCAATAGAAGTCAACTTCACCTGTAGCCCTGCTAGAGACTACCAGGTTTAGCAGAGAGAAAAAGGTATGAAGATTCCAGAGCAATCTATGGTAAACAAATTTAGTATTAAGTGCTTATAATCAAGTTCCAAGATGGTTCCCAATGAGCCTTGTTGCCTGGCATCCATGATCTTGCAACTGTCTATTCCACACTGAATCAAGGCAAAGTCACTAAAAGCATTGATGCCTCTACCTTGGTCTCTAAGATCACTCATTTGGGGAAGTCAACCACCATGACATAAGAACAGTCAAGTATCCCTGTGGAGAGGCCCAAGTGGAGAGGAACTGAGACTTTGGAACCAACAACCAGCACCAACTTTCCAGCCATGTGAGTGAGCCACCTGGCAAGTGGATCATCCTTCCCCAATCAAGCTTTCAGATTACTACAGCCTCAGTCAACTGAATCCTCAGGAGAGACTTTATGCTTAAACTTCCCAACCAAGCTGTTCTTAAAATCCAGACCAAGAGAAACTGTGAAAGATAATAAATAATTATTGTTTATTTAGCCACTAAGCTTTGGGGGGCATTTGTGGTATAACACTAGATAACATACACAGTCAAACAATTGATAGGTTTGAGGAAAGTAAATCAGTATATTAATTGTTTCCATTTAATTCAACAATTACTTAGTGAACATCTAGTTTCCATCAAGTACCATAGAAAAGATGCTGGTGGGTAATGACCAAGCCTTAGGACAAAAATCCCTTATCTTAGAAAAATAAACTAAAGCAAATACTCTAGGAACAACTATGCAAACTTCCAAAGAGAAAAAATAAATATTGATATTAAAATTGCATGAAATATCTACTTAAAATTTTGCAATGGATTTCTGAAGCATTTTTAAGTTAAAATTAAACTCTGTGTTATGTCTGGCCCCTCACTCAGCCTCACTTGATGCTTCTCCCAACATTCTGGCCTTCAGTCTCTTGAATATGCCAAGCTCTTTATTCACTGGAGCTTTAGCAGATGTTCTGACATCAACTTTGTCCAACTCTACTCTCACACTCCCACCCTTGGTCATGGCCTTCACACGATTAACATCTTCAGGTATCACCTGAAATATACCACCTTTGCCCAGGCAGCATGGCTCAGTGGTTGAGCATAAACCTATGAACTAGGAGGAGGTCACTGTTTTATTCCCCTGGTCAGGGCACATGCAGGCTAGATCCCCAGTAGGGGATGAGCAGAAGGCAGTCAATTAATGATTCTCTATCATCATTGATGTTCTTATCTCTTTCTCTCCCTTTCCCTTCCTCTCTGAAATCAATAAAAACTTTTTAAAAATAATTATACCACCTTCTTTAAGAAGCTTTTTGAAGTAGTTTTGTAACCCCTTTCCCCCATCACCACATACATAGGGACACAGAGAAACACACACTTCATCATCACAAAACCAACCTTTGTTTCCCTCAAATCACACATCTATAGTAATAAAAGGGTAATATGCTAATTAGACCAGATAGACCAGACGTCTTCTTGATGTCTTTCTGGCGGGGGCTGAGGCAGAGGTAGTTAGGGGTGATTAGGCAGGCAGGCAGGTGAGCAGTTAGGAGCCAGCAGTCCCAGATTGCGAGAGGGTGCAGGCCGGACTGAGGGACCTGCCCCGTGCACAAATTTCATGCACCAGGCCTCTAGTCCAATTCATAAGACAGGATCCATTCTATTTCTTTACCCACTAACTTTATACATCCACTGGTTACCAAAGTGTCTTCATCTATTAGGTACTTAATAAATATTTGCAAATGAATAACTAAAAATGTAAATGACCCCTGACCAGTTTTGCTCAGTGAATAGAGCAAAGACCTTCTGACTGAAGGGTCCTGGGTTTGAGTCCCATCAAGGGCCTGTACCTAGGTTGAAGGCTAGATCCATATGGCCCTGGTCTGGGTGAGTGTGGGAGGCAACCAATCAATGTGTCTCTCTCACATTGATGTTTCTCTCTGTCTCTCCCCCTCCCTTCCACTCTCTCTAAAAATCAATGGAAAATTATCCTTAGGTGAGGATTAATAAAAAAAAATTAAAATGTAAATGAGCAAACAAATCACTAGGAACACTGAATGGCTTGTTAGACCATTTTAGGAAGGCTTACTAAACTGGAAGCAGTGCTATTTAAGTGCACCTTAGTGATTGCTTTAGTTTGCACAAGGCTGGCATTCATGGTGTAAATTATTCCAAGAGAAGCACTGTGAAAGAGGAAGGTGGAGTAGGAATATTATTAATCTTTCAGCCTATTGTGTTTGTTTTTGTAGGCAATCTTCATTCTTCTCAGGGAAAACACTAGAATGTGTGTTAGAATATAACACAATATTGCCTGGTAAAACTTGTAGGGAAGAAAGGCAATGCTACCACAGCTAAATCATTGCACTAGAAATCCAATCACTGCTATTGATTCAGAATTTAAAAATGAAATGAGAAAGGAGCGCTCCATTAGTGGTGGCTCTGAGCAGAAGATGTGGGAGGAGACGTTAAGGTTTACAAGAATGATCTATAATATTTAGTGTATATTCTTCTCGCCCCATCCTGATAAATTGTCAACAAATGGGGCAATTGTGCAAAGTCTGCCAAAATTGATTGAAATGCTGTGTGGAACTACTGGACACAGGTCTGTTTAAGCAAACACCCAAGAATGAGCTATAAATATGAAATGTTGTTCCCTTAAAGAACAGCCTACAATATAAAATTATATTATACAGAATTGAACTCTCAACTGCTTTATGAAGATAGAATCACAGATGACATAAGTTTAAGTTAGGATGAGTCTTTTTCACAATGATTTCAGTCTAAAACCAGGTGTTTTTTTGCAAAATGTCACCAAAAAAGCTTTTTCTTATGCAAGAAAATTGACAAGTTCAATGAAAAATGTATGTTATAAGTGCTTATGTTCTTGTGGTGTTTCTAGTGTGTTTGGATTTTTGTTGTTGTTATTGTTTTCATACTTTCTTAAAGAAATTTTCTTGTCTTTTCACTGTCTTCAAATCAGGCTTCCTAAGAATGTTCTCATCTCTTAGCCTTTAGTAATTCCTCCTTTAGCCTGGGAGTGCCTCATGCATTTCTCTGACTACATTCTAGATTAGAGAATCAAAGTCTTTCTCCTGTGTGAAATTTCTAAGAATGTCCCACAATGACCCCTTTCCTCAAAATTTATGGAATCTATTCTCTCTATGAAATGGAATCGTATAAAATTATACAGTGTCTTGTTCCAGCTCTTTTATAATCTTATACTGCTCTATAACATTTGTTAACTTTCATTGTAACTTAATATTATTTCTTTTTACTGAACTGCAATCTCCTCGAGTTTATCTACCAGAAAACTTATCAATTTGCTTTGTACATAACGGAGTATCTATTATTTTCCAAAGACTACAACAGCATATATCTCATCCCATGTGCACCTTTTACAACATGATGCTGATGCTCTTCCCAAACAGTCATGGTGTATATGTTTCCTCACCTTGAACCTGGGTGGAACTTTATAACTTTCACAACTACCAGACTGTGGGAGAAGTGACATTGACTGATTCTAGACTAGTTCATAAATGTAATACAGTTCCCACCTGTTAATTTTTTCTCTCTCCCTCTCAGACCATGTGTCTTAAGAGTCCAGACCTACTGTGAAGCCACCATGCTGAGTAACCTTGATGATTGACCACATAGAATGGACAGAGAGAGATACAGCTGCCACAGCCCCCAGCCTAGGTACTAGACAGGTGATCATAAAAGCATTTTAGAGATGATTCCAACCCCATCCTCAGTTTGACCAAGATAGTGAACAGATCCTGAGTAAACACTGCCCAGCAGACCCCAGTCAATCCCCCAGAATATGCAGGACAATAACAATAGATTATTGCTATGGTTCAAACCATCAAGTTTGGGGTGAATTGTTATACATATAGACAACTAAAACAAAAGATAAGTTTGTATTATAACTTTCTTTTCTATAAGGCCTAATACAAATGCAATTAATAAAGCATTTTCAATACTTTTTATAGTATATGTTTATTATTTATTAATTTTATTTTTAATATTTCTTAGTTTTTTACATATTTCCTAGACATGTTCCCACTTATTTATCTATGTCTCCCTATTCTAGATGATTGGCTTAATAAGGACAGATATTTTCCTGTTTTATTCATCATTCCATTTCTGGTAGATGGAATAACAACTGTGTCCTTGGCTTATACATCATAGGAGAACCTGGATATAATTCATAAGTGTTACGAATAATTATTCATGACAGATAATTTTGACATAGGTATTATGGACGAGTGACACATACAGATTCCTCTGGCTTTTGTACATGGCTATTGAACTATAGAAGAATCATTGTGGGTGATATCTTCATTTTTGTATCAATGCCCACATTTTAAAATTCATGTATTACACAATATGCTAACATCTTTATCCTTTTACCTTTGGGTCATATTGCAAGCTCCATTAATTTTTCTTCCCATTATAAATCTGAGGTATTATTCAGTAGTTTTCATTAACAATACACCCTTTTTAGTAGGTATTGGTTCTGAGTGTTACCTGTTCTCAAGCTTTGGGAAGTCTCCTTTCTCTCTTTTCAATCTTTTTTCATCATTTTTAAGTTTTATAGGCCTTTAAAAAATTTATTTCCCAGACCTCACTAGGGCTTTCAAAAGCTATTGAGTTAATAACATCCCAGCTTCATGTGCTGTTTGCTCCTTTTCGGTCATTAATGAAGATCTAAGACAAGACCAGCTACCTAGCCTTTTGTCATATTTGTTGATTTTCCACTCTCCACCAGGTATCATACCAGTGAATAGAACTCATAGCAAGTCCAATTGGAAAATATGTCCTTTAAAAATAACTAATTTCAACCTAGTTATTCCCAATGCATATTTTCTCTGTGCACCATTAGACCCAAAGCTCGGAGTGTTTTCTTGATAAGTAAGAAACTCAGAAAAAATATAAAATAGAATAAAACATTGCTGCACCTGCTTCCTAATGGCATTATTTTCTGTGAAATAAAGAAATTTGATCTGAATGGAGTCAGGTAATTCTCTCCTTGACATATGGCTTCTTAAGAAAAAAAGTTCAAGAAATAAACTAGCCAGCTGAGTTAACACGGATAAAATCAATTTAGTGAGAAGTTTGAGGTAGCATGGATTTAACTCTTTGTAAGCCTTTTTTGTTAGCATTCTTGGTCTCTGTTCCATAGGAAAGGTATATGCAAACTCTTCATAAATGAAGTCCCAAATTTATAACACTTGAATATCTGCAGTGTTCCAGATGCAGCACAAATCAGAACTCTTTCTTTTCATTTTGATTGCATTTCTTGATGCTATAATTTGCCACCCAGTTGGAACAGGGATATATACTTTTAATGTAGTGACTCTCACTTCCAAGACATTTGAGATTATGGAGAAAACATCATCAGATTCTGAAAGCAAAATGGCATTTAACCAGGGGTTAGGGACATTGTCTGTATCACATAATTATATTTCAAAAGCATTACTTGCCAGGCTTCAGTGCAATAATAATTGATAATAATGTCTACCACTTGAGACTCTAAATGATCTTCAAATATCCTTTAACAATTTGTCATTAACACCATCAGGCAGGACACCCCATGTCCAAAGTCCCAAACACCAAAGTGTTAATAATGCTTTCTTTATCATTCACTGTATGTTATAGTTGTGTGTCTTTAAAATATGAGATAAATATACATATTTCAATTTTTAGTAAGAACAAAACATTTTGTCAAATCAAGTAAGGTCAGTAAGTTAAGGAGTCAAATACTTCACTGACACTTTACAAAGCATTTTTAGGTCTCATTTTCTAAGCCTTCTGTCACCATAATCTAGGTCAACATGACTCAAATGAGTCTTAAATCAAGAGGAGTATAAAATGACCAAGTGAGAATATATGAAGACATTGGAGTAAAGGAGTCAAATCAAAACAGTCCTCTCTGCTGTCTCAGATCTTCTTTCCTTCCTCCAAGTCTAGACCCCGCCACACACACACACACACACACACACACACACACACACACACACACAGCATACTGTGAGGTTTAGTTCTAAGCCCCTTTGGGGAAAAAGCAGGCATTCTCATTAATCCCAAGAAGTAGACAAAGGGACACTATTATTTTCCCAAACCATTCAATCCCACATGGTCCCTTGCCTAGAACAATTCTTGCACAGAGATCATCCTGATTGCTTGTATGTAGCCCTCCCTTGGCTAATCCTTCTGGTTGCCTCATACATGGCCTCCTTAGAGGCACACAGGAATACCCATTCCTAAAACACAGCTCTATTCCAGGGAAGCTCAGCCTATAGTATCCTATGGATATGTTAGAAATCTTCTTCATGTTTGCAAGTAACAACATTATGATTGCATTTTGTGTGATTAATATGAAGGCATTTAAAATAAACTAATATTTGTTATAACTCCTAAGATGGCATTTAGAAAAAAAATTTATTTTATACTTTGAGCCTCAGAAAGTAAAAAAACAAAAAACAACAAGCTTGAACCTCAACCTCTGAGAAGCCCACTCTGGGCATCCCTATCATTGTAGTAAAAATGTTATGTTGTACTCTTTGTTTAAACATAAGTGACCCATCACTGGCCAATGATCAATTGTGGGGGGAGGATAATGCCAGATTCATTTATGAGTCCCTGGGACAGAGTAAAACTTTAGTATGGGTTTGAAATGTAATGAATGAATGACCTGATAGATGCATAGAGGAAAGAGGAAAAGGAGGGACAAATGTCACTGTGCAATATTAGGTGCAGGAGATATGAAGATGAATAAGACAAAAGTCTCCCGCTCAGTGATTCCTACTCTCTATACAGAAGGAGACCAGAGAAACAAACACATATAACTCAATGTGAGGACTGTTTAATTGAGTCAATATAGGGTCCAATCATAGACAATGTTGTGTTTTTTGAAAAGTACAATGTCTTCCACATTTAGGCATACCATAACTGCATGAATGGATGAGTGATTTAATGTATGAAACTCAAGCAGACATAGTTTAAATCTAAGCTCTCCACTTTCTTATATATGTGGCAAAAAATTCCATAAATAATAGTTCACAGTAGTTTATATTATAATAAAAATGAAGATACATTTTAAGATGATATGCATGTGGGCCAAATGAAAATCTTCTCTTATGCTGGTTAAAGAGCCTTCTAGTTCAGAAGTGTCAGTCTTTGGGAGGACCAAAGACTTTTAAGATGTTTTAAGATGCTAATAGTCTAAAAGAGTGACTAAATTTAAATGCATAAAAAAGAAGACTTCAGAACATCATTAATAGGGGGGAAATACCCAATATGAACTAAAGCAACCTGAAATCTTCCCCAGCTTAACCAGTTTGCACACACAGGGACAGTTACCCAATCTGACTCACTATCCCAGCCAGCCTGAAAATACTGTATGTTTCCCCCTGTCAGCAAAGCTAAAAAATGGACCTAAAATGCTTTAGACATACAATGCTGACAAAGACCTGGGATGTAACAATGATCGGGACCTCTCACACTTCTAAATGAGAAAAAGAAATGTTTAAGATTTAACTTCGTTGTTTGTCAATTTACTTCCAGTTCCAAAGCAAGGAAAACAGAGCCTCATTGGGGCCACATATATAAATATCCAAATGTGTAGGAGGAATGTTATTTGGGAACAATTCATTCTATGGTAAGAGCTCACAGATTTTCTAAACTAGTTGCATCTAAGCCTAATATCTTAAGTCAAAAGCAGTTCCCCCTGTTACTACCTGTACTTTTGACCATCAGATTATAAATCAGAGATTTCCATGACCAGCTCCTTGAGTTCAATTTCTATGCTGGAGCAGCTCACAGAACTCAAAGAAACATTTTGCTTACTACAGCACCAGTTTCTTACAAAAAGATGTGGTTCAGGGATAGCCAGGTGGGAGAGATGCATGCACAGGGCAAGTTATGGGGAAAGGGTGTGGCTTCCATGCACCTCTGAGAGCAACACTCTCCACATACCTCCACATATTGGTCAACCTGAAAGCTCTCCAAATCCTTTTGGGTCTTTATGGAGACTTTATTATTTAGGCATGACTGATTAAATCACTGGCCATTGGCAATGGATTCAACCACCAATTGAATCAATTGCCAATGGCCAGTGATATGCGGGTGGGACTGAAGTTCCAATACTCTAATTACATGGCTGGTTTTCCTGGCAACCAGTCCCCATCCTCAGGTGGGTTCCAAAAGTCTCCTCACTAACCTAAGGAAAGACACCTTTATGGCTCTCATCAATGAGGACATTTCCGTTATTTTGGGAGCTGTGAGTCAAGACCTGTGGATGAAGACCAAATATATGTGAGAAATATATTTTGGTCATCTTGACCAAAATATATATTGTTCTTAATACATCACAATATGCCATCCTTTTTTTCCAACTTAGCTATCAGGGTTTCCATGGGAGTGTAAGGGGGTGAGGATAATGCAACCAGTTGCCTTTAAACAATCTTTGCTCTGATGTTAGAGTAGCCAGCAAGAAATAGTAATTATCAATATGCTATAGTGCATTTTAAAGCAAAATTATTTCCTTCTCCTCCAAAGAGGAGCAATTTTATTTAAGGTACACAGCCAACAGCCTATAGCAGAATACAGGCAAAGAGTAGTGAGTTAAAGCAATTCCCCTCAACTAACTTCTAATTCCTAACTTTCATTTTTATTCATATTTTCAATTCTGTAATTATCTATCTATCTATATCTATCTATCTATCTATCTATCTATCTATCTATCTATCTATCTGTCATTATCTGTGTGGAAATTCTTCAACATTATATGCTGTGACTGAACAGAGGGACCCTCAAGTGGCTAGGTTTTCCAACAAAACCTACAATTCCCTTTACAAAATGAAAAAGCACTATTACCTGTAAAGTTAGAAGAGAACAGGGCTGACATTCTATTTCATGGGTATTAGCAGAGAGCGCTGAAATGCATTCTTCTGTTCTCTGACCTTTCAATGGCGCCTTTCCCTTATCTTTTACAATACAACATTGAGAAGGTTTTTAGTCGGCTGTCTTTATTCTGGGCTGTTGTGACAAATGCAGCTTTAGGGAAAGAGATGCACACTCATCACCCAACCTCTAACTACAAAAAATTTCCTTTCTATTCCGTGCTGCCCCCAGAGAACAGATAGTGCCTGGGTAATAAATGAACTGAGGGATTTAGTCATCAGACCTGAGGAAAACTCATGGTGTGAATCCTTGCCCTTGAGAGAATTTGCTGAGTAGCATTAGCCAAGCTTATTTTCTGACTACTTGTGGGGAAAGATCAAATAGAAACTAAATGTTTCATAACCATGCAGACAGTCTACTTGCATTTAAGGCAACTTTCTTATGTGAAATACGTTTCACTGCAGCTTCCACTTCAGATTCAAAAAGCTGGTTCTTTTAGTAGAGCCCTAAAGGCGAGAGCTCTGAGACATATTCGAGTGGCCTCATTACCCCAGGTTCTGTTTGGAACCAGCAGCTTAGAGATAATACATATTAGATTTTAATTAGTTAATTAAATTTCATGCTTAACCCAGAGTGGCCCTTTAAAGAAAATTCTTACTCAATTATTTGAGCAACATTATTATCAGGAATCATGGCCTGAAGCTACTCACTTCTATTCTAAGCCTTCCCTTTAAAACATAGTACATAGAGTTATCAATTGGTCTGTAATTTTATTGGTCTTTATTTTTTGGTCAGATAGAACACATCTGAAATTTTTTTTCTATTCATCTATTTAAAAAATTAATAAGGCTTCTTTCATAAAGATAGATAGGAGGCCCTGGCCGGTTTTGTGTAGTGGTTAGAGCATTGGCCCTCAGACTGAAGGGTCATGTGTTCAATTCCCAGTCAAGGGCACATACCTTGGTTACAGGTTCCCCAGCCCCGGTAGCCCAGTAGGGGCATGTGCAGGAGGCAACTTCTCTCTTACATCAATGTTTCTCTTTCTTCCTCCTCCTCCTCCTCCTCCTCCTCTTCCCTCCCCTCTACTCCTCTTTAGAAAATCAATGAGAAAAATACCCTCTGGTGAGAATTAAAAAAAAAAGGCAAGATAGATAGGAGAAAGTTGTCATAGCAGCTTGACTCATAACAGCCAAAAGGTAGAAACAACTTAAATGTCCATCAACTAATTAATATGTAAATGGTGTATCCATACAATTAAATGTTTTGTGCAAATAAAAGGGAATGAAGTACTGGTACATGCTACAGCATGGATAAACCTTGAAATGTTATCTAAATGTGACCACACCTTTTATGATTCCATTTTTGTGAAGTGTCCAGAAAAGGAAAATCTAGAGAGAAAGTAGGCTAATGATTGCTAGAGGGAAGGAACAGTAGAGTTGGGTAGAAATGGGAGGTAACTGCAAATGGGTATGGGGTGCTTTTAGGGGGTGATTTAAAATGTTTTAGCCCTAACCAGTTTGGCTCAGTGGATAGAGCATTGACCTGCAGACTGAAGGGTCCCAGGTTCGATTCCGGTCAAGGGCATGTACCTTGGTTGTGGGCACATCCCCAGTGGGGGGTGTGCAGGAGGCAGCTGATGGATGTTTCTAAATCTCTATCCCTCTCCCTTCCTCTCTGTAAAAAATTAATAAAATATATTTAAAAATATAAATTAAATGTTTTAAAATTCATTATGGTTACATCTTTGTGGCTATACTAAGTACCCTTGAATTGTATAGTTTAAAACAGTAAATTATATTATATTTGAACTAGAGGCCTGATGCATGAAATCCGTGCATGGGGGAATGGGGGCTCCCTCAGCCTGGCCGGCACCCTCTCACAATCCGGGACCCCTCGGGGGATGTCCAACTGCCAGTTTAGGCCCGATCCCTGAGGTCCCTCTCACAATCCAGGACTGCTGGCTCCTAACTACTCTCCTGCCTGCCTGATAGCCCTAACCACTAGCCTGCCTGCCTGATCGCCCCTAACCACTCTGCCTGCCTGCCTGATCACCCCTAACTGCTCGCCTGCCTGCCTCATTGCCCCTAACTGCCTCTGCCTTGGCTCCCACTATGGCAGCTTCATCTGGAAGGGTGTCCAGAATGACATCCGGAAGGTCATTCGGCTGTCCAGTCTAATTAGCATATTATGCTTTTATTATTATAGATTATATCTCAATAAAGCTTTAAAAGAAAATGTAGTCAGCAGCATTGTTAGAATAAATGTCTCCAGATCGAAACTATAAAGTTGAAGGAACCTATGAATATCCCCTTTACAGAGAATTACATAATGCACTAATACATTTTGTGTGTGTGTGTAAAGAATATTTGTTAGCTTTACTTAAGTCTGCTTCTTAGTAATAAGTCAGATTTTACTTAATACATACCCTCTTGAGTTGATCTTCATGTTGTCAGACAAATGCATCAGATGGATTACTTTCTTTTTCTTTTCCTTTTTATTGAGTTCATTGAGGTGACACTGGTAAACAAAATTATACAGGTTTCAGATGCATGATTTTACATCATTTGTGCACTGTATTGTATATTCACCACCCCAAGTAAAGTCTCTGTTCATTACCATTTATTGTCCCTATATTCTCCTCCACCTCCCAAACTCCTGCCTGGCAATCACCACAATGTTGTCCATGTCCATGAGTTTTTTCTTTTTGTTTTTAGCTCAGTCCACCTTCTCCATTCCCATATCCATCATCCACAAAGAACCCAATTCTTTTACTTTTAATGATTCTTATGGAATTCAATGAAGGGGACAATTAAAGCTCTTCATTTAATATTTTTAATGCCCTAAATCTGTTTAGTCTTTGATAAGGGGGGCATATTCACTGCAACCTTTCTTTCATATCCATGAAGTACTAGACCCATTCATTATAAGTATGGCTTTCCTAGGAAATATGGTAGTAAGTAATATAATGGGTAAAAGTACTATATTTATTTCAGCTTAATACTGATCTAAATGATGGAGGCAAAACCTAAGAAACCATGTTATATTTTCAATCATCTGGTTATTCTGTGATCTTTGAAACTTTTGTATAAATAGCAATTTGTATTATTAAATCATAATAATATTCTTAATAAATAATTCAACTTCATACATTTTATTCAACAATATTTAGGTTGCTTAAATTTTCATTGCACATTTTTAAATCTAAGAACCAGAGAATATTTTTATGGGGTTAAGTTTTAAAATAATTAATTTAGTTCACAGGGTTAGTTTTATAAAATAATTTTACCAAAGACAGCATTGTAAAATCTCACTGTGAAGCTATAAAACATCAATAAAATTTAATTTGAAAAGTTAACAAAGTCCATTGAGACTCAACCATGTTTTATGACAATTCATTGTAGTTACTTTTAATACTGCCAATATATAGAAATATTGTGGCAAATAAGCTTTCTTCATTTTTTTTCAGAATTAGCACTGCAGTTTCTATAAGAACAATAGTGTAGCTATCACAGAATGTAGGTGATAACAAGTAAGTGCAGTAGAAAGACCCAGGAGGAAAAAGGTGGGCAAAGAGAAGATTTACAGCATGTATGTAATTTTCTTCCCTTTTAACTCCATTGAGATACCTTTAACATACAAAAATTGTATATTCATGATGTATAACTTGATATTTTAATTTATGTGTACATTGTGAAAATATCGCAATCAAGCTAAATAACATCATATTCCTATGTAATTACTATTATGTGTATGTGTGTTTGTGTGCATGGTGAGATTTAAGCCCTATCCTCTTAGCAAATTTCAATTATACAGTACAGCACTGTTAAATATTATCACCATGCCATACATTAGGTCTCCAGAACTCATTCATCTTGCCTAGGTAAAAGTTTGCACCCTTTGATTAACATCTTATTTCCCCCCTGCCCCCGCTTCCCCAGGCAACCACCATTCTATTCTCTGCTTCTATGAATTTGAATATTTTAGATTCCACATATGTAAAAGAGATCATGCAATATTTTTCTTTCTGTGTTTGGCATATTTCACTTTGAATAATGTGCTCCAGGTTCATCCACATTATTACTAATGGCAGGATTCCCTTCTTTTTAAAGGCTGAATAGCATTCCACTGTATATGTATACCACTTATTTTTTCATCCATTCATCTACTGGTGGACATTCAGGTTGTTTCCATACCTTAGTTATTGTGAATAATATTGCAATTAACATGTGAGTGCAGATATCCCTTCAGGATCCAGATTTCATTACTTTTGAATATATACTCAGATGTGGAATTGTTGGATCATACGGTAGTTCTATTTTTAATTTATTTTTAGGAACTCTGGACTGTTTTCTGTAAAGGCTATTCCAATTTACATTCCCACCAACAATGTATAAGGAAATCCTTTTCTCTGCATTTTCACCAGCACTTGTTATCTTTTATTTTTTATAATGGCCATCCTAACAGGTGTGAGGGGGTATCTCATTTTGGTTTTGATTTGTATTTCTTACTCCTTGATATCAAAATATGTTACAAATCTTTGTTAATCAAACAGTATGGTGCAGGCATACAAACAGGCATATGGAACAGGAGAGCCCAGAAATAAACCTACATATTTATGGTCAACTGATCTGTGGCAGGTTGTCAAGAACACACAATTTTTGTCATCAGTAAATGATGCTGAGGAAACTGGATATCCACAAGCAGCAGGATGAAAATGTACCTTTATCCCGCACCATGTACAAAACTCAACTCAACTTGAACTAAAGACTTAAATGTAAGACCTGACACTGTAAAACTACTAGAATAAAACATAGGGAAAAACTTCTTGACATTAGTCTTGGCAATGATGTTTTTGGTTATAACACTAAAAGCACAGACAACAAAAGCAAAAATAAGTAGTTTCTGCACAGCAAAGGTAGCAGTCAACAGAGTGAAAGGCGACTTATGGAATGGGAGAAAATGTTTGCAAATTGTATATCTGGCAAAAGAGTAACTTCCTAAATGTACAAGAAACATATAATTGAATAACAACAAAACAACCCAATTTAAAAAATGGACAAAAAACCTGAATAAACATTTATCTAAAGACATATAGCCCTGGCAGAATGGCTCAACTGGTTAAGCACAATCTTGTACATCAAGAGGTTGCTGGTTTGATTCCAGATCAGGGCACATACCTGCATTGTAGTTTGATCCCCGGACGGGGCATGTGGGGAAAGCAATCAGGCAATGAATCTCTCTCTCTCTCTCTCTCTCTCTCTCTCTCTCTCTCTCTCTCTCTCTCTCTCTCTCCCTTTCTCTCATCATGTCCTCAGTTGAGGATTAAATAAAAGAACACATACAAATGGCCAACAGTTGAACAGAAAATGGGCAACAAAAAGCACTCAGCATTCAAAAACTTTGAACCAGTTTAGGAGATCTATCTTGCAGCTACTTACATACATGAAAACAAAAGTATATGCATAAGACAGGCATAGAGACAGAGAAACATAGATCAGACTGTCAAACCTCAGAGGGAAGGTAGGGAAAGATAAGGGTAAGGGGGAGAGATCAACCAAAGGACTTGTATGCATGCATATAAGCCTAACCAATGGACACAGACACCAGGGGGGTGAGGGCATGAGTGGGGGGTTGGGGAAGTAATGGGGGGATAAGGACACATATGTAATAACTTAATCAATAAAGAAATTTTTTTAAAAAAGTAGATGCATAAGATGTTCCCAAAAACCATGTTTGTAATGGCCAGAAGTTGGAATTATGCAGAATATTGATACAGGCCCAGTTTCTCTTCATTGATCATCCTGCATCAGTAACTTTCAATGGAATGTAACAGGCTGGGAAACAGGCTGATGTGGTGTGTGCCTGCGAAAAAACAGTCTGAAGAGAGCTGTTTACAAGATGCAGCCCATCCACCAAGTGCTCACTGTGTTCTGCTCAGATTTGAGAGGCATCATAGAATGTCAAATGGGGCCAGGTGCTCTGGCAGGAACTATCACAGAATCTTACGGGATAAATCACCCAAAAAGCCACAGTTCTAAAGAGTCAATTAGGGCCCAGACTTCATTTCAGCAAGAGAAAGATTTTTCACTCCAGAAGACCAAGTTTCCAGATAAATGCAGGTTGCTTATGGTGAATGCAGGAAGAAAATAAATTGTCCATAAAGCAGGTTTCTTTTGTTTCTCATCCAGTGAAAGTCACCCACCAAGCACATTTCAATCTTGCCCTCTAAGATTTTCTTTTCTTTTAACTTATTTATTGTTTAAACTATTACATATAGTATTACATATGTCTTCTTTTTCCCCCATTGACCGCTCCCCGGCCACCCTCACCACCCAGCACATGCCCTCACCCCCCTAGTGTCTGTGTCCATTGGTTATGCTTATATGAATGCATACAAGTCCTTTGGTTGATATCTTACCCCCTCTCCACAAACACACACACACACACACACAAACACATACCTTTCTCTGCCTTCCCTCAGAAGTTTGACTGTCTATTCGATGCTTCTCTGTCTCTGGATCTATTTTTGTTCATCAGTTTATGTTGTTCAATATATTCCACAAATGGATGAGATCATGTGATATTTATCTTTCTCTGACTGGCTTATTTCACTTAGCATAATGCTCTCCATGTCCATCCATGCTGTTGCAAATGGTAAAATTTCTTTCTTTTTTTACAGCAGCATAGTATTCCATTGTGTAGATGTACCACAGTTTTTTAATCCACTCATCTGCTGATGGGCACTTAGGCTGTTTCCAAATCTTAGCTATTGAAAATTGTGCTGCTATGAACATAGGGGTGCATATATCTTTCCTGATTGGTGTTTCTGATTTCTTGGGATATATTCCTAGTAGTGGGATTACTGGATCAAATGGGAGTTCCATTTTAATTTTTTGAGGAAACTCCATACTGTTTTCCACAGTGGCTGTACCAGTCTGCATTCCCACCAGCAGTGCACAAGGGTTCCTTTTACTTCACACCTCCATATAGACATATAGTTATACCAAAATTGATTTAACCATGCCAATATTATTAGATACAAAAAAACACAAATCTGCAATAAAAATTCTTATACATATATCTGAGTGCACATTTTGTTTTTACTACTTCCTTATATCAAATTCTTAGATAAGAATTTTTGGCTCAGGTGTCCTACAATATTTCTGTAACAAATTCTTACAGAAAAATATGCACTTGATTTTAACATTCATGACCCACACATGATTTTTTCCTTTATTGTCTCAGTAATAGTGGGTAGCACCACTATTTTCAAATCTTGGTAAATCTGATAGCTAAAAGTAATGTTCTATTGTTTTAATTGTTTATGTTTTTTTTCTATTCACTATTATAATTGAACATCTTTTCATACATGTACATTTTTCTCAGCTTTGATACTAATTAAATTACATAGAAGTATCTATTCTTTGATGGTTTACCACAATTTTCTGCAGTTTTCTAGGAATGATGGTGATAAAAAGTGTTTTTAGCCCTGACCGGTTTGGCTCAGTGGATAGAGCGTCAGCCTGCGGACTGAAGGGTCCTAGGTTCAATTCCAGTCAAGGGCATGTACCTTGGTTGCAGGCACATCCCCAGTAGGGGGTGTGCATGAGGCAGCTGATCAATGTTTCTCTCTCATTGATGTTTCTAACTCTCTATCCTTCTCCCTTCCTCTCTGTAAAAAATCAATAAAATATATTTTTTTAAAAAAGTGTTTTTAACATGGGTTTTATCTTCCATCCTATCTAGTAAAAGAGAAACATGCAAATTGACCATACCTCTGCTATACCCACAAGCCACGCCCACAAGCCAATCATGAGCGAGAATGCAAATTAACCCAACCAAGATGGCGGTTAATTTGCATATCCAGGCACTGAGCAAAGACTGGAAGCCAAGCACTGCAGAAGGGAGCGAAGCTGCGGAGAAGCAAGTGGGGTTGCAGAGAAGGGAGGGAAGCAGGCGGGGTGGCGGAGAAGGCAGCAGGAAGCCCTATTCTTGCAGGAATAGGCCCGAGGAAGCCCTATTTTTGCAGGAATCTTCCTGCAAAGGGCCTCTAGTTGTATAATAGTAAGCATTTATATTTCTCCTTTTTCTATGAATAGCCTTGCCAGTGGTTTATCTTTCAAAACATTTAGTCATCTTTTAATTTTTTAAATCTGTTAATTTTCTCTTAGCACCAATTCTCCTTGGGGGGGTGAATATGAGAGTGTGTGTGTGTGTGTGTGTGTGTGTGTGCGCGCACATGCGCACGCATACGTTCTCTTGCTTGAATAGTTCATTTATTCTATTTTTTTTCTTTAACAATAAAAACACTAAATGATATCATTTTTCTTCTTTATACATCCTGGAATAAATGAAACTTTATATATTCATTATTGTCATTAAAACTACATATTTTATTCCCTCTTTGGCAAAAGTTTTAGGAAATTTGTTTTAAATATTAGGTATTTGGAAATTTTTATTGATTTATTTGGATAAGGGTAATTTTGTTTTTTTCTTATTGGAGGGTGGTTAACTGTTATTAGTTTAAAGTTTTATTCTATTGCAGTCAAAAAGTATAGACTCCAGAAAATATGCTTTGGGAACTCTAATATTTTCCTTAAGTCATAAAGATCAAATTTTGAAATTGTCCATATACCAGTATATTTCTAAAGAAACTATAGCCTTTCAATGAAAATAACAGAGTTTATATACAAATATATTACATTAATAAATATGCAAATATATTAAATTAACTAATATAATTATTACCTACATTATCAAAGATAATTATGTTAATACATTATTGTCCATTTATATAATTGACTTTAATACATATTGTCAGTTTCTAACTGCTTTATCTGTGGCAATATTCAATATCCTGAGTTCATCAGTTACTTAGTTTTATATTATCATGGTGCATTACATCTTTCATTCACAAAAAATGCCTGTTTATTCTGTTTTATTTCATGATACTAATAGTGTGACATGATATGGAGTAGTGATAAGAGCACAGCTCTGAAATCCAACTCTGCCTCTTCCTTAAGCTGGCTAACCATGGACAAGTTAGTGCATAATCTGCCTCAGTTTCTGCAGTTGTAAAGTAGGGATACTGATGGTATCTTCTCCATGTGTCTCTGAGGGTTTAGAATTCTAAGTGTTAGCTATACTATGCTTTTCTGTTGACATTTTCCTGGAAATATGTGTCTTCTTACCTTTATACCTTTTTCCACTTCACTTTCAGATTATTTCTTATACTCAAAATCTTTAAAATTTGAGTCTGACATGTCCTTTGTAGGGAATGACATTGCACAAGGGTCAGCTTAGTAGATCTCCTCCTGGGTGCTTGGCAAAGAGAAGCCATGCTATCTATTAGGCTTTGGAGCCCGAAGACATGGAATTCAACCTCTTGGTTCTGACACATTACCACCATTGAGAAAGTCATTTAACCTCTTTAAGACTGATTGTTCTCACTTGTAAAATAGGAATAGCGCCCCATATAAAACTACTTGGTGAGGCTTACATGAGATAATCTATAGGAAAGCACTTTAGAAACTAAAATAGTATTATCCCATTGTTAGTTGCTATTGTCATTACAGAATCACAAGTCCTTTCAGAATCTCTTGGGGGAAGATATATTCAGAATATTTTGGATTTTAGAAAAGTAATTCAGTCCATATGCCAATTATTGGATTCAGTGAGGCCTGAGGTAGCAATTCATAATCAAACACATTAGTATTTCTAGAGCAGAATAGACAAATATTACCACCAAGTGGGATGAATCAAGACTAAATCTAGCTTCAGAATCATTTAAGAGAGATTTAACTCTCAACTGATTTACAAAAACTTTCATTTTGATACCTTTTTGGATTTTGGAATTAGTGATGAGAAATTATTCATCTGTATTTACATGGATTCAATAATAAATACCATTTGTGTTTTTGGGAAGTTCATGCAGATGCCATTTTTAAAGAACATTCATTAATGCCTTCACGTGTGCTGAGAGAACATGAAACAAAAGAAAAAGGGAAACAAATTGAACTTCATCAGAATTTAAAACGTTTGTGTATCAAAGGACACAATCAAGAGAATGAAAAGACAAAGTGGGGAAAATATTTGCAAATATTTTATTTAATAAGGGTCTAGTAAGTGTGTGTGTGTGTGTGTGTGTGTGTGTACATGCCTTTATTCCTGCTATTGATTACATAGTTTATTCTAATAAAGGACAATTTTCACCCATGTCAATATACTGAAAAAGATATTGACTTTGTTCCTGTACTCTGTCTAATAAGGTGTGTGACTCTAAATACAAAGTTAGAAGATAACAAACATAACACCCTTCATAAGTTTGGATCCAAGGAATCTCTACTATTCTAACATTGTCTATTTCTGACACTACTACTACTACCTAGTTTTCTGATATTCCTAGCTGTTAAACTTAATGTTAAAGTTATCTGCTATCAAGAATTGTTCCTTTTGGTCATCTTAGCTGTCAACAATGTCTCTTTATTCACTAGATCTATAAATTTTTTAATGCATGCAAAACTCACACTTTCATTTTACTTCCCACTGACTACTTTATGTGGTTTATAAAACTCCCTTCATTTTAGTAACATCTTGCTGTGTGTTCAGGGTATATTTAGTGTAGGTAAGGTATAACCAAGGTATAATGAGACAAAATGGCTCCGAGTCCTTTTGCAACTGGTTCCCAAATCTCGAGTCAGTGGTCCTGTTCTTATGATGGCAGAAGTGTGAATTTTCTACTTTTTCTCAGCTGGCACCTGTCTCAAAAAGGCCAGGTAAAAACCTAGGTCAGTTTTCTTAAAATCAGTAAAGATGTTTTTATGGTTCTGGCAGTAGTCTTTCTGTATATAACCTCAATATAGTTAGGATTTTCATCTTATTTATTTGTCCTCATAATGATAAATTATGTAGAAGCTGTATTTTAGAAATGAGGCTAGCTCTATTTTAGCCTAAACACATTTTGAATGGGAAAATATTGTTTTGAATTTATTTTATATTAAATTGTTTAATTAAATTAGAATAATGAAAAATTTTGCTAAGTAAATATTTGGAGAATAATAATGGTTAAGAGAGTATGTCTCACATTTTAAGGACATGGATTGAATTTCAATTGTATGAATTAACCATACAGACTAATTTATGGTATATGACTTTGAGCAAGTTAAGATGTCACCAATCTTATCATCAACAATACTGCCACTTCAACTATTGGCAATTTGAGTTTTCTAAGTTTTATAGGAACAGAAAAAATGAAAATGGAAAATCTCATGAATTATTTTTAAGAGATTATTATCCACCATCAAAGAGATAAAGAAGCAATTTGAAAGAGGAATATGCTATCTAAGCCAAGCCCCTCTGAAAGTCTTGACACCATTAAAATGTTGTTTGAAGAATGTCATCACTTTTTAGGTAAACATACCATATAATGATCAAGTGACCACTGGGCACCTCTATTGATTTGGTGTCATTTTGCTTTCTGGGGCCCAGAACCTTGTATTGCCTTAATTACATTTACATTTTCTACTGAGGAGACAGGGAGAAAAGACAGTGAGGAATGGAAATGTGTCAAGAATCTGCCTTCTGAGCACCTGTCCTGTTGCACATGGGGTAGAAAACCATGTGATAACCTATCAGAACAAATTCTACAGACTCTTCGCTTGAGACCATATTCTTGAAACATAATCTGAAAGACTGGTCAAGTTTTTTGTTTTTTGGTTTTTTTTTTATTATTACTAAAACCTGCCTGAAAGGACATGAAAAGTTGCCAAACAGTTGTGTGTTAACTAATCAGATCATCACAGAACAAGCTATTGGTGGTCTCTATATTGACTCAAGTTCTGTTTCCAATACTCCATATGAAAACCAAACATCAGAAATTTTACTAATACTCAGAAAAATCTCAATTCCAAGTTTACGTTTCTGTCCTAAAATATCTCCAATGTCTTAAAGGGAGACTTTAAGTTTCCTTAGAAGCAAGCATGTTATTATGTAGTTATTTTAATGGTCAGTGTTGGTTGTTAATATCTTTTGATATCCGTGTGGACTTGATGTGATTCATCTTCTTAAAATATCTATAAAAGAGAAAGAAATTGCCAAACAAGTGCACAGATGAATCTTGAGGTGTACCTATTTGGACACAGACCTGTCATCACACCCTTCCAAAACACATTTTCACCTGCATGCACACACCGGGCATTCATCAAACTCGTTTCTTGAAATGTTCTTGATAGTATTCATTCTACCTTAAACCACCTGTCAAAACAACCCTTTAATTAGGTTAAGCTGTCTGGCTTTGTGAAAAGGTTTACTGTACTCAGTTGTCCCTGCCATAAAATTAATAGTTTGACCAACTTCTAAGGAGACGGATTTTGCACTCGTGAAAGTCAAATTAAATCCACCTTTGCCAAACAGGGGAAAAATTGGTGTGTCTGAAACTTTGAAAGCAGCACTTCATTTATTATAATCTTTCGAGTGCCAAAGTACAAATTAGGTAGAACTGCAGCTGCAAGAAAGCCCAAGTTAGAGCGCATTGCTCTTATGACCCTTTTAGTAGGCAGTGCGCCTACAAGATAATGAACAGAGAGAATGACTGTACCAGAGTCAGCACTGCCAAATTTCCGACCAAATTTGCAATAAGCGACCAATCATTCTGTAGATTAATATTCCACAGACTTAAATATTACATAGGCCAGTCACTGCACATCATTTCTAGACCACAATTCCAGGAACAAGGCTCATTTTATTATTAAAACTTAGAAGAATTGGATCCATTTAAAAATGCTTTATAATTTCACTGGGGACTTGCTAAAACTGCTGTTGGGACCTCCTTCTTTCAGTTGAAGGAGTGAAGTACTATTACTCAAGACTGTTTAAGTCTGAAGACAGAGGAATTGGAGTTCTGGTTTGGGATTGTGTTTTTCTCTCAACACATTGCATAGCTGAGTCTTCTATTGACTTGGAGATAAACATGATTCATGATTCCAATTATTATTTAAGGTGTGTCAAGTCTTAAGGTCTCTGAGGCAGGACCTAGGGTGAGTGGTAGAATTAACTAAAACAAACTACTCTGTTATTTTTCAGAGTTAAATGGAGTCATCAGAAAAGTTGCAAAAGCACCATATTTTACCTTAAAACATAAGAGGATAAGAATTTAAGACAAAGATTCATATATTGATTACTTTCTCCTAACCCTGTATTTTCATTTAGTACATGTAATTTATAAAAATTCAGTATGATAATTATCTTCAACTATAGTTTTATAGAGTTTAGTAGAAGTAAAGAAACCTAATTTCTCATTTCTTCCTAGATGCATAGTTGTAGGTAGTTTCTTAACTCTGAAGAGTTACATCATCTTTCAATATTATCTACAAGCATGAAAATAGAAGGCTAGACCAGAAGCTAAGGACTAAGATGCTTTGAAATTTCTTTATATCCTTACACAAAATGTCTCAACCTAATCAAAAACATTTTTATAACAATACTAGAGGCCTGGTGCACAAATTCATGCACCTTGAAAGGAAATTAATTAGAAGAAATGTTTTAGAGGCTGCAGAGGGGCCGCAGGAGGTTGGTTCTAGGGCGTGTCTGGCCCATCTCACCCAGTCCTGATCGGCCAGACCCCAGCAGCAAGCTAACCTACCAGTCAGAGCATTTGCCCCCTGGTGGTCAGTATGCATCATAGCAACTGGACAAGACATCAACCAAATGGTCAACTGAATGGTCACTTAGCATATTAGGCTTCTATACATATACAGACTTTTTAAATGTTTCATTTACTGTCCTGAAGTAAAATGCATATATAACACAAATAACAAATATTTTTTTCTTAATCGTCAGCCTAAAGTTTTAAGTTTTACATCAAAGAATAACAATAAATAAGTTTGTAATGAAATATTCTACTTTAGTTTGTAAAAGCTCAGGCTGACTGTCATAGAAGACAAAGTCATCAGATTATTTTACTAATTATAATGAGTAAGTTTAGAGTAAAAAGGAGGAAGACCATCAAAAGCAATTCTATATAAGTTTTATAGAAAATAAAAGCAGAGATACATGCAGACATTGGTCTAAAATTCCATATGAGGATAAATAAATAACAGAATAGACTTATCTGTAAGTGATAAGAGAAAAAAAGGAAATGATTTTAATCAATCTATATATAAAAGCCCAGCAACTGTTATGGCAAAACAGCCAGAATGACCAGTCGACCAGTCGCTATGATGCGCACTGACCGCCAGGGGGCAGATGCTCAGTGCAGGAGGAGGGGGAAGTGGGTGCAGCGAGGCCTGTAGGTGCATGCTATGGCCCAGGGATCCCAGGAACTGCAAGCCCAGAGCTTGTTTTCCAATAAAAAATAAATAAATGGAAAAAAAAAAAAAAGCGGCTAGACACCACCACCCTGGGAAGAGCTGCTCCAGGAGGGATAGGCCTCCCCAGGCATTGCCCGGCCTGGCTGGTGTGCTGCAGGCTTGCAGTGACTCACCAGTGATGTGCAGGAAGCACAGCCCCTCCAACTGCAAAGCCAGTCGCGCCAACAGCTGCTTCTCATCCTGCTCCATGGCTGAATGCTTCCAGGCCACGCCCTGTCAACTCCGGCTTCCTGCCCGCCCCTTCATATACTACTTGCACTTGGGGGCATTGATTTGACCCATGTGCAGTTACATTGCGTGTTTACATTTGTAGGGAAGCAGGGCAGCCCTCTCCTGCCACCCACATCACCTTCTGGCTAAGAAAGGCCTGCTGATCTCCATGTTTCTCCTCCTGTCTGGAATCAAAACCTCTTGGAGATGACTGATCCTAGCAATGGCCCCAACACACACTCCGTGTCACTGTCACAGACATTCCCAGTCATTACAGCCCATTCCTCAGCCTGCAGTGCCCTGTTCCACCCACTGCCACACCTCATCTGTCACTCAATGAGGACCACCTTATGTTATCCTATTTGAAATGTGAGCAAGATCTCAAATGCCCCCCTGCCCTTTTGTTTTTAATAGTTTCCTTGCCCTACCTTTCTTCCTCTAAAAACCTTGCATTTTTAAATATATATTTGATTGATTTCAAAGAGGGAAATAGAGATAGAAACATCAATGATGATAGAGAATCATTGATCAGCTGCCTCTTGCAAGTTCCAAACTGGGGATCAAAATCTCCTATGGCCCCTCCTCCCATCCCTCCCCCTGGCCAGCAGGCAGGCCCTGGTGGCAGCATGGTAGAGAGAGAAGGAGGAGGTGGGAGAGGCTGAGAACCATGGGGTGGTGGGCTCCAAGGGCAGCGACGGTGTCTGGCATCCGTTCCTTCTGCGCCCGGCCCAGTGACCATCACTTTCTCTCCCAAACCCCAACAGGGCCTTTGGGGCCCTAATCCACCTGGCCCTGATCAGCCCTGATTGCCTGCCATGCCTAGGGACCCCACCAGTGCATGAATTTCAGGCACCGGGCCTCTAGTATAGGTATAAAATGCCAAAAAAAAAAATTATAGGCTGATGAAATGGATAAAATGAGGAGTCAGTATGATTTAGATGATTTACACATTATTTGTAAGTATAGTTTGAAAACAGTAATTTATATTTTCTGTGTCAAACATTTATTTATATAGTTCTGTCTGGCTCAGTTCTGTGATTATTAAATGTATTAACTCATTCACTCCTCATATAAATTACCCTGTGGCACAGGAATCATTATTTTGCATAGGAAACTGTGGCACAGAGGGTTTAAGAATGAAGTTACCCAAGAATCCACAGCTTGTAATCACCAGACTGGGTATTATTTAAAACAAGGCATTCTGATTCCAATGTCTATACAGTTGATTGCCATGTTATAATATAGTGTCCTGGGATAGAACAGGATAAAAAAAATCACAAAACATATCTCTGGTTTAAAATCCTGCCATATTTTGAGGCATATAATTTGCTTTTATTATGTAAAAAAAAATAGGTCTTGGAGACCATATTAATCAAGACAAGACAGGAGAAGTAGGATGTTTGGGAAAAAAGAACAGCAATAAAAATCTACAAAGAAATGATGATTCACATGTCTAGGAACATCACAAAAACAGTTTTAAATATAGAAAAAATAAAAATAAACTTCAATATGGTTTTTCACAATTAGATATTTCATTGTGTTGCAGTAATACTAAAAAATAGAAAGTCAAATACATCAATTATGTTTAGAAAACTTTTATTAATAAAATTTAATGAGATGCCTAGATTTCAAATGTCTCCACTCATTTTAATAATATTTCTATCTGGCTGTGAAAAGGAGTCTCAGATATCCTCTGTAACAAATTTGCATACAAAAACTACAAATTGAGATCCAGATTCAAATTCCATGAGAAATTTGGCCCCATGTAGTGGAAGACTCAAAATGATATACAATTCTTGGTAAAGTTTATAACAGACTAACCTTCCCTTGACTTATGTAATACTTACATGTCTTGGTTATTTGACTTCCTTTAAAGTTTAAAAAAACTGTTTTGAATTTATATATACAGAGTTTTAATTTATAGGTTTAGTTATAAACATTCATTTGGCTGCGTGGAAGATATTTAAGAGCTCTGTGGGATGTGGACAATACATTTTTGTGGAACAATCCTGATCATTGCAGAATGTCTAACCTTCCTGGCCCCACTCATAAAACTCTAGTAGTGGTCACCCCCCAAATGTGATAACTAAACATAACCCACATAAATTCTCAAAATGTATTCTAAAGGGTGGTGCTTCCCCCTCTGAGATCCATTGATTTAAGGCTTTGCATTCAGAGGTACCTAAGGCAAATTTCACAGCTTGAATGGTGTAAGTATGTAAGCCAATACATTTCTTTCCTTCTTTCTTTCTTTTTTTTTTTTTAGCAACATACATTAGACCCATAGTTTATTTTTTTAAAATAAAAATTGCTTTCATTAAAAGAAAACATAAATGAGTTTGTATTTTTGCTTCTGGGTCATTTTCTACAATTTTCATTCTATAACAATATGGGAACAATAGGAGCTACATATAGGCAATGTAGAAATTTTCATTCAGTCTCCCTATATAAATGTATAGGCTTTTTTGTTTAAAATTTTTAAAAATAAATTAATTGGAATGACATTGGTAATAAAATTATATAGGTTTCAAGTGTGCAATTCTATAATACATCATCTGTATATTGATTGCATTATGTGCCCACTACTCAAAGTCAAATCTTCTTCTGTCACCATTTATTTGACCCCACTTTGCCCTTTACTACCCTCCAATCCCCTTTGTTCTGTTAACCACCATACTATTGTCTATGTCTATGAGTTTTTGTTTTTCTTGTCTGTTCATTTCTTGCTTTCAATTTTATATCCCACATATGAATGAAGTCATATGGTTATTGACTTTTCTGTCCAACTTATTTTTGTTGTTTTGTTGCTGTTAATCCTCACCCAAGTATATGATTTTTTAGAGAGAGTGGGAGGGAAGGGGAGAGACACAGAGAGAGAAATATCAATGAGAAATACACATCAATTGGTTGCCTCCCACACTCACCCTGACCAGGGCTGGGGGATCGAGCCTGCAATCCAGGTATGTGCCCTTGACTGGAATTGAAACCCAGGACTCTTCAGTCCACAGGCCGATGCTCTATCCACTGAATCAAACCATCTAGGGCTGTCCAACTTATTTTGTTTGGCATGATATTCTCAAGATCTGTCCATGTTATCTCAAATGATAGTATTCCATCTTTTCTTATCACTGATTACTAGTAATATTCAGCCATTGAATATACGTACCACCAATTCTTTATTCAAACATCTATTGAAGGGCCGAAACCGGTTTGGCTCAGTGGATAGAGCGTCAGCCTGCGGACTGGAAGGTCCCGGGTTCGATTCCGGTCAAGGGCATGTACCTTGGTTGCGGGCACATCCCCAGTGGGAGGTGTGCAGGAGGCAGCTGATCGATGTTTCTCTCTCATCGATGTTTCTAACTCTCTATCTCTCTCCCTTCCTCTCTGTAAAAAATTAATAAAATACATTTAAAAAAAAAAAAAAGAAAAAAAAAATCAAACATCTATTGAAGGACGCGTTGGATGTTTCCATGTTTTTGTCACCATGTATAATACTATAATGAATATAGGGTGCATATATATATATTTGTGAATAAATATTTCCAAAGTTTGGGGTAGATATCCAGAAGAGGTCATATGGTAACTCTACTCTTAATTTCTTGAGGAACTGCCATACTGTTTTCCATAGTGGCTGTATTTGTTATAAACACATAGGCTTTAATAAAAGTGTTATATAGTGTCTAACCTAGGAATGAAATCAGAACAGACCATGTGTATTGAGCAACCAGACTGTGTATTGGGAAACCACTCTCAGAAATTTATGCTTTGGTTATAAAATGGAATATAGAAATTCATTTTCAAAATACAAAGATTTAAGGAGTTCTGTAGAGTAGAATGGAAACAAGAGTGCTGAGTCGAAGCGGGATAAGTCCTTGGAAACTATGACCTGTAATTCATTGTGGCTATTAAGACACAGTGTTCCTGGAAGGTCATGGCTTTATTTTAAGAAAATATAGTAAACAACTCTCTAGCCAACTAAATATTTTATCTGAATGAATGAGACTAATTTTATTTGTTATGGTTTTCCATTGGAAATATGTTGTAATATGTTTGGAAGCAAGGCTTATTAAAATAGATTTTAAATTGGGTTAGATGTATGTACATGCATCCATATGTATATAGGTACATATACACACATATATACATCACATGCATGCATTTATAATGAAAGAATGAGAACACGTGTATTAATTGTGGGTTATTTCACAGTTTCAAAGCAATTTACCAAATTATGACAATCATTTTTGTGAGCATTGTGCAGTGCACTAGTCTAAACACTCACATATATATATATAAATTAATATAAGCATCATAATATCTTTATAATAAAGTTACAACTCCAAGATGAAGACTTAAGTGGCAAGATGAAAATCCAAACATTTTGGTCCCAGAGTATCCTCTTAAACACCATATTCTGTGGTCTTCCTGTTCCATCAAACATCAGTTCTGAAAACTGTTGCACATGTGTGATTAAAAAATGTCATGAAATATAAGTTCAAGTTAAGGCCAAGTTAGAGTGATCCTATTGCCTTTGACCTTAATATTCTAATGTGCATTATGATACCAAATATCACATTCAAAATTTCTTGGGCCACTAAATTCTCTATTATAAAACATTTTTTGGGGGAAAATAGTGTTGCATGAAATGTCTTTTGAAACTGCTGCATGATACTGCCTTGAAATAACACATTTTAAACAAATAACATTAATAGAAATTAATAATTTCATACTTTACTCTTAAAATTTTAGCAATATTTTAAATTGTATTTTTGAATGCTTTATAATAGTTATTTAAAATATTAATTCATAGAAGCAGAATATGAGAATGTTAATTACATATATATATACTTATCATATTAGTCTTCTAAGTATTGAAACTTTAAACAGATTTACTAAAACTCTTTGAATAAAAATTCAGCAGAGGGCATACCCCACAATTCCAAGTAGTATTTATCTTTTTAAAATATTCAATGAATAATTTATGATGATGGGGATTAAATGAACAGATAAAATTAGCCTGTTTTTCTTTCTTTTTTTATTTTTTAAAAGTGTATCTTTATTGTTGAAAGTATTACAGATAATCCCCCCCCCATTAATCTCTCCCTGCCCCCCACTCCCACACCAGGCCTTCACCACACTGTTGTCTGTGTAGAAATATCAGCTTTGACTTTGTGATACCTACATATGAAGTTAATATGTTCAAAATTCAGAAGTTTCTGTAATCTAGGAAGTGGAATAAAATTTAATGATCTAGGATATGTTTTGATGGATTTAGTTATGGCAAGAAAAAGAGAGAAATAGACCAAGTACTTGATAAAAAAAAAAGGTGCTATAGTCTCAGTTTTAATACATCTCTCACATAAAGTTCAAATATTTTTATGTCTGACATAAACTCTGGAAATTTTTAAGTTTTCTGCCTCTAATTTTATGTTTACAAAGCATAAGTCTTAACTTTCAAAAGACAGCTAGTTTTTCCTCATCAACAATTTTGAAAGCAAGAACTATTTTTTAATTTTTTTCCTAAAAATAACTGATTCCACTTTCTATTACAATACCCTGTGTCTCCCTTCCTTACCATGTTGATTCTTGCTTCGTAACAGAAAATGATATGAAATAAGAGTTTCATCAAGGATAAACTGTAGGAAATAGCCAAGTACACCCAAAATTAAACTATTGAATTCACTAATTTCTTTGGAGATACCTATGAGTACCTATTTACTACATATCTATTTTGCCTTCTGTAGTGAAAAAAAAATCAGAGTTGAGTTTTACAATTCACCCCTAGAATCTGGGTGTCACGTAAAAACGGTTTTGAAAAAGAAAACAAGGGTAATACGCTGCTAAGACCTCCCTTACCTTTTCCATGGGTCTGACAAATGTGGTGTTAACATGTTGAGTGTAACATTTGGGGTTTGAGATTGACAATGAGCAAGAAAACCAGGTGGAGCTGCTGAAAGGACTCAATGTGAAAATCGCTTCATTCTCCTCGAGCTAATTCTGGCAGAAAGAGAATCTGACATAAGCACTGTGAGCAATGAGGCAAACATTTCTTTCCATCACCTCTTTCGCGTCTTGGCTCAAACTCCAGTCAAATTCTTTCTTTTTATACATCTCTTTTAGGCACATGTATTTAATAAGTGCTGCCTTAGTTCTTCCTTTCCAATGTGTTATGATCTGTTATTCTGTCACTTGTATGGGTATAAATGTGACCTTAATTGACTAATTTATACCTTTCTTCCTGGCAATGGGTTTATTTTCCACTTCTTTCTTTCTGAATAATACTAACTTACCTAAATTTTAGTATTTCATATATCCTTTTCACAATTTTTGCCCTCTCCACTCACCACTTTTATTTATTCTTTTACTTTACGTTGTAGACTTTCTGTCTTGCGTTTTCCAACAATGCCTTATGCCAAGGTTGTATCGTGTTTCATGTGCTGGTTTGTGTGTAAAGACCCATCCTAAGATCCAAGGGGAAACATATCACTCAAGGCAGCTACTTAGTACGCCCCATCCTCCTGCCCACTGAATTCATTTCAGTGAACCAAATTAATCTAATTAATTCAACAGATGTATTCAATGCAAATAAATCAATTGTACTGTTTTAATAGAAAAATTGGGGAACTAAAAATTTTATAGGGAAAAATCATTGAACTAATTGAAAGTAGAAGCTACTTTCTATTGGGCTTGCTAACCCAGTGTACTGTAAGCCAGATTTGTTAGTAACATATTAATAGTCAAAGCCAACAAGTACAAAAGCAGAGCCAGGAGACAGAGAAAGTTTCCAGATGACTTCCTTTCAGCACCTGGGTCCAGCTTCGCTTTAACCTCAAAGATCTGAACATTTCGACCACTTGAATCAATACAGTCCTGCTGCTTTTGCTTAAATAGATTTGGGATGAGTTTATGTCTCTTGCCACAAAAAGAGTTCAATCATATATTAGCACAGTGTTCCTCAAAGGCCTTCTCTGTGATGACAGCATAAATCAGAATCATTCTGGATTCTTTAAAATATTCAGATCTTTGTGCCCCAGCCTTGACTTACGGAAACAGAATTTGGGGAAAATGAGGCCTGGGAATACACATGTGTTATCATTCCAATGTCTAATAGTCACTGTTCTGGAATCCCTTTTCTCCTTTCTATTTTCTTGAACCACTAGGACTCTAAAATGTATTTCCATGCCTCTTTCAAATTAATCACACAGTCCTCTCACCGCTGTCTTTCCACCATTTTAAACAATAACCTGACTGTACCTTGTCTATCCCTTTAGTAACTTCTAACCCCTTTGTATTTTATCAGAGTTCAGGTCTTAATCTGACTTGACCTTGGAATTTCCCCTGGGAATCTTCCTTAAAGGAATAAATATTTATAATATTGAAACTTTGCAGACATTTTTTTTAAAAAGTGGGTTTTATAGCAATTAGTATTTCTATCAGATATGGACTCTACAATGCATCCTAAAGGGTATATTTAAGGACTCCGGAGACATTTTGTGTTTTAAGGTAGGGAAGTTCCAACATTATTGAAAGACTGCTCAAGTCAGAGCAGAAAGATGCAACAAGCCAATGAAAGGACAAATGTAATTCAAGTCAATCATGGGCTGTTTTATGGACAGCAAAGAGAAAGAAAGAAACGTGAGCTTTGAGGGCTGCCTTGAGGGAGTGTACATAATTAAACTGGAACTGGATAGGCAATCCGGACAGTTTGAATTCGAACTTGCTATGAAGAAGTCCCATCTTGGTACCTGGCACTTCCTCCGGGCTGTGTGTTCGTACTGTAGGTGTTTCCTCCTCTTTGAACTTGGTGGTCTATTTGTTGGAGGTCTTTTTTGTTTCCATTCAGTACAGTTTTTTACTTGCTCTCCACTCCCCTGTTCGGTTCATTTGCCCTAATTATATTACCTGATAAAGAATGGAGGTGACACTTTCAGACCACTAGTCCAAGCTGTCTCATTAGACAGGAAACCCTGCCATTTGTCTATTTTAAATAAAAAGGTGAGCTTAACACAGAACAAACCCAAGCAGCCAGCCAAAGAAATTCCTTTCATCAGATCTATTTGCTTCTTTTTGGTATTCAATATGATCTTTCAAGCAACAGCCAGTTATAATGAATTAAATGGTCCTCTAGTTTTCAAGTGGAAGTCTGATTTAGAAGGTGCTCGGTTTTGGCAGACCTGCTAGATTCCTAGCCTCACACATTTCAATGGTTAATCATGAAGTAGCTAAAAAATGTAATCCTTTTTGGAAGTATTAAATAACTACAGAGGATGTTTTGTTATTTAAAAACTTGGAAAATGCAGCAGGCAAAACAGCTCATGAATTTACTTCTGTGTCATCATTTTCAAAAAGACAGGTTAGTCATTGAATGGTGTTGTCAGGAAAGATGGAATATAGAGTAGTTACGGATCTATTTTGTCAAATGAGCATTCACTGTTGATAATTGATACAAAGTGCTAAAACTCACTGAGTTTAAATGGTTGAGTTAAATGTCTGCCTGTGGAGGGATGTAGGGCTTTCAGCCGTTTCTCCATCCTGGACCAGAGCTTGGGAGTAAGGGACCAGCTCAGTTCCACGTGACAGTGGTGACATGTAGTTTCCCTGCTAAATCATTTGAATCCTAGGGACACTACAAAAGAGCTGTCTCCCTCTCTGATTTCACAGGATACTTTTCCAAATGGAGAAACTAAAAAACAAATGAAGAACCTACATATATTCATGCTTTAATGTTCCAAATCACACACTTCGTATGTTTCATCAGGAATAAATCTGATTGATTCTATGAACACGTTGGACCACAAATGAAGATGACACTTTTTTTATACTTTCTGACTTAGTAATATTTAGGATCACCTATGCAGATGTCAACCTGCTGGCCCCTTAGTAACAAGGATGGACCTGAGCAGTTTCAATTCACATGTGTTCCCAGGTTTCCATGACATTGGTCTTTCTATTTCCAGCTGAATTCCTGACTGGAAGAGAGGTAAGTATTGTTTCACCAGCCTTTGCCACACAAAGACGTATATGCAGTTAAACTTTCTTGGTAATTTTTCCTGCAGCTCTTGGACATTTTGGGTTGTATCTTTCCTGCTTTCCTGGCAGTAACACCTGGTCTGTTGTTCCCCTTTTCTCTTTACGTATAGCAGCTTTATAATATCCTCTAACAATGAAAGAGAAATTGGGGTCATCAAGAGGTCATTTCCATAGGAAAAGAAGGGTATTTTGTTGATGATTATACTAAAGGATTGACAATGGAAAAATCACAAAGACACGTGAAAATTTTCTAGGAAAAATGGGATCCATATTGTTCTATCTTGAATAAAGAATAGACACTGGAGGGTGGAATCCTGTTATGTTGGTGGGTTTTGCACAATTAAAATGATAAAAATTGATTGTGACCTAACCTGATCTCATGAAATTTTTTTTATTCAAACACAGATGAATAAGTATGGCATTGAACCTTTGGGGTCCAGTAATATTCAGCATCAAGTGTAATAAAAAATGCCACACACCTACATGTTGTTCTAATTGCCATGATCTAAAACAAGATTGGTTTGCTTTAAAAACAAAAATTCCCCAAACTGTCTACTGATCCACAAATTATGAGCGTTTTCTAGAGATTCAAGGGGTGCTTATCCTTATTCTTCCAATGAGATCTTTGAGGCACCACCAAGAATATCAGTATTTTTTAAGTACTAGTGTTAGCAGGGTCTTGTGACATTCCAACTGGGCTGATGTGGGAAGATTTTGTTGGCATCAGTAGCCCAGAGCACACATCTTCTATTTGTGTCCCTGTTGTCCGTCTTGGAAGCCAGTACCCTTAAAATTAAAGATTAATGAGATCGTCTTCAGCCCTGCTTCAGGCAATCACATTTATCCCTCATCATTCTGCTTCCTCAGCCCTGCCATTTAGCCTCTCCTTACACTCCTGTCTGATATTACAAATTGGGCTGGGTAATTTCCCGCAGCCAAAACAGGAGATTTAGAAGCACCTGGGAGTTCTGGAAATCTATCCTGCCCGTCATGAAATGCTTCCTGTCCTGGCTTAACAGCCCAAGGGAGAGAAGGAATGAGACTACGTCAGCGTATTGGGACCACTACAAATAATAGAATCATAAAGCCCACATATGGAAAAAAAAAGTTTTCTTTGTAAAAATTACTACCTTGACACCCTATAACTAATATACGTTGAGAAATTTCTTAAACATTACTTAACCTACCTACCTTAATATGACAAGATTAGTTTCAGCAGAATTATTTCCTGGAAAATAAAAGGTTTTAATGGATAATTGATACTCCTAACCTTGGTATTAAAGAAGTTTTTGTTTAAAAAAAGGGAAAAAGAGGCAAGGTGTGGGTGGGAATTAGCTTACTTGAACCACTGCAATGGACATATAGTATATTCCTTATGTACAGGCACCCTAGCCCCTGTTTCCTCACTAAATGCTGGAGGAAAGAGATTTATCTTAAAGATTGGCTATGCACCTATGGCAGTGGTCGACAAACTCATTAGTCAACAGAGCCAAATACCAGCAGTACAATGATTGAAATTTCTTTTGAGAGCCAAATTTTTAAACTTAAACTTCTTCTAATGCCACTTCTTCAAAATAGACTTGCCCAGGCCGTGGTATTTTGTAGAAGAGCCACACTCAAGGGGCCAAAGAGCCGCATGTGGCTCATGAGCCGCAATTTGCCGACCACTGACCTATGGGAACTGATTATTTTGCTTGAATCCAGGAGAATAAAAATAAAAAATCCACTCACATTTTATTCACCCACCCCCCAACCTATTCATATAGTTGAGATTTAAGCTTGTTAGTAGCTTAGAAGAATTATACATTTATTTTCTTTTAACAATTTTTTGGTAAATTTTGGATTGTAGTGAACTTGCCTGATTCTTTTCTTCAGGCAGATGTAGAAGACGTGGGAAGGGGAGGCATAGGATGGTTCAGAGTCCTGACCACCACTGTCAGTCCCCACCTCCGTTTGACCAAAGTCAAGCACAAGCATGAGTGTCCTGACTTAGAGAATCTTTTCAAAACTTCCAAATGAAATTTCTACTGGAAATATGCTGAGGACTCTTCAGCCAAGCAACCACTCACTATAGCTACTCTCCAAAAGCAGCCCTCCCATCAGATGCACAAAGTGAGCTCTTAGCCTTCAAAATACTTGCCAGAGGGACTGAGCATTACCAACATCGGGAATTTGGTCAAATGTATATTTCCCTCTAGAAACAAAGAAAATCAATGGTCAAAATTGTTAATGACTTTGAGGACACACAGTTACAAAAGAACATCCCAAAGCATGTGCATGGGCTGGAACTGCCAACATCTTAAGAGCAATTTCAAGTTTCTTTGATGCCCCTTCCCCAGATCACATGCAGAGTTCTTGTGCTTTTAGACAAGGATATGGAACTATTATTCACATTGAGGCATAAGAGGTGAAAACAGCTTAATGTGTCCCTCTTGGTATGGATTATCATCCCTGAAATGGACCAGGACTAAAAACAGTTAAATCTGTAAAAATGCACAGTGAGCTGACAGGTAAAGAAGGCACAGACGAAAAGGTCACAACATTCTCTGGACCCCTAAAATCTCATTAAGTTTATATGCCTCATCTATATATATATATATGAAGCATCCCATGGAAGAGAAGTTTAGAGGAGGCTAAGTTCATCTTCTTTGTTCTATTAATTCCATTTCCCAACTTCACTTTTCCAGGTATTCAGTAATAGAAAATTACAATTCAGTCAAGTCCATAGGATGTATGTTATGGATTGACTATCTCCTTTTTTTTCTCTCTTCCTCTCCTATCTCTATCTCCATGTCTATCTCCATCTCTCTCTCTCTCTCTCTCTCTCTCTCTCTCTCTCTCTCTCTCTCTCTCTCTCCCTACCTCCTTCCCTCCCTCCTTCCATTTCTCTCTCAGTGAATTACCTAGCTTTTTTCCCTAGCATCACATAGACACGGTTTTGGCTAAATTTTGCATGGGGTCAACTTATTTTGTAAATCTGCTATATGCTTGGTAAATCAAAGCTGCACTATCCACTGGGATTTGAAGCCAGAAGACTTGGAATCCAACCTCTCACTTCTGACACTTCATCGCCTTTGGGAAAGTCATTTGACCAAGATTATTCATTGACAAAGAATAAACTTTGGTCAGTTTCCTCTGCGCTCTTTCTGACTACTCCTCAATGTTGGGCTTCAATGCCATTCCTTGTAGAATCCAGTCTCAGCAAGAATCCTGCTAAGTCAGTTTATTGAGAATTCCCTTGCTCAGTATCTGATCACCCTCAGTATCTGATCTATTTCCTCATCCCTCACCCTTGGTATCTGATCACCCTGGCCTACCTTCAGTAAGAATTTGTCAAGTGAAGTAAATTTAGCCAGAATCTCCCCTTAACCCAAAGGTTTCTTCTTAGTAATTTTCTATCCACCGAAACCCCCACCCATATTCCCTGTTCCTTGTCTGTAATTCCCACTTGTTCGTGCTGTTTCTGATTTGAACCCAGTTAAATACTGAGCCCTCTTTTCCCCTATTACACATTTTTTTTCTATAAAATGTATCTTCACTGCTTTAACTTCTGTGTTGCTCTGATTTTCTTTAACACACATACCCTCTTTGAGCATCAGCGTTTTTACTTGTGAATAGAAATAACACCCTCTCTAAAAATCTTTGGTTAGGCTCAGGTGAGATAACATACAGGAAAGCCCTTTAGAAACTAAGAGGCATTGTTAGCTGCTATTAGCATTGAAGGTTCATAAGACCTTTCAGAAGAGCTTCAAAATTTATAAGATTTTGAATTTTAAAAAATTCAAATTTTTCAGCTGAAATTTGCTAAGGAAATGCATCTTAAGTGTTCGCACCACAAACAAAATGTCAGCTATGTTAAGTGCTGGATACGTTTATTGTGATAATCATTTCGCAATCTATATGTATATTAAATCATGACATAGGTATAACTTAAAAAATAAAGCTAATTAGCATCCTGAATATATATGCCAATTATTAGATTTGGTGGAGTCTGAGATAGCATCTCATTATTAAACATGTATTTATTTGTGAAGCAAAATGGACTACTCTTCCCACTCAGTAAAATGCATAAAGACTATCTCTACTTTTATGACAGTTTAGGACAGGTTTTACTCACAATTGAATTACAAAAACTTTTCATTTCAACAGCTTCTCGGATTTTGGAATAGGTGATGAGAAATGGCCAACCTGTATTCTCACAACTTCAATATTTAATGCCATCCCCCCTTTGGGAAGTCCAAGCAAGTTCACTTTTAAGGAACATTTATTAAATGTCTTATTGTGTGTAGCTCTGAGACCTGCCCATCCAGTTGTGTGAAAAATAGAAGAGCAAAAAGAGATAAATTCGACATCAACAAAATAAAAATAAAAACATTTTGTGCATCAAAGGGTATTATCAAGAAGGAGAAAAGGCCACCGGCAGGATGGGAGAAAATAATTGCAAGTCATGTATCTGACATGGATCTAGCATCCAGAATATATAAACAAAGGAAGCTCCAGGAGCCGGAGACCCGTGGAAAATTTGCAATGTTTGGGCCCCTCGACAAATACTGAGTTACGACAATTAGGTTATTGTGAGAAATGATAACAACTAGAAGATGAGAAAAGGGAACTGCTAAATTAGAAATGTTTTTTATAGTTCTTAATTTTGAAATGCCTTTTGTACCCCTGTCCTGAGTTCATGGCAATTCCAGAATAGAGTCGTTCATCTAGCAACAATGGAAATATCATCAAGTTGATAGGCAGCTCTGCTTGCGTTTTCATTGTTCCTCATTTAAGCATCACTCCCACTCTATTTTCCCCCAGCTTTTTGCGTCTATTGTATACTATATGAAGCCTTTCCAAATAACCTTTGAAGGAAGCAGTTTGACATGCTAAATTAAACGGGGCTCCAGAGATGTTTGTTTTAGGCAGCAAAACAAACTCAACTAGACAAAAATAATGCCGAGCCCATCGGATCTGAAATCATATTTCTCCTTGTCTGCATGTTAAAGGGCCATAATGTAAATGAATGTGAATCGCTTGGTGAGCTGCGAGGAAATAAGCTGCAAATTGCAAACTGGCGAGTGCATGTTGAAATTGGTGGGAAGTGATGCTAACTCAATGGGTGGGGAGCTGAGCCTTCATTAGAGAGTCTCATTTCTCACTCATTTCATTCCCAGTGATAAAGTCCAGTGAAATGGATCTGGGTAATTGCAAACTTGATTGCTACATCCGTTTAGGACAAATGCAAACTGCTAATACTTTTTTCCTTTCCATCTCTTCTTCTCTTGCTCTTTTGTTCCATCCATGGGATTTTCAGAGAGCATTTCCAAACTATTGGGAGGATCAAACCCTTTAGCAGTTTTGGCATTTCCATGACCTGTGGGCACCAGTGCAATTTTCTCCTTTTAAAATGAGATGTGATAGTGTCAGCAGATGATAAAGCAGAGCTGATGCTTCGGTGGCCTACATATCACAACTCTTTCTACTGCCAAGAAACACACACACACACACACACACACACAAACACACACACACCGTAAGATTTTCTTCTTTTATACGGCCCAGTAGTATTCCATTGTGTAAATGTATTGCAGCTTTTTTATCCCCTCATCTACTGATGGGGGACTTGGGCTACCCATCAGCTGAAGACAATCTTACCCTTTGCAACAACATGGATGGACCTGCAGAGTGTTATGATAAGTGAAATAAGACAGAGAAAGACAAGTACCATATGATTTCACTTACATGTGGAATCCAATGAACAAAATAAATTAAACAAAATAGAAACAAACTCATAGATACAGAGCATAGCTGTCAGAGGGGAGGGGGTTTAGGGAGCTAGGTGAAAAAGGTAAAGGGATTAAGGGGGTGGGGGGGGGAAACACACAGACAAGAATATGGTGATTACCATAGGGAAAGAGGGGTGGGGAAGGTAGAAGAGGGTAAATGGGGATAAATGGTTATGGAAGTACACTTGACTTGGGGTGGTGAACACAATACAATATACACATGATGAACTATAGAATAAATTCAATAAAAAAGAAATAAAAATTTTTAAAAGCCTCATAAGAAAAAATAAAGAAACAAAACAAACAAACAAAAAAAAAACTCTACTTATCTAAGTAAAGGCTCCATAAGGAAAAGAGGAGGCACAGAGGTTTTTAGATATTATTGGCAACAGATAATAGACTTTAAACCCATTCACATCAAAGGTGTTTCTTCAACTGCATTCAAGGCTTTTTAAAAAGTTAAATATATTACAATTTGATAATCACTCTAAGTAGATTTTGTGGGATTGCTCTAATTGTCAATTTTTCAAATTAAACCAAGGGAAATAGCCCCATTTTAAGCACCTAGCAGTAACTAGCCAATGTAACCCTGATTTATGGTTTTATAAGGTAGGTGTTATTATTAGTCCATTTTCCAGATGAGAATATTGAATCAAGGAGAGGTTAAGTAATATGCCCAAGTCAGTAAGTGGTAGAGCCAAATCTTGCTCCTTAGTTTTCCAAATCTGAGTTCTATCACCTCTTGCTATGCTCTAGGCTGCAGACTAAAATCCAGATCACTTGCAACTCACATCTCTCCTCATTGGCTGAGTTCTGACATGTCTTTTGAGAAGAATGCCGAATTTCACTATCAAGGTCAAAGTCCATAAAAAATATTTATCTTAAGCTGATACCCAGCACTTCCAGTTGTTGGAGGTAAGATAGGACAACATTTTCTATTGAAAATGAGTTCCAGATTCCCTTTTGCCTCCCTAATTCCTTAACTTTCAGACAATATGTTCCAGACTCTCAAAATCACTCAAAAAGAGCAAAAAAAATCAAAGAGCTAAATCAAGGGGGTGGGGGGGCAGTTTGTTTGGGCATTTTGATAAGAGAGGGGGGGGGGGAGGGAGAGAGAAAGAGAGAGAGAGAAAGAAACTCTTTTGAATTCATTTTCCAGACCCTAGAACTTAAAATTCCAAAATTAGTGTCACCCTCAGAAGAGCACATTGCCTCTCCTTCTCTCACATGCCAGGAGGGGGCACAGGGCTTGTTTCCCCAACGCCAGCTGTTTCAGAAGCTCGGGGTCTGCTTCACCTCTAGGGCTGTTGGTTTTAACCTCTCAATCCCTTTGATTTTATCATATAGCCGTGTAACTAAATTCCAATAGTCAAGTTTCAGGGGCAGGGAGGAAAGGGCTGGACAGTTGCATTGAGCCCAAGCAGATGGCAGACACTCTCCTGGAGCAGTGTGCTCAGATTCCATGTTGCCCAGCAGGTATGTTGAGTCCTCGTTCAACACATGGGGCGAAAAGATAGAGTCAGTCTATCTGCCTAAAGAATGAAAGCCTCTTCTCCTACTTCCGGGAGATAAGGGGCAATGTATTTTGAGTGTACACTTTTATCTCTCCTTGGCAGTAAAGATGGTTTCCATGTGATAGCCAAACCATAAGGTAAGCAAAGCTAATGGGTCTGATTTGTAGACAGCATATGGACCCCTGGGTTCAGATAAATGCATCCTTTTTTCTTCTGTTGCCTAAAGCTTTTCAAATGTTGAGGAAGAGCTTTTAGGATTGAGTTTAGAGATGCTTCCTCAATTTGTCTAACTGTTGCTAGTAGCCAGGTGTTATTTCAACATCTGGTGGAAGTCTGTTTTAAGATTTTACTAAGAAGACATCGGCAACATCTCCAGCCTTGTTAAATTAACAATGTGTTGGGGAGGCTGGAGTAAAATTGGGTGACCTCCACTGCAGGAAAATCTTTAACTAGTACAGACTGTGGAAAGAATGTGATACTATGAAATAAAAATTTAAATATATTCATACCTTTACCCAATTTTGCAAATTATTGGAAGTGTACAAGCAAGAAGATATATATATGTTGCCTTATATATAGTACCAAAAAATTAATTTATTTTTTTTTACTTTTTAAAATATATTTTATTGATTTTTTTACAGAGAGGAAGGGAGTGGGATAGAGAGTTAGAAACAACAATGAGAGAGAAACATCAATCAGCTGCCTCCTGCACACCCCCTACTGGGGATGTGCCTGCAACCAAGGTACATGCCCTTGACTAGAATCAAACCTGGGACCCTTCAGTCCGCAGGCCAATGCTCTATCCACTGAGCCAAACCGGTTAGGGCCAAAAAATTAATTTTAATATTTTTTATTGGACTGTTGTTTAAATAAATGTTGGCACATCAATAACATAGAATATTATGTTCTGAAAGTAAATTTCATAAATATAAATTGAATTGAAGTAGGATCCCAACCTGTTTAAATAGATTATTCAAATTTATTTTTAAAAATAAAGAATATACACACAGATATGAAAAGCATGACATTAGGTAGCTCTGGCTGGTGAGATATACTAGTAGATAATTTTTATTTTGTATTTTATGTGTTCTTTAGATTTCCAAAAATAAATTTATATGATGATTATATACAGAGAGAAAGTCATTTACAAATTAATACTATGCCATTTTCATAACTGTCTCGAATCTATGCTATTATTTATAAAATGATCACAAACAAAGAAGGTCTCTTCGTTGCAGTCATTCCATCAGAAATCAATCAAGATAATATTTGGCACAAATGTAAATGTCAAGGTATTTTTTTTACCAGTTTTTATTTTAATGTCCCTTGCATTTAGTGAAAACATTCTGATTTTCATCAGCTGTCTTTTAAAAAACATGACAATATATGACACTAAGTCAGTTAATAACAAATAATATTAATATGAAATGAGAAATACAATTTTGGGATCATATACTCTTAATATCTCACACAGTATCTAACGGTATAGTTTCTTTGTATTTTTTTAAAGGCATTTCCACCCACATTCATTTCTTTAAAAACCTGCTACACAGCTCAGTTCCCAGGTCTCCAAGATCAATACACAGAGAGGAATTCATATACATGGACTTATTCTCAAAGCGTCTCTGCAACGGAGGTTAAATGGCAATCAAAGTAACTCTGTGGCTGAGCTCTTAATAAAGTGCAGGTCTCTGTATCTCAGGGAAGGTTCTCGCAGCGTACTTGGAGCTGAAAATTTTTCATGTTCTTCTAGGAAAAGGCAAGGAGTTTGAGCAGCACCACAGAGAATACTAATAGGTCCCCTGGCAGAAGCATTTTTAGCTGTGCTGGGGGTTTTTCTTAAATCTCCAAAGAACACGGTTAAATTGAGATTCTAGAGATCACTTGCTAGGCAGTTTGGCTTAAATGACTTAATGGAGCATCCTCAGTGGCTTGACATAGAACCTCCGGATATTCTTCACCCGAGCGTGACTAGCCAAATGGCATTCTATTGATGCCACCAAAAGATTTGTCATCTAGGATGACCATGTTGGCACCATTCCAAGTTACATCTGTTCCCTGGCAAAACTATGCTGAGTGTGGGGTGGTAATTTTATTACAGCCTTGCTTAAAACATTTCATTTATATATATGCAGGGTGTCCCAAAAATGTATACATACTTTAAATAATTATTAATTCCAATGGGTTAAATTTGAAAAGAAAGAAACATCAATTGAGCTATTAAAAATGTATTTGTATACATTTGGGGGGGGGCATCATATATGGCTTTGGAAGTCTTCAGCCTATCTATGCAAATCCTCAAGTGAATTATCAATGGAAAATGTTATTTTTTAAATGTGGTTTGAGTTCAGATGTATCAATGTAAATGTATGGAATTCATTTGCTTTTTCCCTTCATGTAATTAATGACCTTTATTGCAGCCATTGAATATCAGCTGACTTGGGCTAAAACCTTGACTTTCCCTTAATTGTTGTCATATGGTTAAAGGTAACTTATATTCACAGATTAGAATATGACATTCCTCAAGAAGACCAAATCAAAGGGAAAAAAGTTCCACAACTTCAGAGTCAAATGATTTTAGGGTGTTATTATGTAAATCAATGGCCAAAAATACTTGAATCTCTTTTATTTCCTATATTTAAAAGTTTGGACAATTATATATTTTACAAAGTGTTCTCCCTGATATTTCTAGTACCCAACTGGCACAATACACAGTTATTACAATACTAGAGGCCCGGTGCATGAAATTCATGCATGGAGGGGGGCTGTCCCTCAGCCCGGCCTGCACCCTCTCCAATCTGAAACCCCCTTGGGCAATGTCCGACTGCTAGACATCCCTCTCACAATCTGGGACTGCTGGCTCCTAACCTCTCACTTGCCTGCCTTCCTGATTACCCCCTAACCGATCCCCTGCCGGCCTGATTGCCCCCAACTGCCCTCCCATGCAGGCCTGATCTCACCCCCAACTGCCCTCCCCTGCTGGCCTATTCGCCCCCAACTGCCTTCCCCTGCTGGACTGATCACCCACAACTGCCCTCCCCTGCTGGTCATCTTGTAGTGACCATCTTGTGGTGGCCATCTTGTGACAATGTGGGGGCAGCCATCTTGTGGCAGCCATCTTGTGTGGCCATCTTCTGATGACATGGGGGTGGCCATCTTGTGACGACATTGCATTGGCCAACTTGTGACAATGCCACGGTGGCCATATTGTGACGACGTCATAGTGGTCATCTTGTGATGACATCGCATAGCACCACCTCGCTTTTATTATATAGGATTATTGACTATATTTAATATGGTCTACTTGACTCTCTTGTGACTGTTTTGTTACTATCAAAGTAGATGATTGTCTAACCATTGTGTTGTGTACCTGAAACTAATACAAAATAATATTAAATGTAAATGGTTTTTGAAAAAAAAATTTAAGTTTGGAAGATTTAGAAAGCAGAAATTGTTCAAAATAATAAGAAACAAAATGCCTTGATAATTTCTGGGGGTTTGTAAATCATCACAAGTATTTTTATGATATTAGTTTAGTTATGTATCCATTTTGAGAAAATTAATTTGATATAACTTAACACAAACAAAAAACCAATGTTCAATGCCTGCAATTAGATGAAGATAATATTTCAGTTGAAGCCTAATAAAAGACATGATCACTTCTTTAATTTCAAAAAGGTTTCATACTACTTTCTTAGGAGACTTACCATCTAAAAATAAAGACAGCTTTTGTTTGATTAATCAGATAACAAACATTGCAAGAAGATATTTCTCGGAAAATATTTTCTGCAGCAACAAAGAAAACCTACTTCAAGGTGGAAATGCTCATGGCTTCTAAAATAAAACTTGCTATCTTGGATATTCTTCAATGAAAAGGAAGCATGTCAGGAAATACAAGCCTTCCCCAGACAATTAGAAAAAAGTTACTCACCAGTATAGAGGTTACTTCATATCAGAGCATTTAATAGTGCTATTTAAAGATTCTCCAAATATGTCAGCACAAATCATTAAAACATCTTCTGAGCTAAGATCATTAAAAACAGAATTCTAATTGACTTTTAAAAAATTTATGAATCTCCAGTAACATTAAACATATTTTAATAATACTTTGTTTTGCATTGTGTCTAAGGAATATTTGATATCCTTTGTTCATTACTTGTCTTATAAACAGTTAATTTAATGAAAATTATCTAATCTGGATAATGTTCTTGGTGTTGTTTAGAATCTCATATTTAAATAAAAGGGGTTTTTTTTTTGTTTGTTTGATTTTTAGCTGTAGTATATGTGAGCTCCTAACTCTACTTGGAAAGTGTGTGTAAGTAGACATGCAAAAGAGGACAATGATTTGTTTGAAATTCCTCTTATTACTAAGGAGAAGTAAGAAGTATTGATTAATTTTAGAGGTAAAGTCAAATATGCATGCTGAGATTTTCAGAGAACCACTAAAAAAAATAAAAATAGAACATGTATCTTCCAAACCAATTGTGGTAGGAAAAAAAAAGCAAACAAACAAAAAAACAACCTCATAAAAGACACAATTTAAGCATTAGGAATAGATGAGATAAAAGGAAAAGGAAAAAGGAGAGCAAGAAAATAGACAAAACAAAGCTGGTATAACTATATTAATTATAATCACAATAGAGTTTAAGACAATAAAATAAAATTTTTCTCTGAGAAAGAGAGTGGGCCATACATAATTATAAAAGTCATATCTCATCAAAAACATGTAACTATTCTAAAATATGCCTATTTAATAAAATTCTAAATATGACACAAGTGACAGAAATTGACACATACCCAATTATTTAACATATTATCCCAATTAGTGATAGAAAAAACAGGCAAGAAAAAGTGGCAAAAGATAAAATGGAGACAACTTTAGCTCAATCTGATGGAGTTACATAGAATTCTGTAGAGAACAATTAGGAAAAACAAAAACAATACTTGTTTAAAACAATTAACCCAATTTTACTAAACCATAAAACAAATACAAAAAATTAATATTTTTCATGCTGTATTCTCTGACTTCAGTGAAAACAAATTGGGAATAAGTAATTAGTAATATCTACCTATAAAATAGATATAGACATTCAAAATAATTTATGGATCAAATAAGATATGTGAATTAAATTAGAAATGTTTTAGGATTGAATGTTAATTTAAAATGATATACTAAAATTTAAGGAAGGCAGCTAAACTAGTACATAGAGGAAAATACATTTTATATAAAATTTTTAAAAATACAAAATTAAAAATTACTACAGGGACTACAGCAAACTAACATTTATTACTGAGCATATGTAGAGGACAGGACTTGAAGCAATAAAAAATAAATAAATAAAATGCATGAACAAATAAATAAAAAGAAGCTCAAACATAATAGGAATCAAGGAAATATAAATCAAAACCAATATGAGAGACCATTTCCATTTCTGAGATAGACAAACATTTAAATGTTTTATAGCAGGAAATGGCAAGAATGTGGAAATGAGAACTCTCATGAATGTGGAAATGAGAACTCTCATATATTCCTGGTGGTAATTAAAATTTGTATAAACATTTTGGAGACCAATTTGGTAATATCTAGTAAAGCTAAAAATAAAAATTGAATGTTAAATCTAGCAACTGAAATCCTACATATAAATCTAAAGGAATTCTCATTCATGACATGAGATACTAAAATAATGTTCAGTAAAAGAAGCTTCATGATACTAAAAAATGTAAGACAGCTGAAATGTTCATCGATATGCTAAAATAAAATTTAAGTTCTTATATATTTGTAAAATACTACATTTATACAATAAAATATTAACTGTGCCCAGCTGGTGTGGATCAGTGGTTGAGAGTTGACTCATGAACCAGGAGGACACAGTTCAATGCCCAGATTTCAGGCTCTATTCCCAGTAGGAAATGTGCAGGAGACAGTTGATCGGTGATTCTCTCATCACTGATGTTTCTACCTCTCTTCCCTCTTCCTTCCTCTCTGAAACCAATAAAAATATTTTTAAGTATATTAACTATATTTTAAATCAATTAATTAATACAACCCTTCTCAAATATAATCTTAGGCACACAAAAAAGCAAAATGCAGAATGATTCATAAAGTTTGAAAACTTTTAATTTTAAAATATGTAAAACAACACTATATATTGTTCATTGACACATGTGAATACAGCAAATATTTGAGAAAGGAATGAGGTTAGTGTAAAGATGAAGTGCACAAGGGCTTCAATTATATTTTAATTTTTTAATGAGTAAAAGATCTGAAGCCAATTTAGGATAATATTAAGATCATACAAAGCTAGTTGATGGGTACACAAGTACATGAATACTCCTGTTACTACTTTGTACTTTCCTGGGTGGTTAAATGATTTATAAATTTAAACTATTTCTTAATACATAAAAGAATAAAATAACAAAATAAAACATTGTACCATCAACTAGGACAAAATACATTTTTCCTCAGAATACAAGAGAATATTTTATATGTGTATAAGGTGTACATTATAAAAAGAAAAGTGACTTATTACCTTGGCCTAAATCATGGTGCCTTCTTTATAATTGTTGACACAATTCAAATAAAGATAAATGAGGATCTGAAACTGGACATAAAATTATTAATGATATGAGAAGGCTCATTAAATTTTATAATGAGGAAACGTGTAGAAAATATTAGCAATTTTATTATGAAAGAATTCATCTTAAAATGATTTGGCTAAAACTAACATAGTAGAAACAAAGTTCTTGCTTTGCCTCTGAACTTCCTGTTTGATAGAATTAACCTGACACCGTCCTCACACAATACTCAAAAACATAATCCAATGTATTTTGTGCTGCTGAGAACAAATGTGGTTAAAGGAGTTCATGGGACAAAACACTTTGCACAATTTTGAATTAAATTCTGCCTTGAGACACACATATCTAACTCATTTGGTTTCCGACTATCCTCTTGGTTTTCAAATTTGTAAAGCTTATAAACCCAGAGACCGATGGATGAAGAGAAGTCAGAGCATCGGCAGCAGATTCTGTTATTCACTTCAGGCTAGTTCTTTCAAAGAGCCATTAAATCATCAAAATGTGGGTCAAGTGATTTCTGCTCAAGTAAATTGTTACCCAAAATAAATACACTGGGGCTTTCTGGAGGAAACTGTAGAATAGAAAATTAGTAATTAGTACATTTCCAGATTCTTACATCATGTCTAAAATGTCTACTTTTACACTTAGGATTCTGAAGCCAGACTTCAGGGCCGTCGTATGTCACATGGAAGTAATGGGCCTGATGACAGGGACAGCGCCAAAAGTCCCCCGGGACATGGAATTTCTGTTCACATCACTCATGGAGCACTGTCTGTGGGCAGAATAGTCTACATAGGTGCCATGAGTTCAAAGGAACTGGCAAGTTATAAAAGAGAAATAAAAATTTGGTACCTGCTTGCACCTGGTGTAAAATCTATTCACTCAAAAAATATTTGTTTTAGGTTCTACTATATGTTACAGTCTCTCTCTGATACTGAACTTTAGACTCTCCTCTGAACCCTATGTCCTGTCCTCAAGCCTACCTGGCCCAGTTAGAGCAAGAATCCTGCTCAGTGAGTTTAGACAAATTCTCCCAATGTTGATATCTGATCTCCCTGGCCAGGTCTATGGGAAGAAGCCTGTTAAATTGGTTTAGCAAGAATACTCTCCTACCCTTGACATTTCTTCTTAGTACTTTTCTATCACTGACCCCTCACCCTGATTCTTGCCTTGCTGTATTCAGAATGAAGCCCAGTTCCATACTCAGGTCTCTTCCTTTATTGCAATAATTTCTAAATAAAATATGTCTTTACCATTTCAATCTCTATCAGGCTCTGGTTCTCTTTGGCAGGGGAAAGTATTGTGCTAAGGTCTGAACAAAACAACTCTTGTCCCTACTTTCATGGATCATTGAATTTAATAGGAGACCAGCATTAAACACAATCACAGACATAAATGACCACTTAGAGTCAGTGTCCTTGATATAGTTCTGGAGGCTATTAAAGAGGCAGATGCAAGTTCTTATCTCTATCTAGTCAACAAAGGTTCAGTCTAAGAAAGTAAACCAACCTGAAGTATTTAGGCAAAAAAGGGAAATGAGGTACTTAGGAAATTGTAGGAAGAATTAAAGGAGCAGAGAAAGGGGAATGGCGATGAAAGTATCAAGATCAAGAGCACATCCCAGTGATTGTCTCTGGGAATTAGGAACACACTGCTGCACGGCAGCCTCCATCCCATCACGACTGCTCCAGACATGCATGTCCCAATGACCTTGCTGGCTGAAAGGACACCAGGAGGGCCTCTGCCTCATTTCTGCCTTTCAAAATGTATGAGTATATCTAATGGTGAAACCTAACTCCCATCTAGACCTCAAGCAACATACTAGGAAATGCATGTTTAGACTTAAAATTTCTTTAGTGCAGCGGGACCCAGAATGGTATAGGAATGAATGCTGAGAGCCAATTGACTATTTCCCTTTGGCTGCTCAAGACCTGGAACTTAAACTTAAAAAAAAAAAGCAATTTTAATTTTAACTTGAGCTTGCCTATCATAGAGTAACTATTCCTTATAGAAATAGAAAGAGGCTTATCCTCCCCCAAGTTTTATTAGTCACTGTATCCATAGCTGGGTTATCATTATCCTTCAGCTCCAGCCAGAATCCTAACCTGATCATCTGTAACTTAAGAACCAAATTAGAAACATCACATTTTATATAAAATTGTAGGGGACAATAAAAGAGGTATAAAGGAAACTCAGTACATACATAACAGAGCAAGGAAGGAAAGAAAATTCCTATTCTGGCCATAGCTGGTTTGGCTTAGTGGATAGAGTGTTGACCTGCAGACTGAAGGGTCCTGGGTTCCATTCCCATCAAGGGCACATGACTGGGTTGCAGGCTCGATACCCAGTAGGAGACATATAGGAGGCAACTGATCAACAGTTCTCTCTCATCATAGAAGTTTCTATCTCTCTCTCCTCCTTTCCTCTCTGAAATCAATAAAAATAGATTTTTTAAAAAATAAAGAAAATTCCTTATTCTGCAACTGAGCACAAAACCACAATTGTTGTTTATGACACCTTTTGTCATCTTCCCATTCATTTAGCTATTGACTTCAGCCAGCACCATAACTAGCCCGGGCATCTTTGCCAAAGTGATGTTACAACTGAGTCTTCAATAGTTTTAAAGGCAAGTTGCTTCAGGAACCTCCTGGCACATGATAACATAAGTAAATTTTATTGATTTGAGTCAATTTTTCAATATTTTTACTATAAATGAATCCACTATTCAAACACAATGTTGTATGGGTCACTATGATGTTGCCTCCTTAAGTCAGTCATCAGATGCAGAGGCATGGTGATGAGAAAGGCAAATCCATGTGCAGAATAATTGCCTGTTCCAATATGAATACATAGTTACCCTCCCCATGTGGAAGGAATCCAGTGCCATTGGCTGTCATCAGATAGATTACTAAAACTCTAGTGAGTGATACAATGTGAGAGTATCAGCATTTGTCTCTGAGATTGTCAGCCTGGGATATAAGTATCGGCTGCACCCAATAAGCCATGTTGTTGATTCTGTGTTTAACCTACATCCTTGTTGCCATGAACTCTTTATTTGTGAATCCATTGATCAGGCTGGTGAAAGAAACTGCTTACTAATCATATAATGGGTCATTGTATTCATGTAATTATTAAGAGAGTCTTCAGCTAGGAATGTCTTCATAAGATAAATCACATAGGGAATTAATATCCATATAGGCTCTGCCATTTCTGAAAGGTCCCTCCATATGTCTGTTTCCCATACCTCCTATTATCAATCTTCCAAATTTTATCCATCTTTCCAGAAACCTTTGTTTTTAAGCAAGGAAAGCAACAGATGTACGGCTGAAAGATCTGCTCACTTGAAGATTTCTCTTCTCTAGTTTTACTGGTGAATAGATATTGATTGAAGAAGAAGTGGCAATGCAACAAAATAAAACCCATTGGGAGAGTAAACCATTGCTCAAGCAATAAATTGGAGCATTCAGCTAATCTTATGTATTCTGTTTCCAGTTGATATAGGTGTTTGTTGCACAAGCTCAACTTTATGGTAAGGTGATAAAAAACATAACCAAACTTATTAGCATGATCACTTTGTAAGTTTTATAAATGTCTAATCACTCTTTTGCGAACCTGACACTAATATAATATTGTACATCAATGGTAATTGAAAAATAAAAATATGTAAATAATAAATAAACATAATAATTGTTGCATGATCACTTGAGCGTCCGATGGTCAAGTGTTTGGCTTCTCTCAGCATCTGTTAGCAAGGCAGGATATTTTTCTCAAAAGAAGATTAATAATTTCAGGAAGAAAACATGATTTGTTTTAATACCCCAAAGGTCTACATTATTAATCTCTTATCAGATTTGCAAGATTTTCCAAACTGCATAGCCATCTGCCTCAAACACTTTGGGCACCATTGAGCTTGCTGAATAGCTATGATTACCAAGTGGCAGAGAGAACAGCTTGCACCACAGCCTGGATAAGCTGGAGAGTCTACTCTTGTTCTGGAACAAACTGAAAACTCACAGCTGCAGTGATTACTTGGGAAAAGCATTGAAGTAGCACATCCCAAAATAGTAGATGTTGCTTTCAAACATTCAAGAAGCCCACAAAGAACTGGGACTATTTATTTGCAAGGGATAATGGCACATGCCCCACTGAACTCCCAGAAATTTGAACAAGATATCAGGTCCTGTTTCATGGAGGGTTTTCTCCTACCTTCTGGCATGTGAATACTGAAGCTGTCTATAGCATTTATTTCCAGCTCTGCCATTTCAGTCACTTGATGTCATTAAATAGTAGAGCTGTGTGACATCCTCTGGTACAGTGAGATAATCAAGGGCCCTGGGAGTAATTCGTGCTATCACCATGAAACATGTTAATTAAGATGAAAGCAAACCACTTTGGTGTTCTTTGCTTTTTGAGATAAAAATAACTAAATTTCTAGGTTAATGGCTGAATATGAGATGTCATAGCTCAGCCGATTTGGTTTCAGTAGCAACTGGAGCCATCACTCGAGTAAGTGTACATTGCTCTGATATTTTCCAAAACATGCCACCTTTTTCATGGGTGAAAGAAGCAAGTGAAATGGGGCTATCACAGAAATCACCACCCTTATACTTTAAGTCAGGGAATATGTATGTGCCTGTATTTGACACTCCATTGTGATCATTAAAGTCAGGCTTCTATTGGTCTTACCTGTGCTGTTACTTCAGTTGCACCATTCAATACAAGTTAAATTAATTGAACATCTATTTTACTCATAAAGTTATGATGAGTAATTGTCTACTCTTAGAAAATTGGTCAAACCATTGTCCCACTACTTTATTTTTGATGACCATGTCCTCTCTGAACTTGGCCATAACTGTTGTCCTTTGACCTCTGTCACTCCAAAATTCCATCATTCCCATTGAAACAGGAAGCTCATTTCAAGGGTCTACAGCTTCATCTCTGTCCATAAGAGGACAGCCCTCATCAATGTATTGCTAAATGCCTTGGTGAAAGAAATACCCTTTGGACTGGACTCTCTTACGAGACATAATTAGAGGTTAAAGTAAGTCACATGATAGATAAATTACTCCAATGTTCCTATTCCCACAAGTCTCAGATTCTACAATATGCCAAGGAATTCCTTCCCTCTCAATTTACTTTTGTGTGAGTCATGATTGAGTCCAGTTTTTTAGTCAACCAACCCAGAATGCAGCAATTATTCGGGACTGCTTGGAAAAAAACATATTAGATGCAAACTCTGGTAGGTGCACCTATATTGGTTAATTTGGACCAATATATTTATGATTTTTCCTATCTGCTGCAGTTCCCTTCAAATCCATTGCCACACATACTCCCCAGGTTTTTGCTGATAAAAACAACAACAAACTCTTGCCAGTTTTTTCATGTTTTAGCCTTTTCCTCCTGGTGCACACTTTGACCTCTACTGACACACTGGAAACCAATTCTAACTCTAGGTCTGAAGGCAGTGAGTTGATGTGATTAGACCATGAGGAGAAATGGCATTTCTTACACATTAGTTACCTCAATGGAATTAGTTCTGCAAGGAAGGAAGAATGAGAGGCTTCTATTAGCAAGGTAAGTTAAATGGATTTTGGATGTTCAGTATAGTCACAATAATCTAAATCCACCTAAAATTCACATTCAAATTCTCCTAATCATTCCCAATCAATGCCATAATTTTCACCAAGAAAAAAATAGGTGAGGCTGTGATTTAGCTCAAATTATAATTCATCAATAAACAGGATCAGACACTGTACATTTTTTTCCCCAAAAGCAGCCCTGCAGCTACAAGATCAAAAAAAAATGTGGGAAATAGTCATGGATCGTCCCTAGGCCTCTGAGTTGCCTTGGGCAATGTATTTAAAACCCAGAGCTTGTTGTTATATTTTTCTACACTCTTCAGTTCAGCCAGAAAAAGCCTACCCCACAATTAGTATATTTATATTCCCATCATAAAATTCTATTGAAGAAATCACAGTCCACCAAAACCTTGGCTTTATAGGTATTTCATTCCATGTGACTTCAGGCAATAATTTCAGTAGCCGATTTTTTTTTTCCTTTTCCCTGCAAGCCAAGAATTACCAGTGTTCCACTTTGCACTAATAGGTATGTCTTCTCTTTCGTACTCAACCAGGTTGAGCAACAAATACCACAGTTATATCTTTGGGTAGATAGGCCACATAGATCTGCAACCAGTTTTTGGTACCAAATACTTTATCTGACAGGACAAAATGCAAAAAAATGAAAGTGATTCCAGTTATTTTAAGCAGGAGAAGATTTAATGCAAATATTAGGTTGCCCAAAATTAGTCAAATGGCTAAGGGAGGAGAAATCTGAGGGCCACCTCCTACACTGTTGTGTCCAAGGTCATTCTGCTATAACCTTTATTCAGAAATCAGGGCTCTCTTGCTACTGCTCTTGACCCCTGTGAAGTTAGTGACTGGACACTGCAACACTGATGATGGATGGCTACCTAGCCTGACTCCCTCTTATACTTAAGCCCAAGCATTAAAAGGAAGATAACCTCCACTTCACTTCTGCCATGAAAATGTTGCGCATGCGCTTATGGTGGGCAGAGCCTAATTCACATATGGAAACTTATAGGCCAAGGGATCTGGCAAATGTGGTTGATTCCTCCTGGAAAGAAAAGTATCCAGAAAGAATTAGGAATGACGAACACCAACCAGACATATCTAGGGCTTTGTCTAAAATGTTGACTCACAGCTTGTCACCCCAGCATTAAATACCGGGTTCTCTTCTTTTATCCTTGAAGTTTGTCATGGTTGTAAAAGCCCTCTTTAGCCGAAACCGGTTTGGCTCAGTGGATAGAGCGTCGGCCTGCGGACTGAAGGGTCCCGGGTTCGATTCCGGTCAAGGGCATATACCTTGGTTGCGGGCACATCCCCAGTGGGAGGTGTGCAGGAGGCAGCTGATCGATGTTTCTCTCTCATCGATGTTTCTGGCTCTCTATCCCTCTCCCTTCCTCTCTGTAAAATATCAATAAAATATATATTTTTAAAAAAAGCCCTCTTTATTGTTAGTTCTCACTTTAGTGGGTTTTAGCAGAAATATGACAGACTGAATACACTGTGGGAAGAATAAGAATATCGCCACCCACGTAATGGAGAACTACACTGGATACCCCTCCTTCCCATGTATTTAAACTCATTTAGTACTTACACTGAATCTACAGGTGAAGCAACATGCTCAAGCTCACATGACTATTATAAAGCCTGGCCCCTCTGCTGTGCTGCAGAAAAGCCTCTGGTAGGATCTGCACTTTAGAAAGCTTGACACTAATTCTCTCAAGCTATTAGTGAGACGGAATAGGAGGTGGCTTTTAGTGATGTGTTTGCCAGGTTGTCTGAGTAGTTTGCTATGTTTTAATCAAGCGGCTTAAATCTCTTTGCAGAGATGCTGGGCTCTAAGTGAGAAGGCTGATCCTGGCTAGTGAGAACTCAGCACATGTGTGCAGTCAGAGTAATAGTCACAAGGCACATTTATTAAAAATTGGGAAATTTATGGCAGCAAATGGTTCTGTAATGGCAGAGGTCTTAATGAGAGAATGTAGTCTTTATTTTTATTATTATTAATGGATTCTGACTCTTCTAATTTGCTTCTGGAGAGAAAGTTCTCAGTGGCTTTCCCAAGGACTGAAAACCTCTCAAGATATCTAATTCTTGCTATATATACTTCGGTGACTCAATTTTACTTCCCAAGGGAAGCTGGGTCATGCCCTGTATTAAAAGCTAGTAATTGCATGATTCTAAATGTAATCAGCAGGTTGGCGGGGTCATTAATTCACTGAGTGCCTTGCTACCCTGATAAAATATACATTTTGGGAAATAAAGTACTCAGGTGTGTCAATTCCAGATTTTCTTAGCTTTTTCTGCAGGATGGTCTCCCACAAGCTCATAATAGAATTGGTGCGAGGGAATTGGACAGCTTTTAATAACAGTAGTGCAACTGTCTAGTACTTGGAAAGTTAATGTTTTAAACTACTTTGGAATGCTTTTGATAACTTCTTGGTAGAGATGTAGATTTTTTCACATTTTATAAACCTGATCGTTTAACTTATTCTCATGCCACAACTGATTTGTATGTTTAAATGTATTTATCCATATGTCCACAAAACATGTTGCTTTTTTCCTAAAAATGTATGTCACACTGCTATTTAGTTGCCTACACTTTAATAAATTTTCTGTAAAACATGGTGGGGTTTTTTTGTTGTTGTTTTTTAAATTTTGTTTTTGATGGGTTTGGGGGGGACTGTTAAAATGCTAACTATTTTGCATAAACATTTTATTTATGTCTTTCCTTCCTCCTTATGCTAGTTTATTATTTTTCAGGTTACCATGTTTTTAAACAGACCCACTTTATAGAAATTCTTTCTTTACTAAAAACTTTCTTTATTAAACTAAATGATTTCAAAAGCATGTCTCTGAAGTTTTAAATTTTTCTCATTATAGAAAAATAGTTAAGATTAATAAGAATGTATTTTTACCCCAGACTTGACCTTTGACTTACTTGTATTTAAACAGTATTAGGGATGTTTCTAAACTGCCAGGTAAAATTTTTATGTTTGGAAAAAAATGCTATTAAATAATTTATAATATATACTTTAATAAATTCCTTTTAAAATGCTATTTGGTCCTTTAGGTAGCATAGCACTAAACTGATTTTTTAAATAATTATTTTACTAATTTGGTTACATTTTATTAAATTCTCTTTGTAGAATAAACTTTTAAAATTTCATAACAAAGAGCTAATGAATGACTGCCATAAATAATAGCTTGTAAAGAGGTGAATAGATAATAATACCTCAATCTGATTCCCAAGGAGCACTTTCCAACTATACAATTAAAAGCCATTCATTTAAAATATCAATCTTTAGACTGTTACAAATTATTAGAAAGTCTGCATTATATGAACATCTTTAATAAAACAGTATTTCATTATAAAATTCAGGTGTGTCATGTAATCATATGAGGCTATTGTTTGCTGGGAGGGATTCTTTGTGTGTGTGTGTGTGTGTGTGTGTGTGTGTTTTAAAATATGTTTTTTATTGATTTTTTACAGAGAGGAAGGGAGAGGGAGAGAGAGTTAGAAACATCGATGAGAGAGAAACATCGATAAGCTGCCTCCTGCACACCCCCACTGGGGATGTGCCCGCAACCAAGGTACATGCCCTTGACTAGAATCAAAACTGGGACCCTTCAGTCCGCAGGCCGAAGCTCTATCCACTGAGCAAAACCGGTCAGGGCCTGGGAGGGATTCTTAGGCAACAACTTGAAGGCTAAACATTTGGAAATTAACATCCATTCTTATCTTTAAGCAGTTTTATAAATGTTTTTGAAGGTTCTGGAAAGAAGTATTTTCTAATTATTCAGAAACTCATCCTTTATTTTTAAGACCATATTGTATACTTTTTTCAAGTTTCAATGATAAGTGGAAGAGTCGAGTGTTGAAATCTGTTCTATTTCATCAAAAAATAAACCACATTTAGCATTTTCATGGATATTCTTCTCATAATTCCCTTCTGTTGAATACTTAAAGCTTAATCACTATTGCAAAAAAGCACTGCAGAGACAGAAAATGCTTTCAATATTTTAAGAAACAATTCTGCTTTATACAATTTCTATTGTAGAGAAATCTATCTTTGATACATTTTATGGAAATTATAAATTTATAAATATGCCTATTTAGTAATATGGCTTGACTTTTCATATTTTGAGGGAACGTTAATTGAGTGAAAAAGAATGAATTTTGTTTCACTTGCTTTTCTTTCTATTCATTTGTAATTTTTCAGCCATAAGAAATTTAAACGAATTCCAGTCACTGCACTGAACTCTTGATATAAATTACCCCATTGACTCCTTACAAGTATCAATACTCCATTCTACATATGAGCACAGTGAGGCTTAGGAACATCAAGGAATAGCACACTGGTATGCAGTCAGAGTTCTTCGGGATTCCACAAGTTCTGCTTTTCATGACTGAGCATGTTGCTTCCCAAACAAATTGAGTTTACTGTTGCGATAACTAATGGGGGCCATGCCAGTCTTTCAAATACAGTTAACAACACTGAGTGTTTGAATGCTTCCTGTTTTCTATCCCATACACATCTTCCCAAAATGTATAAAAACATAGAACATAGGTCAGCCCAATTAACTAGCACTAACCGTGGAAAATCAACAAGGATGAAACAGAATTTGAAGTCAGAGGGACTTAAGAAATCAATCTCTCATGCCTTTCACTAGAAGAAATAAGGCAGAGTGATGAATCCAAGGGAGATCCGAATTAGGAGTTGGGTAGCCTGCCTTTTTGGACACTGATTCCATATATTTCAGAAAGTAGCTGACATAAACTGAGCACTTGGTGTGTGCAAGCATTATGCTGCATTGTTCTTGCTGAGATGAGTTTTGTAATTACCCCTGGCATAGAAAACCAAACAAAACACCAAGTATAAACTTGCCCATGGCCCAAGGTCACGGGCCTTGGCTGCAGCAAGGATGGATCTAGCCATAGACAGCTTTGAACTCAGAATTAAAGGGTTTCATCATGTTTCAATAATTTAGCTCCCGATCCAATAGGCTGCATAGAAATGGCTGTTCTCTCAGTTGTGATTGACCTCCATTACAAAGCATGAGATTCCCCCTTCAGATACGCTAGTGGAGCATGCTCTATTCCAGCCATGAGAGCTGATATGTGAAATATTTAAGAACAAAAAGAGATGGGGGCCAATCTATCAAAACAGACACTGGCCCAAACAGAATAGAAATTGGCTATGGGCCACAAGAATGCCAGTATTGATTTATAACTGCCCTGAAACCAATTAAACTCTGCAGTCAAGGACTCAGAGAGAAAATAGTTTTCCCTCTAGCATCCAAACATCCCATCTTCTGCATTTATTGAGCAAGGAAAACAGGGTAAAAAAGGAAAATAATGCTAACATAGCCCCCAAGGAGTGTGCTGCTTTGAGCCTATTTTAACTACCATCAACAGAAAGTGTACAGAAGAAAAAAATACCACGATCCAGCCAAAGGGGATGCATTCTTAATTACAGCTAGATATCAAGATTAAGAATGGTATTGATTGCAAAAAGTAACTATGAGACAGCTGGTATACTATCATATCTGTAGCACAGAGCCATGGAAATGTTCCTCCTTTTGATCGCTACCATTCCTACTATCTGCCAACCAAATGTGGATGTAGATGCCACATTTGATCACATAGAATGAAATAAAATGATGTCATTTTACATTGAGATGTTTGAAATCAAGTTATTCCCATGTTTTTTTTAAAATGTTTCAATGTCCCAATGTCTTCTGGACACTCATTTTGGAGACTATTTGATACTCACATTTCCTGATTAATTTTCAACTATAACCATACCTGTATAATGCCCTTCAGATCAAAGAGGAAATATAATACACTGAAGGGAAGACTATTCTTTTTCTCTTCAACAGTGCTGTTCAGTCATCCCACTCACCATGAGACAGAGTACCTGGTGCTCTGTGTCACCCTGTGGGACCTCAGTTTCCCAAGGAACCTGAGAGGCGGGGGGAAGGGGGGAGGAGAGACACTAGGGAAAATGGAAAACTCCCTGTCAGACTTGTATTGATAATGTTTGCACAGATTTGTAGGAGATTTGGGATACTAATTACCTTTAAAGAGATGATCCTTACAAATAATCCTGATCTGAATACTCAAGAAGTTTGGTTTCATCACGTAAAGTTGGCAGTATGTCACTCTGTGCTTGTGAATTGGCTTCAGCTGGAAAATAAATGGTGCTTGATATCATTTATTCAGTCCTAGCGACTGTGTTAACTGCTCTATATGCCTTCAATTCTGACAACCACCATATGTGTTAGACTTCGCTGTCTCCGTTTACAGCCAAAGAAATCAATGACCATAAAGTGTAATTTATTAACAGGGCCAATTGGCAGGTCAGTGGCAGAGGCAGACTTCCAAAAGAAGCCAGCCTGATTCAAGTCTGAGTCCTTAATAATCACCACTGTCCCCGGCCTCATTTATGGGGATATCCATTCTAGAAGAGAACTATCTATTTTCATGATAATAGCCCCAAATAGTGCAACGTAAACTTTTAAATAATTTATACCATATTTTAGATATAGGATACAACACGGTGAATAATGACTGTCTCTTTTGATCTTGCTGATAGAAACCTCCAAAAAAATAATCTACCTCTGCTTTTACATGTGAAGAATTCATTTTGACTAGCAAACTGTCAAAATGTTTGACTTTGACTTTGTGTCTGCCATACTTTTCATGATGGTGACATTTTGTTACAACAGTTCTTTAAGGTATTTCTTATATGCCTTTCTGCAAGCTGGCTCGGAGCTTTGAGGTTGTCTGTGAAATGTAAAAAGGATGTTCTTCAAGTCATTTTAATCGTTCTCACAGCCTTTCCTGTGGGTGTAGACATATCCTGATTCCATCTAAAGCTTTCAAGTCAGATTAATGTGCGGCCGGCCAATAATCCCAAACATAAAATTTCTGTAAAACATGGGTAACCAAGAACTTTTTTAAGAAAATGTGTATGTTCTGCTGCTTCTTGTAAAATGCATATTGTGGTGTTTGAACAAGGCTTACTGAGCATATTTCAGAATTCCACAGCTCTTTCCGAGGCTTATTTTGAAGTCATCCTGCCATAGGAATGGACAAAGCAGCTGGTATTTGAGCTGCTGCTGTGGGTGGAGACCTTATCCCACAAGGAGCCTGCAGAGCCCCATGTGCTCCATTTACACTTTGTCCAAAAAGCGTGTGCTGGGCACCAGCCAGAGGCTAAACACCTTACTCAGCCCTGAATGAGATACAATTGACAGAATATGCCCTCTGTCTCCATGGGCCCCAGAAAGCAGGCCTGGAACAGACCCATGGAAAGTTATCTTACAGAGGTGCTATAAACAAAAGTATTTGAAAGTTATATTAACTGCACCAGGGGAATCAGTTACTGACAGGTATAATTCAAGAAGTTTTGGGGGTAAGGGAGCATTTGAATTGTATCTTGAAAGAGAACCATGTCACCAGGCAAAGAAGAATCAATGTCATAGTATGAAAGACCTTGAGCAAAACTAGAGCAGTATGAGGATCTTGGGATCGCTTGAAGATAGCATGAAACCTTGTTTGTTTATTCATTTTAAGTATATATCGAAAATAAAGCACAGCCCAGCTGGTCTGATGTGGCTCAGTGATTGAGCATGGACCTACGAACCAGGAAGTCATGAGTTGATTCCAGTCAAGAGCACATGCCTGGATTGCAGGCTCAATCCCCAGTAGGGGGCATGCAGGAGGCAGTTGATCAATGATTTTCTCTCATTATTGGTGTTTTTATCTCTCTCTCCCTCTCCCTTCCTCTATGAAATCAATAAAAATATATTTTAAAAAATAAAGCACACAATGATTGAGGAAGAAATACTTGTAGGAATACCAGAGAGAAATGTGTACTTTGACATATATGTGACACAAATATTTTTTAAAATAAGACAGTGTCACAATCAGGCATTCAGTTCACCTGGTAACAGAATGGAGCAAGGGTATTAGCCATGATCGAGTTAGGAAACAGAGAAGCAAACACATGTGAGAGAGCATGTAAGTGCTGGGCTATGACAGTGGGCTGACTAAATGCTGGAAGGTGCGTGCTCAAAGACAGCAATATGGCAGCAACAGCCTAGGATATGGATATGAGAGAAACACACCGATTGGTTGCCTCCCAGGGCCCAGGTAGGGAAGGAGCTTGCAACCAAGGTACATGCTCTTGACCGGAATCGAACCCCGGACCCTTCTATCTGCAGGCCAACGCTCTATCCACTGAGTCAATCTGGCTAGGGCCAGAAGAGATTGATGGTCCAATTAGCTCTCCTGGAAAAACAGGCTGTTCAGCAACAAAATGTACCTGGCCTCAGCAAATATTTACTGAATGGAAACAAAACTAAACTAACAAAGGCCCATACTACCCAAGCCAACGAGTTGAGCAGGCTCTGAGCTAACACAGTATTTGATTAGGAAAAGATTGACTCAATATGAAGTTTTAAGATGTCATTGAAATGATAAGAATCCTCCGAAGGGTAGATTGACATTTTTATCTAGTTTAGACTTCATACCAAGGGAATGGACACATGGAATTACCAGCTGGTGCGTGTGCTAAAATGACATCTGGTTTGGAGTATGACATTAAGAATGCTTTATCAAAAAAAAATGCTTTATCCCTAACTTTTATATGACTAGTGAATATAAAGCTTGTGTAATATTCTCTAAAGCATACATTCTCCATTTGTGCTATGAAAACAGTATAAATACAGAAACTGGTTTGCTAATGCCCTAACAGATTCTGACGTGTGAGCATCTTCAGCAGGATCTATAAAATACTTAGAGCAACCTCTCCAGTATAAAATGAATTTATTACTAAAAATAACCTGACTCGAGTCCTTTTAATAGTTTGCTCAGCTTGCCCTGTGGGTGTAGACATATCTGATTCCATTTGAAGCTTTCAAATCAGATAAATGTGCAGCCATCACATAATCACAAAAACAGAATTTCTATTAAAATATGGGGATGGACTACCAAGGAACTTCAAAGACATAGATATTTTGAGGTTTATAAAATTTTCCCTTGATTTGTCACAAACACTATTTAATATATGCATCCAGAGTGAAGAGATAATACCTCCATTATCAAAAGTCTAAAACATCAACTACAAATTTGTCCTAAAGGCTAGTCAGTGTTAAGGCTAGTCAATTTATTAAGAGGCAAGAAAACAGTTAAAAGTCCATAGAGTCATGCGTGGGGTTAATTCCTGACTCTGCCATTTTCAGGAAGCTGAGTTTTAAAATCTGAAAATATTAGTAACAGAATACAACTTACAGAGTAAAAGACAGAATGCAATCACCTCTATCAAAGCACTTGGAATGCAGTCTTACATATACAGTGATGCTCAATAATTTGGGGGTGGCATTATTATTATTTTAGTTTTATTTCCATTCTGGCACTCAATGGAAGTTTAAGAAGTTGCATCTGTAATTATCAAATACAATTCTTACATTTTTAAAGTGCTTGGTATAAATTTGAAAAATTAATTAAAATTGAGTTCTGATATTATCCATGTATGATCACTTTGTTTCATCTATTAAACACCAAGATCATCTAATATATGACAGATGTGTCATTAAATTTACCAACATGTACATATGTCTCTTTTGTTACCTTAGATACTTGGTTGAGTTTAATGAGTGTTAAGTCATTACATAGGCTCTCAGACACTAGAATGAGTGAGAACATGAGTTTATTACATAATCTGTGAGCTCCTTAGCAGTAGGTTCATACTTTTCTCTGATCCCCTCTATAACCTAACATGATCCTCCGTATAAAGTGGATGAGGAGTAAATACATTGAACGAGCAAAGATATTTCTTTAGAAACATTGTGGAGTAGAAGGTATATTTTATATGGCTAAGACTGTATTTTAGTTGCCTATAAGACCTCTAAACACAGCCCAGTGCCTGGAACAGAGCAGAAGTTTAATAAACTTTTTTGAATGAATGATATTCCTCAACTAAGGATCTGGTCTTCTTAGAATAAGGTCTGTAACCCTTGATAAAAGTAACCCGAAACACATGAACATTATTTTGAATGAAATCTCCCAAACTTAATATGAATCACTTATTACCACTGCCTTTGATAGTTATTTTTCCAACAGAGATTCTACAAATAATTAATACTAGTTAACTGTAGTGTCATGATTTTATTTCCTGATTTAATCTCTAATATATTATTAGTGAAATGGCCAAGAGGGGATTTAGAAAAAGGGGAGGGGGGCCTGGAAGATCATGAGATTAATCCAGAGTCAAATTTGGGCATATGAATAGATAGTTTTTCATGAGTGCTAATTAAAAGTATAGGTAGATGAGTGATAAAACATTCTGAAGTAGAAAACCAAAAGAATTCTTAAGGAAAATTGACATTTAAAGCCAATAATTTATAAGGGAAAAAGACTACTCTGATTAGATACCTACATTGGTGTTTACCTATATGCTAAACAACATAGGCTTCACAAATACAAAATAATATGCTCAAAATATGTGTTTACATTTTAAAGATATTTTAGGAACACACAATTTAAGAAATAGAACATGAATATTTCATGTAAAACCCTTACATGAAAAGAGTCAAATGATCTTAAAACACCAACATTGTCTTCAAGGTAGGAGAGAACAAAAATCCTATTCCCTCCTTCATTCCTGCCCTCTTCCTGTATGATCTAGAACCGTCCCTCGTTTCTCTACCGTTAATAAGCATTGGCTGTAACCCAATAAACTTACTCAGATAAACACAATGTGGTTTTCTTTTAAAATAAGCCTTTACTGAATATATCAACAAGGTACTGTATAGTGTAGAGTGAATTTGTAGTTAACAAAGTGTGCGACATGATAGGTCTCAGAGGGTGAGCGATGCAGAATCTTCCAGCCCCTTGCAGTCCCTTGTCAGCAAGAACGCATGAGAACAGAAGCAAATCAACATATGATTCAAACAATAGCACATCATTAGGGTTAACTTTCAGTGAAGATATACTGGTCCTCTGAGGGACACACAGTGGCAACGCCTTCATCTTGCCTCCGAAAAGTTATAAACCTGACATCCCATCTCTCTACAAATGCCCCAGCATGTGTGTTTGTGTGTGCACACACGTGTTTTACACTTGTTTAAAAATGCCTGTTGTGATGGCCTTGCTTTGTGCTCTTCTGGTGGGTGTGCTGATAGAAAAACGAGGCGCTTAGCGAAATGACATGATTTGTGTGTGATAACAACAGTGTCATATGTGTACAAAACGTTCTCCCCACACTCAGTGACAAGCATCCCCCATCGCCAGTACCGTCTTTCTAGCCTGCTGAAGACATCAGAGAAGGATGTAAATGACAGCTTTCTATATTAGAGCTTTGCGTTAAAAGTAAGAGCCTCAGGCAAGGTTTGACAGGATTGAGGATTGGAAGGGGTCTTTTGTTTGTTCTGTGTATATATCTCTTTCCCAATTGGCCACTCTTTCCTGCTTTGCTTTCCCAGGCAGCTGGAAAGGTAAGTCATGAGCAAAGTTATTCTCACCTTCTAAAGTGAAACGTAATGTCTCCTTGTGATGGGTCAGAGAAAGGTGTTATGAACAAAGAAGTCAATGGAAAGTAACCACTTCACTGTCAAAGTTTGCTATGGGCTCTGCAGCTGAGGTTCGCTGGTCAAGGACCACATCTGCTCCCTGTGTTTGGAATGGATGCTCTGCTCACACGAAGAGCATGTCCTCAGTGGGGAAGTTCTGACTCCTGTGAAATGTCTGAGACCATTACGATCTGCACTGGTAGGAAATGGATCTGTAATATTCGCTACTTCATTAATACTTCTTACCAGACTGGACACATTACACCTTTTTTTTTAACCTCAGGGCGGGAGAAATTCTAATGTATTTTCAACCAACATCCAGATAATTAGAAATTGCAATATTTCTCACAGGGTAGAACGAGGAGAACACAGTCCAGTCTCTGCCTGTGACTGTCCCAGGTGATGGGCCACTAATGCGTCTGGTAGTTTTGAGGAAAGCCCAGGGTCCCACCATGATCAAACACATTTCCTTAAACAAGCAGGTATTAATGATGACCCTGGGCATGAATGATGGTCAGTAATATCTCTATGATCATGACTATGCCTTTTCCTTTAACAATTTCCTCTGCGTGTTGGTGGCCTACTCTCTGAAATCATCTCACTTGGTCAGACAGCATCAAGCTCTTTATAAGCCAGTCGGTATGGCTTTGCTCACAGTCTTAGCCTGCACCTTCAACTTTGACTCTCGACTGAACAGCTCAGAATACATAATGATGCCAGCAAAACAGGCCCAAATACCTTGAAGCATAATCCACCACTGATGGTTGTTTAGCAGTTTTCCTAAGACACATACCATATTACAAATCCCATGATGTGTTTCTCATCTTGGTGTAAGTGAACGCCTCAGGTATGTGATTACAAACAGGGAACTGCTTTTCATTTTAGCCATCTTTGTCATGTTGCACTACAAGATGTAACCAGATTCTCTCTCTTCAGGAGCATCTTCTAGCAAAGAAACCTTTTGCGATCATCCTAACCATTTCACAGGACTAGTCCCCAATATACCATTTAAGCCCCAAATAATTCTGTGAACCCCATAAGATGTTAAAGAACCTCTCCAACCTTGGCCCAGAGTAAATCATTTTAGCAGCCAAATATCCCACTAGGGGTTAGACACATAACGCAAATAAATAAGAGTGATTATTCTGTGAATAAAAGGAAAAACAACCTCAAAAGTCAAAGTACCATCATTTGAACACATAGTTTTATCTACACAGCCAAGGTGAAGAGGGAGGTGGAAGTGAATTATCCAGCTGAATACACAAAACCCCATGTCATTGTCCTGAAGTTTAGATGGTTCACTGCTTTTACTGATCACCTGCACAGATTGTCTTACCACTTCACTATGTGGACCTAGCTCTAGAAAAGCAACAGCCAAAACTCACTAGCTAATCAACTAAAATGGAAATCAAAATCACTGTAGAATTAATTCAATTAATTCATAGTTAATTTCAGCTCAACTGACTGCACAGTTTCAATTCTGTGTCTAGAACATGATATCATCAGTTATGTTTTCTGCTTATTCTGAGGGACAAGGAAGGGTAAAACATATAAGTTGGGGCTATATTATTAACGAAAATAAAGCTCTTACTAGAAAGAAAAACTTGCATAGCATTTTATACCTAAACTTACAAAGAAGACACATCACAGTTCTATTTTGTTAAAAGTGAGTGACAGAGAGAGAGTGTGTGTGTGTGAGTGAGCGCAAGCACAAAATGATTGTGACATTAACTTTATGGGTCCCTAAAATAATGGCCAGTGGTAGAGGAAATATGCAACACAGAGTAAAATGCCTAAATTTGACTTTGAAAAGAATTTTCCAAGGGTGTATTTTTTCAGAGGATATATGTGATCTATAGCCCTTCTAAGTCTAAGGGATGGAAAGGAGGAAATTATATATGCTTTCTGAAGATGGACATTGCCTCAAAATGGTCCAGATTGAAGCACAAACATCCCTCTCTTCTCTATGCCCTCTGCTCTGTGCCCAGCCCTGCCACGATTAGGGGAAAAAACCTTGGCTTTCTGACTTGTTCATTTTTCATCTGTTATCATGTTAATATAAGATTGATTATCCCTCTGCAATTCCCAAAGAAGAGGAACATCCAAGATTGAAAAGGAATAAATAAAATTTCAAAATGGGACAGAATCAAAGTCAGTCCAAGGAGAAAACTCAACATTGTTTTTTTTTTTAAAAAAATGCATTTTTTGTTCAGTTTTGATGTGTCCTTATATAATTATTAGCAGTGAAAATTAGTATACATTTTAAAGTGTATATGGATCTTTTGTGCAACCAAGACTGGCATCCATAATTTCCTTTCAAATTTTGAGCAGAGCAGGGAGAAAAACAAACAGCATAAACAGCTAATTATGAAAATATATGTGAGGTGATTGGAAGACAAGAATTTGCAAGGGGTTAAAGGTATTAGTTCAAGCTATTTCAACATGATACTAACAAAGGCAGTTGACAGTATAGCAGAACCACTGATCTCTTGCTTTTGTCTGAAGAGTATCAATAATTTTTAAATAGCGAGCTGTTTTAGTCTGTTCCAAACACTGATGACCCCTTGTTTGTCTCAATATCATGTTGACATAGCTGCAGTGACTCTACCAAATAATTCTCATTATCAAAAATAATTCCATTCAATATAATCTTCCCATTATCTTTATTAGCCTCTTCTAAAAAAAGTATTCTAGAATATATCTCTGTTGAATGTGATTCAACCTGACATATACTTTGAATAGTAACACTTCTAAAGGGAATTTTCTTGCTGGGACATCGTTACCTGTCCCTGAAGATGAGTAGAATCAGACTCGGGTCTCTAACTCTGTCATCACATAGGACCAGGGAAGCACCAGGAGTGATATTTAAGCTCCTGGTCAGAACACCAACCCCCAGGTTTGAGGGTCTGTTCAAAACTCGCCTCATTTTCTTGATGCTGCCAGTTTGGGTTAACTTATCTCACAGAAAACTGCCTTCCTGGTAATGCTCTCTCCATTTCCTGCTTTGGGTCAAATCAGGGTAACTGCCTCCTTTCTTATATTTTGGCATTTTTTTTTTTAACTTTTCTTCCAGACCAGGAAGTATAGAAATAGCATGAAGATATCTGGGCCATCCTTTGTTTGACCCCCATTATTTCTCCTACCCCGATGAGTCCATTTTCATGGCCCCTTTCATCTGACCACCAGCTCTAGGAAAAGGAATGTATCCTGACAGCGTCAACAGCAAAATGGTTAATGTGCATCGGAAGGAAGAATCACCGGTTCTTTCGCCTTGGCGTTGGGTTCTCTTTGTACAACCCTGTACAGTACTTCAGCAACTATATATATATTTTGTCAGATTTAAAAAGCAAAGAGTTACAAAACCGTCTGTAATTAACTGGAAATAGAAAAGATAGCACTTTTTTTTAAATCCCATTATATAGTACACCGTATAAATTACAGAGTATTCAAATGCACAAATGCATCTGAGTAACATTTATCAAATGTAATCTGCGTGTCTCTATGCGCACACACGTGTGTGTTCCCGGGAGTGTCCCTATGCGCCAGGCCGTCACGTGTGGCAGTGCTCCAGGTCTGGCACACTGCTGTTGCAGTATCGCATGTTGTTGGGGATGTGGCAGTCTGTGTAATTAATGCCCCCGTTTGGGGTGTAAATGGGCTGCAGTCTGAAATCTCCTTTAAGGAGCTGATCGTTATTTAAGGAGACGATCTGAAAGCTGGTTTCCGTCATCTCCAGGATGGAGTTGTCCTTCTTGGTGCCCGCCTCGCAGTAGTCATCTTTCCGCCGGCCGCGGTTGTATTTCCACTTCTGGGACGTGTAGCGCCCCTTTTTGTGCATGTGCCAGCAAAAGACGCTGAGCAAGACCACGAGCACAAAGATCACGGCGCCCCCGATCAGGCCCGCCAGCAGGAAAGGGGAGCCCAGGCTGTGGGGCGTCGTCTGCTCGTGGCTGGAGGCAGTGTTGCTGCCGTTGTTCAAATACGAGGCGTGGGTGGTGACCTCGGAACAAATGGTGTCCTCCACGGCCCGGTAGTTAAACGCATCCAGTGGCACCAGACAGATCCGGTAGGTGGATCTGGGCTCCAAGTTTACCAGGCTCAAATGCTGCTTCTCCCCACTGACGATGCGCTCCTGAACGATGCCCCCGACTAAACTGTGGCCCATTTTCACCCACGTGAGTTTGTAGGCCATCACCGTGAAGAGAGACAGCCAGCTGACTTGAATGGAAGTGTCATTCACAAAATGCACAGACAGCTGGATCCGCTCCGAAAGAGGCGGGGTCCCTCTTTCTCTGCCATCCCAGTCGGGAATCGTGGGAACTTTAGAGGTGGTAGGAGTCGGAGGCGGATAGCTTTTGCTAGGGGTGGGGACGGAGGGCGTGGGCGGCTCAGTGGTTGGAGCAGCGGTGCTGGGCGCTGGGGTGAAGACAGGCAGGCCCGGGGTCGTGGTGGGACACGACAGGAGATTCATATTCAACTCCCTGACGGCCATCCCCCGGACTTGCTCAGGACCTTGGCACATGAAGCCCCGCACATTGAGCGAGGAAGGGATGTACTTGAGCCACTCGGTGACCCACTTAATACTGCAGTCACAGAACCAAGGATTATTCCGCGCCGTGAGCTGCTTCAGGTTGGAGAGGTTATCGAAGACCCCTTGGGTCAACACGCGCAGCTGATTGTTGGAGATATCCAGCCGTTCCAGCTTCCGGAGGTTGGCGAAGGCTGTCAGAGGGATGTGGTTGATCTGGTTGTCCTGCAGATACAGCCGGAGCAGATGCGTCCCTGGGAGATCAGGCGGGGGGTGGGAGAGCGAGTTCCTCACCATGGAAAATTCCTTGAGCTTGGTGAGATGGCTGAAGGTGCCCTCGGCGATGCCCTTGTTGGTCAGGAGGTTCCCGTCCACAATGAGACGCTCCAAGCTCGTGAGGTTCTGAAAGGCCATGTCTGAAATGACAGCGATTCGGTTTTCATCCACTCGCAGCTCCTGCAAGTCCACAGGGAGCCCCACGGGGACGCTGCTCAGATGGTTCTTGGAGAGAAACAGCAACTTGAGGCTGATCGCCTCCCGGAAAGCCCCGTCTTCCACCCCGACCGTGGAGATGGAGTTGTCATCCAGATGTAGCTCTTCCAGCTTCAGGAGCTGGGCAAGAGCCACCCGCGAGATGGTCTGAATGTTGTTTTCCTGCAAGTGGAGGACGCGGACATTCTTGGGGAGGTTCATGGGGAACTCATCCAGCTGGTTGCCGTACAGGTAGACCGTGTGCACCGACTGGACGTTGTGCAGTTCTGCAGGGAACCCCGCGTTATTGATTTGGTTGTTATGGAGGTAGAGTACGGTTACGCCCTCCGGGATCCCAAGAGGCACTGAGGTCAAGCTTCGCTCGTTGCAGTAGACGAAGTTCCGGTCGCAGCGGCACACGCTGGGGCACGCCAGGAGTTTGGACACTTGTGAATAGAGCCCCAGGGAAATGAGAAGCCAAGATTTCAGGAGAAAGGCCCCATGGCTGGGCCACTGTGTGGTCTGCAGGCCCATTTCTGAAGTACAGAAATAAAATACAAGGTGCTGGGCAAAAGAAAAAGATGAAGAAGAAGAAGAAAAAAAGCAAAACCAAAATGATTGGATGGGGTCTGTCACAGTCCAGAAATCCAACCAGAGGAAAAGTCCCGAAGGCCCACGGTGGAAGGATCTTCCTGCGGCCTCTGGTCTTATCAGCCTGTGGTGCCCTCCTTGCTATTGTCCTCCATGTGCAAAAAAAAAAAAAAAAAAAGGAAAAAAATTCAATAGAGAAAATTTTCTATACAGACACTCCAAGCAATAATTTTCTGCACAGGCAACTAAGGAAGCCAAGTTATGAGCGCTCAATAGGGGCCCAGCTGGGCAGGCGGGAGACCCTTCTCCGGCTGTAGTTCCGGTCAGCGTTAGTCAGCCTATGAACTTCTCGGTTAAGCTCAATCTGCAACCTGTTGTAGGAAGTAGAGAGAAAAAAGTCAGTTAAGGGAAGTAATGGAAGAAGTGTTGACCTGATTGTACACCTTTCAAGAATGATGTAATTGGGACTAAATGACTAGAGGCAGGTGATTGGCATTAAGTGATACTTTAAGTAACAACAATTTAGTTGCAAAGGTATTCAAGAAATGAAAATGACTCAATTATCTTCCAAACAAAATCATACTGTTACCTCTCACTACAGATGATCATATTGTGCATTTTACAATCCCAATCAGCACCTTCTCTTCCGTACCTATTTGCATATCAAAATAGATAGGCACACTGCTGAACCCACTGTATCAAATATGGAGGTCATCTACAAATCCAACTGGTCCAAGTCTTGTTTCAAGATGAGACAAGTGAACAAGGAACTAATGAGATTTAAGGAAAAACAATGTGAAAGCCTTTTGAGTTATAAATAAACCAGTGCAAAATAGGGACTAAGTCATTTAAAAAGATGCAGCCCAAATACATATGGATATATATATATATATATATATATATAGAGAGAGAGAGAGAGAGAGAGAGAGAGAGAGAGATGTATATATATATATATATATATATGTATATATATATACATATATATATATATATACACACATATATATATATATATGATTTTTTATTGATTTCAGAGAGGAAGAGAAAGATAGAAACATCAATGATGAGAATCATTGATTGGATGCTTCCTGCATGTCCCCTACTGGGGATGGAGCCCATAATTCAAGCATGTGCCCCAACTGGGAATCAAACCGTGACCTCCTGGTTCATAGGTCGACATTTAGCCACTGAGCCACTGTGGCCAGGCTAAAGATGCAGCCTTTTGATCTGACACCATGATGAAGCACTACAAACATAAGGTGCCAACGCATGAGCGACGGCAGAGAGAAGACATTTCTTCCCCATTTCTTGCCTCCTCTCATCCTTTCTCTTTCTCCAAAACAGCTTACATTGGAGTTACCAATTAGAATGACCAAATTGCAGTCCGTAACACATTTTCACTTATCCTCTCTTTCGGGACCTCCAGGTATAGATGAGATATGCCACTGTGATCGCTTCAAGGGTTGCAGAGCTCATAATTGGGAATACATTATTTTTCAACAGCAGAACCTTCTTCCCACCTGTGAGTTTTTCCTGCTTTTAAAGAAGGACTTGCAGTAAACGTTGACAGGATAGAAGACACAGTTGTGGAAGTGAAGGCAAGCCACAGATAGCAACTGTGCCTTCATGCTACAGGACCTGTCTCATCTGTTCCGAGATCAGAGAGGTAAAGGAGCTAATTGAAAGGTGTCAGATTTGATTTTCCTGCAGGGTAAGCTAACATGACAGGACATGGAAAGCTATGAGTCTCTTAATTCTCACCAATATCCAGAGATTGAAATAACCTTTATCAAAACGCACGGAGGAACTATTTGAAATCGTTCCCTTAGCTATCTTTAGAAACATAATTAAAAAAAAAAAACAACTTGTAAGTGCTATGGAAGTGTCAAGGATATTGTAAATGTCTTCTACAATTTAAAAGATGGTGAACCATCTAAAAATGCCTTTCATGACCAAAATGGTCAAATTGATTACTTATTGTTCAGAAACCTTTTCTTTAAAAAAAAAGGGGGGTGGAAGTCTCTTTCTAGGCATAAACAGATGGATGTGTTACTTTATAAAAAAAAATTAAACATCAAACATTATTTAACTTGTTAAACTTACAGATCTATGGTTTGTTACTGAACAGCAGCCATCCCCTCAAGCAAAATCCCTCTATGGTTAAAGAATACAACTAAGGGTAGGAAAGGAAAAATGAGTTTAATGCCATATGCTTGGTGCCTTCCTTAGCTCAGGTTTCAAATGTTCAAACCATCTCAATGTTCCCCAATGGCCTGCTACTCAAGTGTGATCCTTGTTCCAGGACCATAACCTTGACCTACATGTTAGTGAGAGCCTCGGGTGTGCACATTAAAATCTGAGAAGCACTGTCCTACACACAGTGCCATCTCACTTCCTCATTCAGTTTTAACTTATTACATGCAAAGTGAGTGTAAGACCATGATGTCAAATGACTCTTTTGAGAAAAGTACAGGCATAAGGCTTACTAACTACTTCTGTCCCCAAGAGATAGTCTCAAATTACATCTGACGTGTAAATGACATTTTATGGGTGGGGCAGTGCAATGACAACGTATGTCACCTGGCCTCAGAGGACTCTTGAAGAGTGTTTATCTGAATGACAAGCACTATGTCTGGTCTGAGTCATTTGTAATCAGAGGAGTCCACTTGCATGCTTTATTAAAGAACAAAAAACTGTGCAGTGCTATTAGCATTTACTCTTCAAAGGAGGTAGGGAACGGAGACTGAAAGAATAAAATCTAGTATGTTTTTGAGTCCTCCACAGGAAGCTTCCAAGCGTGGTAGTAACCCACAGTGAATAAAACTTTCCTAAGGGGGAAAAACAGCTGCTCCAGGGTCTCTCAGTCAGTTCCTATGTAAAAACAGTAGATGCTTAACTATGCTGACTTGCCAAGATTTTAGGGCCTGAGAAACAATAAACCAACACTTGAGGGTGACAGAATTTACTTGAAAGTTCCTCAGCTAAGAGCCTCTAGGCCAGCTGTGGGCAAACTACGGCCCGCGGGCCGGATCCGGCCCATTCGGCTGTTCTATCCGGCCCACGGAGCCGAAAGAGCAGAGGGTTCTCTTGCTCTCCCCTCCGCTCCTTCACCAGCAGCAGTGTTAACATGGCAACATCAGGAAACACGGCCGCAGCTCCTTCTTCTGAGTGGGCGGATTTATATCCCCCATTCAGTAGAAGGAACAACCTCTCAATCTTCCAGAGGCTCCTTGTAATGCCCGCGGACGCGTCCCCCGACATCACCCTGGGAATGCGTAGACACGTTATGGTGGTGATGGAGGAAGACACGCCCCTGGAGAGCACAGGATCAGAGCATTAGCTAAAAAGGAGACCAACAACACTGTTCCCACTGAAGTTGATGTTTTAAAGACCAAAAACCTTTCAACCCAGTCTACATTGCCATCTACATCTACGTCCCGGGCATAATTTGGAAGTTGCACTAAAGAAAATGTTTAATTTACTGTTTACACATTTTGTTCTTTTCTATTTGTTTTAGTTTTAAATTATTTTATTATATTTAAGTTTAATTTGAAAGGCTTTTGTACCTTTCCTTTGTTAGGCAATTTTATTTTGCCTTTGCCATCTTCAATATAAGGTATGTTATTGTGCTATGATTCCTCCATTTTTTGAAGTTTCAAATTATAATAATTAGTGTTTACATTCTTCTTGTTAAAATGTTTGAAATGAATAAAACTATTGAAATTAAAAAAAAAGACCGTACCCTTTTATGTAATGATGTTTACTTTGAATTTATATTAGTTCACACAAACACTCCATCCATGCTTTTGTTCCGGCCCTCCGGTCCAGTTTAAGAACCCATTGTGGCCCTCGAGTCAAAAAGTTTGCCCACCCCTGCTCTAGGCCATAATCACTGGGAGTGAACAGAGTGCTCAGGACTGGACCTGGGGGCGCTCATCAGGTACCCAGATTGGAAATTTTCCACCTGCCTGAGCTGTGTCCTCCGCAGGAAGCGGAGTAAGTCCCTCCGCCCCAGGCCTTGTGCCCTTGCAGGTTATGCTACTCAGGAGTGTTTCTTTTCTAACTGCATTAGAAGGGGAGTCCATCCTGAGGAGGGCTCCTCACGGGACTGCAGGGCAAACGGTTACTGTGTATCCACCTTCCTCGGAGAAAAGTCCCGTCTAGATCACGATGTGCTGATCAGCTATGACAAGTGCTATTTGGAATGACAACAAATTCTCAGGGTATTTGCTGAGCTTTCTGGGAACCCCCGCAAAATAACAGTGCACAGTAGATTTTTTTTCTCATCTTGGATCAACAACAGCCTTCATATTATGTCATCCAATATACTGTGTCTTCATGCAAAGTAGCACAAGTGTAAAATCACAAACACGTAGAAAAAGACATTTTTGAATTTCAGTAGGCTAAAATTTCCTCTATATTTTCAGCTCTAAGTCCTACTGAATACCGAAGGCAGAAATCTTGTTAGACCTCAAGCTGGAGACTGTAATTACAGAGAAAGTAGTACAGAGCAATAGCCAAAAGATGGGGTCCCTGAGTTCCCATCCTACCTCTGACCCTCAGTGGCCGGAGGACTCTGGATAAATTAACCTTTTAAGTCTCAGTCTCCCCATAAGAGAAATGAGTTCCTAACTCACAGCACTCTTGAGAGGATTAAGTTTGATAATATTATGAAAAGCTTATATAGTGCTTGACACACTGCAAAAACATAGTAATTATAAACTGTTCTTCTCTGTGTACTTATTATTGGTACTATCCACAGAGGTAAACTCCAGTATATAAAGCAAAATAAAATCACCTTTGACCTGCCACCATCTGTGCCCATTCTCTTACCCCAGGATTTCTCTACCTCAGAACTACTGACACGTTGAGCCCGATAATTCTTTTGTTATGGAGCTGCCATAATCACCCAAACATGTCTCCAGACATTGCCACATAAATGTCCCCCAGGATGCACATCTCCCACGTTGAGAAACATTGACCTGCCCCATCATCTGAGCACCTGAAAGGGTTGATATTATTATTCTGATTTTACAGAGAAAATTAAAGGTCAGTTTCTAATGAACAAAACCTAAACACGCTCCTTGCCGCACATACTGAAAATGCAGTATGTTTTTCATTCACTTCCTCAACCAGTATTTACTGGGCACTAGAATGAGGTGCAGTCTTTTTGCAGAGCTGATGTGGTTTTTGTGAGGCTTAAAGTTTAGTGAGTGGAGAATACTGGATAAGCAGGGAATTACTGTATTGCATAAAGAGCACCAACTTTGGGGCATCTGAGAACTATGGTACTGTGTAAAGAGCAGTAACCTATCCCATGGGTTATCAGGCAAAACACTGATGGAGAAGGATCATCTATGTGACAACCTGAAAGATAAGAAGCTGCAAGCAAGGGAAGATTCGAGAAGTTCTGCACATGGATCCAAGCTGGTTGTAATGTTGGTCAAGAGGCAACACTCAGCCCAGCTGAGAAAAAGAACAAAACTTGGTCTGCACAGCCCTTTGCCCCAACTCTGTCTGCTCCTCACTGAGGTAGTCCAGTTTCTAGAAGGTCATGAACAAGCCCATGTTTCATAATCACTGGCCATTTCATTTGTAAGTCTCTACTGCTGGGAATAAAAAGATTCTGCTTCACAGGATGGATTTCAAATATTGAGAGCAAAAGCTGTGGTTTTTCTTTTTTCCTTTCCTATTTGTTTGAATGCTGCATTGACTATGTTTCCCCTCCAGGAAACTGGAGATTATGAGGACTGGCTCCATGGAAGGCGCTAGGTAAAAACATAAATTTGTATTTAAAAGCAGAAAACACAGTTTCAAAACCCTGGATGTAAATCAACGCACAACCACCGCTCTCTGGAGACAGCAAGACCTGGCCCTGCCAATCCGTTGAAGATGACAGTAACAGCGGTTCTTCCCGCTACTTTACTTTAACGCTTTTCATGGGAACTTAGACTCGAAGCACACAAATCATGGAAAAGCTTTCTGCAAAGTGTTTCCCTCCTAGTGCTGCCTAAGAAGATTTCTTTTTAATTAATTCCAGGAGCCTCTATTCCAGGAGCGCTTAATAAACTCAGACTATAAAAATCATAGCTCAGAACATAGGAACTGTCCATAAGCACTGGCGATGGCGTAATATAATGATACTCGGACAAACCTAATAAAATCTTAATGGTTTCAGCATTGGCTGGATTGTGAGCAGACAGCACAGTGTGTGTGATGAGGTACCAATGCAAAAGCTCACGTGGAGAGGGATTCTCCTAAAAGTTTCCTAGGGTACGTGGGACTCAGAGCTTCTGTAGTTAGGCAGTTTGTGCTTGAAATCAGACACACGCAGGTGCAGGATCCACAGGCCTTCCTACACTACAAATGTCTTTGTTGCAATCTGGAAACACTAAAGCAATTTTAGATCTTGCGCACATTTCCACATTCCTAAGGATAGGTTATAAATACTGTGCATACGACAATCAGGAGAGCGCTATAGTTAGCTGGCCAAGATGTGGGGATTAGCAGAGGAATTTGGAGGAAAATATAACAATAGCCACCCCCTAACTTGAAATCACTTTTCCATCCCATTCACTGAACCTCTACCAAGGCCCTTAAAGTTTCTCATTAGGCAAATATTTTTCTTTGCTAAGACAAAGAGAGAGAAAGAAGGGAAGAGAGAAGGAGGGAAGGAAAGAAAGGAAACACTTTATTTAAACAGTTGACAATTTCCTGGCTCCGGTCCATCTAGAATTGAAAACATTAAAATTTGACCAAAAAAACTATTCTCCCGGCAAGCATAAAACTTTCTAACACATTTGAAGAGTTGTTCTCCCAAGATTTCCAATGCAGTTGGTTCAAATAATAGGGATAAGCTTAGAACAAGCAACCAATGTTACAAATTCAAATGCGTAAACTTTGAAGACACATTCATCACTGCCACAGGCTGCTCTAAATCTCACAATCCACTAGGGAGCTCCCACTGACCACCCCTTGGGTCCATTAAAATCTGCATAATCTAAACTGCAGACTGAGCCTGTGGAGTCTTCGATAAACCCAATGGTGAACAAACTCTAACACAGAAGAACTTTATTGAGACAGCAGCAATTGAATTAAAGGAAATAAAAACATACATGGTCCATAAAGAATGAACCCACTACAGCTAATCTACATACTTTCAAACCATTTCAAAGAGTTCATTAAAGTTCATTTATTCATACATTCATTTGCTGAAAGAAACAGATACTGAGCACCTCCTGTTTCAGGCATGAAAAAGAGATCATTTCTTAGACTCTCATCTCTGTGAGAGATTTTTCCCAGCATCTGATCTAGCGTTTCCCCAACCCCAAGAGTCATCCAAAACACTAGGGTAAGGTAATGAAAATTGAAGATTTCTGGGTCACACCCCTGCAGATTCTGGTTTGATAGGTCTTCAAAGAGAACTGGGCATGTACATTTTATCAACTTTCCCCATTTGGGTCTGATGATTAGCCACTTTAAGGTTCCACTAAGCAGACACTCACTATCAGAAATTGCTTTCAGGGCATCGAGACAACTGGTCTTTCTCTCTTCTGGATCAAACCAACATGTGAGAGGAGTGTAAAGAGCAAAGGGCTGGGAGTCAGAATTCAGCTTTGATCACAGCTCATCCACTCATTTAATAGCATGACAATGGGCCCTTGACTTAACCTCTCTGAATCTCATTTTTTTTCATCTCAAGAGAGGATAATAAGCCATGCTTATGAAATTGTTGGGAAGTAACTCTTATATGCATTATAAAGTAACTCTTAGTTACTTTATAATGCATATAAAGTAACTAAGAGTGCCAAGTAGGGATTAAGTAAACTCAATAAACTTTCATTTAAGAGAGGTACAGATGGTATAATGAACAAGAGCTGGCTCTAAGGACAGTTGACCTGAACAGCTTCCCCACTTATCAGCTATGCTAACCTGGGCACCTTGCTTTACTTCCCTATGCCCCAGTGAACTCATATGTAAACTGGAGAAAATGGTTGTATTAATCTCTCACTGTTTAAGCAATTGTAATACTATAATATTACCTAAGATATGGAAAACATAAACTAATTATGTGCTGGTCAGTCCTGCTTAAAAAGCAATTATAACAACAATGGAATACTACTCAGCCATAAAAAAGAATGAAATCTTGCCACTTAACAACAAGGATGGACCTTGAGGGTATTATGCTGAGTAAAGAAGTCAGACAAAGACGAATACCACATGATTTTACTCATATGCAGAATCTAAAACCAAACCAAACTCATAGATAAAGAGAACATTGATGATTACTAGAGGGGAATAGTGCTGGCTGGGAAAGGGACAAGATAAGTGAACAGAGTCTGCTGTATGGTGAAAATGAAAAATAGACTTTTGGTGGCGATTACTTTATAGTGCATCTGATGCCAAATTACATGCCCTACCCCTGAATTTATATAATGTTATATACCAATTTTACCTCAATAAAAAATAAAAAGTAACAAAAGACTCTTGTTCCAGAGCTTTTTGTCTCTAATTTGGTAGAGAGTTGGTTTGTTTGAATCCATCAAATTTTACTGTCCTCTACCTTTCATTCGCTGTTTTGATCACAATTCTTTCCTTTGGAGATACACACATACACCTTTCCATCCATTATCCCTGCAAATATGTGAAGATGCTTATTGGGTCTCTGAGATCTTCTCCTTTCCTGTGTAAATGTTCTGTTTCTTCCATGTCTTCTGGACTTTTAGCAATGGTAAAGCCTTCCCTGGTAATATTTTTCTTGATATGTGTTACCCAAAATGGGAAAATAAACCACAATGCGGTCTGACCAGCACCAAGTACAGCCCAGCGAATACTTGGGGGCATTCCCACTCCCTGCCAGGCATAGAAATAGTTGCTAGAAAGATAACCAAGGCACCACCCCTAGTATTGAAAAGAGGTCCATGCCAGATCACATAACTCTTTGCATAAAGCTCTTTCTGATTCTCAAATCATTTTAATGTTTTATTTAATTCCACAACAATCCATAAGAAATATGTATATCAACCTTCAATGAAGTCCATATAAAGAAAATAAATTACCCGAAGCTATATAGGTGGTTTGGGTAGAGAATAGTATTATAAATTTCCTGTAAGAAAATACTAGCTTCAGGTGTGATGTTATGAATGTTATTAATTATAATGGTATTAAAACCAATACCTACTTCTCTGTAAAAATGAAGGCCCTCCCCCCTTATTTAAATTTATAAAACTAGCAGTTGCCTGACATTTGAAATGGGTAACACTTCCAAGCTGTACTTGTGTACAAGTGAAGGGTAATGAGGTAGGTACCATTATCCACACTCCCCAAACTACTGCAGGGAGTGGGAAACCAGTGGCCTGGCTGCCTAGCCAAAGGGCAGCACTGAGGTGCCAAAGGTTAGGAGTGTCTAAAAGACTTGACAGCTACATACAGGATGGTAGCATGACAGACAACAAGGTGTCCTTGCCTACCTCCGTGTCAGAGTCCCACGTTCTCTGCCACTACATTCTATAGCTTGGGAAGGTCTTGATGTGTAGCCACTGTGGAAAAAGCTGTTGAAGGTGAACCTATTCACGAAGTGCCCAACACATGGCCACCTTATGTAGACTAACCACTAAGGATGAGACATCATAGGTATCATGAGTTCCTTGAATTTCAAAGGAAAAATATCTGTAGAAAGTAGCATCAGTAATCCATTAAAGAGAAAATTTAAAGGACATGTTGCTAGATCTGCTTTAGCTCCACAAAAGACAGTGTCCAGGCAATCCCATAAGATAACTTAACTCCAGAAAGTCTGAAAGGTTTCTTCTTCCATCTTCCACTCTATAGTTCAAACAGGCATGGGTCATTCTAAATGTGAGTGTCCCCATCTGACCATGCACCCAAGTGCAATCTCCCAGCATTTACTTAGAGTGCAGAAGGAGAGAATAAGTCATCCTGCCTCTCTCTTCTTCCCTCCCTTTCTATATTAGAAGGAAGGTAGGTTAGCATAGAACAGAGATTTGTTGCCAAACATATGAGTCTACCTGAATATGTACCCACTTTCTTTCCTTTAAATATTGATCACATGTTTACTCCCCTAGAGCCCTTTCTCTCCAGGCCTCTCCAGAACATAATTCTCTATCTCCTCCTTCCCTGTGTGCACAACCTCTTGCTCTCAAACTGGATCTACTTTCACACTTTCTCTAGTATTTTTGACTTAAAAATAATCCCCAAGTCCCATCCCCCAGCTATTGTCACATTTCTCTCCTTACTTTTTGCCAAATTCCTAAAAAGATCAGTCCGTCATTAATATCTCTGTTTACTCACCTCCCACCCATCTCTCACCATCACAGCCCACACTGGTTCCTGCCCTAGTTTCCCAGAAGCATCTCTCACTGATGCCAACATTCAGCTCCAGGTTGCAAAATGCAAAGGGCATGGCCTGTCTTCCTCCTACTTGAGCTCCCAGCACCATTTAACTTGTTGTGCATACCCTTCTAGAAACATCCTCATTCCTTTGTTGCTATGACATCTAGTGTGCTGGTTTTTTTCCCACTCTTCCTGCTATTTCCTATTCTGCAGGCTCACCCTCTTCAATTCTAGCCATTCAGTGTGAGTCCAGGAAGCTGAGGTCCAGGCACTGGTCTTACTTTCCCTCTGTAAGAAATGGTCTCCAAGCTTTAAGCTTAAATTATCATCTTATGCAAATAAATTATTTATTTAAATCTCCACCCTAGACAGTCCTCTCAGCTCCTTACCTATATACCCCAGCACCCCTGGACTTATTCTCTTTGGGGTTTCAAGATCACTTCCAATTTAGCATTTATAGTTTCAGATATTTTGAAGAACTTTACATGCACTGACTCATAATAAAGCAATGCATTTTATATTGTTATTGCTCCCGAAGAAGGAATGCAGTGGTCATTCTGAAGTTAAATAGCTTCTCCAGAGCCAATCAGCAGATAAGAGACAGGGATGGCATTTGAACTTGGGCATGGGCTGGAGAGCCTTGCTCCTAACCCACATCATGCCTCCCTGTAAGCTCCATGCAGCTAGAGATGGCTCTGTTTTTACTCACTATTGTTTCCCTGGAGCCTAGAGCAGCACATGGCTGGCATTCCAGAAGTGTTTGTAGAACGAATGAAAGAATCAGATGATTACTTTGTTTGTAGAGGTCCTCTGTAAAATCTCTTTGACATTTTCAGTCTGAGGTCCCATAAGGAATCATCAAGATTAATATCTCAGAACAGACTTCAAGGGGTTCAAGCTACACTAACCTGTCCAGAGAGATTGAGGAATAGATGGCGAAATGGGTGAATAGTCCCTGAACACAAAGAAGCTCGATGCCCTTAGAAAAAGGTGTAGAAATGCAACTGGAAAATAATTGCAATTACGACAGCACTGTTTTTGTTTTACAAAATCACATCAAATTATGTGCCTTTATTGACCGACAGTACTGCTGACATGGGTCAGTTTGACCCACAGCAAATTTCATTTGCTGAAAGGTATGTCTGACCATCATGGACAAAAACACTGTAGTTCGATGATGTTTATGACCTGAATTTGGGTCTTTATAATCTACAACACACAAAAAAAAATACATGTTTCTGCTCATATAATACAAATGGCTTACATATTTGCATAGATTCACTGTGACAGTTGAACTGTGCTTTAATGCATACCACTGTACTGCTCCAGAGAGTTAGAATCAATACAAAATAGGCCTGTGTCTTAGAGAGCTATAAAAACACTTTTGCACTAATTTGGAAGAATATATGCACTCCTATGTTCATTTTAGCATTATCTGCCATAGCCAATATCTGGAAACAGCCTAAATGCCCATCAGTAGATGAGTGGGTAAAAAAGCCATGGTACATTTACACAATGGAATATTACAGGGCTGTAAAAAAATAAGGAAATCTTACCTTTTGCAATAGCGCAGATGGACCTGGACAGTATTATACTATTATACTAAGTAAAATAAGACAGTCAGAGAAAGAAAATTACCATATGATTTCACTTATATGTGGAATCTAATGAACAAAATTAACTAACAAAATAGAAATGGACTCATAGATACAGAGAAGAGACTGACAGCTGTCAGAGGGAAGGGTTTGGGGGGGCTAGGTGAAAAAAGATGAAGGGATTAAGGAAAAAAATCAAAAAGAAGAAAAAAACACACAATATGCACAAACAACAGTATGGTAATTACCATAGAGAAAGGGGAAAATGGGTGGGTGTAGGTTAAAGAGGGTACATAGGGGATAAGTGGTGATGGAAGGAGACTAGACTTGGGATGGTGAACACAATATGATATACAGATAATGAATTATAGAATTGTACGCCTGAAACCTATGTAATTTTATTAACCAATGTCACCACAATAAATTCAATACAAATAAAATAAATAAAAATAAAGTGTTTGTAAGCAAAAAAAAAAGCTTGTGAAAAATATAAACTGAAGCCCCAAATATAAATGTGACCTCCTTTCCTATGAAAATATTGCTGCATACAGGATATCTGTATAATGACACAGGTCACCGGATGTCTTCTTCACAAAAAGAATACAGATCTCAGTCAGTGATATTGATCAGCACATGGAATGAAATTACACAGTGTGCATGTCCAGGTGAGTTATCTGATTTTGAGTCTAAAATATGAAAAATTCATTGCTTAATCTATATCGGTATCATAGGGATGTTCTGAATGTAAATGCTATAAAATTTCCTCGCTGAATAAATAGGTTTTATGTGCGGCTTCTTTTTCTTCAGAACGCTTGTCATGCTAAAGTGTCAGGCCATGTTCAGGGGACTATTTCTGAATTTAGGGGACAAAAAAAATTAAAAATAATTATTTCATACCCTTGACCTCTCCTTCTCTCAAGGACATCTCTTCCCCTGTGAGACATGATCATGTGCGAGTTAAAATAAAATCAATTAATTTCCAAGACATAAAATAAAACCCCCAATGAGAAGCATCTGTATCATATCCACTGAGCCATAGAGAGCACATAAGGAATAATTCAAATGAAAATAGTAAAAAAAAAAAAATGATTGTAAAAGCTACCTTTGAAAAATCTATACTGGTGGCCTTTCTCATTTGAAAGAATTCTGAAATATGTCCCCAAACACAGAGGCATTTAAACATCTGAGCAGATCCTTCTAGAGGTTGATACAGTCAGAGCACTGCTTTCACTTATGGGCACAGCAGATTTCAAACTTTACCCAAATGCAAGATGCTTGTATTTCCTTAAGGATATTCTGTTTCTAAAGAAGAACCTCCCCCACTCCCCCCCCCACACACACACACACAAATCAGAAAAACATAACTTTCTTCTTCTTTTTTGTTTTAAGAAAAGCAAGTTACAGTATGGCTCAGTCCATGCCACCCAGGTCTCTGTGCACATAGCTGCCACCAGAGGGAGGCAACACAGCAGAAAGATGGTCCCTTAACATACATGTGCACACTCACACACATGCACACACTCACACACATATGCACACATACTCATGCACGAGTCACATGAGAAGATAGTTTTGACTGATTTCTTATCTTTGTCTCAGCTACTCGATGGCTGTCCAGAAAAGAGTTCTAATCATCACTTGTGAATAAAACTGAAATTTTATAGAGTAACGTGGAATTTGGAGTGATAATCAGATTGAAGTTATTGAGATTGCGATCAGATTGGATTACTTATTCCTTCCTTAGCTAAAATCACAATTGGCCTCTGTTGCCTCTAAAACCTTTTCTCACCAGTTTCCTGACACTTAAAATTTTATAATTATAAACCAATTTCTTTGGATTACAATGCTACCCTTTCATCAGGCAAATATTCTTGGAAGGCCTTCTAAATCAAGTGAAGTATATCAGACCATTTCCCAAAATCTAGAACTTCACATTCATTCATTCATCAAACAATTGTTGGATGGCCCGCTCTGTGCCTGACACGGTGCAAGGCCCTTGAGCTGCAAGGTGAACAAGACAAAGTCCCTACTGTAAGGAAAGTGATATTTAGAAAGCAAGACTGAAAAAAAAAACTTAAAGAAAAACAACAGACCTAACTCTAGACATAATAAATCTGTGAGCCATGTCTTGAAGGACATAGTGAATTATGACAGAGAATATTGGGAGGCTGGGGGCGTGGGTTTAGATATGGTGGTCAAGGATGTCATCAGGGACAATGGGATTCCAAGAGAATGAGGAACTATTGCTGGGGATCCAAGACAAGGGAGGGCAATGCATGGGAGGAGAGAGCTAAGGCAATAGTCAGGCCTAAGTAAGAGCAGGTGCAAAGGTATAAGGGAAGAAAATCCTAACCTCTTCCAGGAAGGACCAATATGGCTGGGGATGTCCTGTGAGGAGTGGGGTGAGTGGAGGACCTCAGGTTCTGATGGGCCTGCTCAAACCAAGCCCCATGACTTTGGAAAACCACCTGGATTTTGTTCTAAGGGCAATGGAAAGCCAACACTTAAATGGACTAGAACAGGGAGGTATGGTGAGAGAAGAGAAAGAACAAAAGCACCCACTTGAATCTGTACAGCACAGGTGAAAGATAATGGGCCTTGCCAAGACCGGTTTGGCTCAGTGGATAGAGCGTCGGCCTGCGGACTGAAAGGTCCCGGGTTCGATTCCGGTCAAGGGCATGTACCTTGGTTGCGGGCACATCCTCAGTGGGAGGTGTGCAGGAGGCAGCTGATCGATGTTTCTCTCTCATCGATGTTTCTGGCTCTCTATCCCTCTCCCTTCCTCTCTGTGAAATATCAATAAAATATATATTTAAAAAAAAAAAAAAAAAAGAAAGATAATGGGCCAGGAAAGTAGTGATGAACTCAAGCAATAAATTATATCAAGAGAAAGAGCTTGGGGAGGAAAAGCAAGCTCCAAACTCATCCCCTCAGAATTTTCTCTTCAAATGTCCTGTTTCAGAGAGCCTCCCACTCCCACCCCCACCCCCCAACACACACACACACAGGCACATTTTTGTAGCTGTTCTGAATTCTCTTTGGAAATAGTTGATGTATGAATAATAAATAAATAAAAGAAATACAGCTTTGACTAAACGAGAACTTTGATGACAAAGTGAGATACTCATGCTGGGTAAAGACAGCCATGTGATTAATTCCAAGGGTATCTCCCCTTCTGCGGGGAGAGCTAAAGCCTGCCACCCCACTTAGCATAATGGCCCTTCCACTGGGAAAGGCACAGACCACCTGCTGTTCCCTAGCAAGTAAATTGCTCCCTACCTATAAATTATTCTATGTGGTGAAGAAAAAGCATTGACTTTTTTTTCTGAAGCTATAAGCACAGCCTGGCAAACAACCATAGATGATTTGAAAAAGTGGCTTTTAATGAGCCTAGTGACAAAACCATCACTAGTGCTTTGCAGTCCAGGGTTTGACTCAGCTGTGTCACTAATGAGCATCTGTACAGGTCAGGTTGGCCCCCCTCAAAGGGTCAGGAGCCCACCCATTGCCTGCTTTTACCTGAAACCTGTTCACATGTTTCTAGACCCAAGTCTCCTCACAAGTGATGAGATGGTCTTTTGGGAGAGTCCTGGATGCAGAAACTATGGGTATGTAGGTCAAGACTTAATGAAATAAATTCTGAGGTGCCTCCCTTAGCTGCCTTTGGATGTGGCCAAGCCCTGAGCCAGGGTTTTTCTGTCCCTCTGACCCTCTTGCTCACTCTTCATGGAAATCACATCATGGGAATAATCTGAAAACCAGTGGGAGATCCTGAAGGACCTGAAACTGGCCACAGTACCACCCCCAGAACTATGACCCACACCATCCCATTAGGGCAAGGTGTGCACAGGCCAATGTGACATGACTGCCTGAAGCCTGGAGAGCTCCTTCTAGGATAGGTTCTAAGTAGCCAGGTTCCAGAATGTCCTACTTAAACCTTCTCCCTGGGCCAGCGTGGGCTTCTCCCCGGGGTCCTTCCTTCCAAGGTTATGACACCTGTAGACCTATTTTCTGGGGAAAGAAGAATGCAGATCTGGTGGTGTGTGTGTGTGTGTGTGCGTGCGTGCGTGCGTGCGTGCGTGTGTGTGTGTGTGCGCGCGCACGCGCAAGGTTCCTTAAAGTTGAGGATGGAACCTCCTTGGGGGGAAAAATAGGCTTGGGGCTAGCTCTATCTGCACTGCCACTTTCCAGGCAGAACTTGGTAGACTTTGAGAATTCTAAAGGCAAACCTGCCTGGCCTTCTAGAACATTCTGAAAGTCAGATCAGTCACAGGAGAACTGGGCATACTTTTTAAACTATGTGTTGATAAGATTTATAACTTCTGAAAGATGAGAGCTATGGTGCACCTCTCTCTAAACCTTGCCCAGGGCCCTACCAATGTCTGGGCAGGATGCTGATGGTGTGGCTCTTCACATGATGTGTCACTGAATAAACAGAAACATCATCATGAAATTTTATCTCCTAAGCATATCTTCAGGCTGATAACTCACAAGTACTAGTATTGATAGAATTGCTTATTTAACAAACTTAGCAAAAAATTCATTCATTCATTCATTCATTCATTCATTGTTGAATGCCCACTACAAGACAGATAACTATAGATGGATTGTATCCCCCTAAACTCATTTGTTTAAATCCTAACCCTCAGTATCTGAGAATGTGATCGTATATGGATACAGGGTCTTTAAAGAGGTGATTCAGTTAAAATGAGGTCATTTGGGTGGGCCCTAATCCAATTTGACTGGTGACCTTATAAAAATACAGAGATATGCTCACTTCAGTAGTTGATTATTGAATGTAAAATAAAAATATGCCACACCCAATCATAAGACAAGGTAATTAAGAAACATCTCACACTGAACTCTCGCAGCAGAACTTGTTCATAAACTGAAGGCAAGTCTTCCTTCTGGACATTCACTGTGAACCTAATATCAGCTTGCAGGCCTCCCCAGAACCAATTCTCATTCTTGGAGCTGAAAACCTTTCCCCAGGTGCCAGGGTCATACCCCAAGCAGTTCCAAGAATCCATTCACCCCCTATTTTTCAGGCCAATGAATAATGACTTCCTATCTTCAATGACAATACATTAACAAAAAATGACAATACATTAACAAAACTGCTAAGTGGTTGTTAAGAAATGTAGTAACAACTGACTCTAATTGCCTTTTCAGACTCTAAAAATCATTGATGTGCCTCAAACCTTTACTGGGTCCTCTAAGTCAACATCTCAGGTGAGAAATGTCATGGAAGGAGAGAGCAAACTCCCAAGCCAAAACTTGCTCAACCCTGTATTTTCAAAAGTCAACCCCAATCTAACATAGTGCCGATGCACTATGGGTGGGGAGACAACATCTGAAATCCAATAGATCATGCATTCTCAACAAGGGCGATACCATCTCTAAGGGGTAAAAATTGAGAGTTGGGGAATAGAGAAGAAAACCTTAGATATTATGAGAGTGTATGACCCTCCACGTGGAACATAAACACATACACATCTATGGTATTAAAATGTCATGAGCGAAGGCGATCTTTAGGGAAAAAAAATAAACAACCTCCCTATAAGAGTCAATAATGAAAAAATGTTCTAGAGACACTGACATAGTCTACCAAGGATCGAAGTCAGAATAATAATAGCTAACATGCAGAGTGCGGTGTGAAACAATAAAATGCACAAAGCCAATGCTTGAGGTTTGCCAACTCATTTAATTCTCATGGCAACCCTATGAGATGGACATTATTATCATATTACAATTTTAGTGATGTAGAAATTGAAGGATAAAATGTTTAAGTCATTTCCCCAAGATTACACATTTTAGATATATAGTAAGGTGGCCTATATGTAGCAGAAAGTTCCTTACCAATATTCCACTTGATTAATATTTTGATCAATATAGCAGAAATCTCTGTGTTTATGATGCACTAGTTGTTAGCGGCTGCTCGGGTATTCTTCAAGCACCTCACACATGCTCTTGACTGTTTACCAAGAGATCCAAACCATATTATGCTTTTGTACTGTAATTATATAATCATAACAAATATTGTGTAAAGCAATAAAATAAGAGTACCAAAAGGGAGTTACTTGAGTGGAAACCTAGTTGAATGGTTTAGAAAAACATGAATGGCAAATCACTTGCAATTGCTGGCAAGTTGGGGGGGCGGGGGTGGAGATGGAGATGGAGAAAACAGAATCTTAAAAATCTGTTATGATTCCACACTCAGATTATCTCCAAGTGTTACTCAAAAATAACAAAGCAAACAGGAAATCAGAATTGATGCATCTGGTGGAGAAAACAATATTAATTCAATCAGTGGTTCCATATGCAAACAATTACCCAGGCACTACATCAAAAGCTTGGCAAATTCATTTCCACTTAAATATGTGTGTGTATGTGTGTGTGTGTGTGTGTGTGTGTGTGTGTGTAAGTCACTATTAAATATTTTTAATGATTTTTTAATTTAACTAAAATAACTTTCCAATTATGCTCAATTGATATTAGATGACTTGTACACTGCATATTGTGGTTCTACCAGACTTAAAAACTGGAAAACCCTGAGGCAAAAAATTCAAGAAATGAGCTCCATTCAATGGAAAGAGCTAGCATTACTGAAATAAACAATGCTCCTCCCTTCCAACTATACTTCTGAGTTATTGAAGGCAAAATGTAGCAGAGAGAAAACCAAACATTAGATTCCCCAAATGGCCTTTCCTGACAAAAGATAAAGAGACAGAAACAGATGGAGATAGAGATGACAGAAAGAGACAGGAGAGAGAGAGAGAGAGAGAGAGAGAGAGAGAGAGAGAGAGAGAGAGAGAGAGAGAGAGAGAGATGCTTAAATAGAATAGAAGGAAAAGCCTGGGTTGATATTAATGAGAAAGATGAAAAAGCACAGTGAAAGTCTTCTAGACCCAGGCACACTTCAGACTACCTGAATTACTTATCAGGTGCACTGTAGTTAGACCCCCAAGAGCTATCTATGGGTTAACAGGGTCTTTCTAGTGACCTGTGATGATTCTGAGCCCTTCATGTCAAAGTCCAGCTTTTGCTAACCAGCTCTGACAGCCAGACAAGGCTGGGGAGGCCACTGCCAGGTCTTCGCATTTCCTTTGCTAAGCCCTGCATTCCACCGCTCAGTGTGCACACACAGCAGGAAAGACTAATTTCTTCCCATTTTCTAAATCCTCTTTGAAGATATTTCTCTAGCACTGCTCTGAACTGCAGCTATTTAGAGCAATTTACTTTATCTGCATCCTTTATTCCCTCTACCCTTAGTCCAATTTCAAAAATGTTAAGAACAAAAGAAATTATTCTCGGTTTTAAAAACAGTCCTTGTCGTATTTATCTTGCTTCTAATGTTTTTTTCTCCTTTTAAGTGAAGTTTTCTAACTCTCTATTTCTTCACCCGCAGCAATTTGTGCAAACAAATGCTGCCCACGGCCATCATTAATCTTTAAAGTGTGACCTATTGTGAATAACAATGTTCAAAGAATTGGGCTTGTTTGTGAGAGGTCAAAATAAGTTAAAAATACGTAATCCTTGAAAAAATTTACAATTTAGTTGGATAAATAAAATATTCACATTAGAGAAGATTACCAGGCAACAGAGAAACATGTGAAAAATATGTGAAATAAGATAGAACTGAGTATGAGTTTGGAAACATTTTACTCCCAGACAGTCCACAGAAACAGGCCTGTCACTTTACTTGCATGGGCTTCATGCCACACATCTCTTTGGAAGAAGGTGGATTTGACTATATCTAAGCTCCTTTCAATTTTAAAATGTGACAATTTGCAAGCAACCCACCACCCACAATCAACAAATAATCCCTGGGAAGAGATCAACCAATGAACTTGTATGCATATATGCATGACCCATGGACACAGACAATGGGGTGGTGGGGTGGGGAGGGCCTGGGGCGGGGTTAAGGGTCAGGGGGAGGAGGACAGGAGCAGGCTGGAAGAGGTTAATGGGAGGAAAAAGAGAACCAATGTAATACTTTCAACAATAAAGACTTTAATTTTTTTTTTTTTTAAATGATAAATCCCTCCAAAAATGTTTTTAAAGACTGATAGAACAGGCTGGGATTAATTTAGAAAGGATAGCATTTGAAGTTCTTGAGTTCATGCAAATATATTTAAAGAAAAACAATGCATGCAGACTTCAGCGAAAGCAGTAACATTTTAACTCGTCAAAGTGGTCTCATCAAGATGCAATTAAAAGTCACTCTTCTTTGTTACCCAGAAATCTGTACAGTTTTAATCTCTAAACTTTTCTCTGTTCTGAATCCAGGTCTCAATTACCTGCCAAGATCTGATAGAAAAAGAAAAGAAAAACTAAAGAAGAAACCCCTTCGTCTCCCATCAGAAGTTATTTATCTGTCCTTATCTTGTCCTCAGCAGAGAGCTTCAATCATCAATGAACAATAAAGACAGGGTCATTCTTTATATACTGGTTTTGAGCTTATCAGTTATGCATTCAATGCCATTATTTTAGAAAGCATTAGGACACGAGTCTTTCCCCCCTTTGATAATCGTTACCCCAGAACTTCAACTTTCCTCTTCCCTATGGACACAAGCAAAGGGGCCCCTATCTATTGTTCTCTGGAGTTTATGTCATTGAACAGCTCACAGTTACCAAGAGAGCACATACTAAATGGAGGACTCTGTACTAACTGCCTTCAGAGCACTTACAAATATATCAGTTCAATTCCTTGCCTGCACATTACTTAGGAGACAGGAAGACAAGGACTATGAATAGATCCATCATTGAAGGCAGAAGGTCATAAATGTCATAGATAGAGGTATCTACAAAATTATATCCAGGCAGAAAAGAGAGGGAATATTTGACTGGAAAGATATAAAGGACTTGAAAGAAAAGTATCATGAGTTGTAAAGAAGAAAATCTCCTCAAGACTTCCCCCAAAACCCCAAAATAAACCTGAGAACAGAGATGATCATTAATTTGGGATTATGATAGATTTTCTCTGCAAGATATCTTCCAAATGATTATTAGTTTTATTTTATAAAGGAAGGAAGGAAGGAAGGAAGGAAGGAAGGAAGGAAAGAAGGAAGGGTCCCCACACAGAATGCACATGCATCAAAGGATACATCGTCTACTTATGACATTTTAGAAACTTGGTTACTAATAAAGAAATTGCAGAACCATTCAGCTACCAGGCAAATTGGTCATTGATGTGAATGAAAGGTCCCAAAAACAAAATCATGCCTACCCTTTCCATTTTCTTCTTCATAATAACTGGATGTTTTACCTAATTACAGTTGTCTGTACTGAAGATAGAGTTCCTGAAGCTACTCTGGCTCTGGACAATCTTTGACCAACTTGGCTTTGACCAAACCTTAATAAAGACAAAGAGAGAACAGAATGTAATCATTCCTGATTTCTCCAATTTGTTCCCTGAGCTTCAGGGTGATTTCATAAATTGGAAGTGCCACCTAGCCTTCCAATGAAGAAGCTGGGCAGGGAACTGAGCCAGGAATAATTCCACAATGGGAACTCCAAATTGGATCAGAGATAGGTTGTTTTAGCAAGAAACGTACACTGGGAGTAGCTGGAATAGATGTACTATCACTGGAAAATATAGTTTTGTTAGGAGTGAGTAAAGAAAATAAGGCAGTAAGTAATGTAAGTATTTTCATGTAACATACATGTACATTTTATATGCGTTTATGTGACTATATTATAAATATATGTACAAATACATTTATAGTCACATATACATTTTATTACCCTTTACTAAAAATAAGTATTTAATGACAACTTTTATATATGCTTTAAAAAGTGTTTATTGTGAAAAGAATATTTCTTCCATATCAACCAAGAAGTGCTGTTTGTCATAGACAATGAACTCTTCTACCTGACCTCCATGAACAACCACGTATACGGCCTGCCATTCAAAACATTCCATAGTGGACTCAAGGATAAATCTCCCTCTTCTGAGTACTATACACCAGATACAGGACTATCAGAACTGCTTCTTAGCAATCTACATCTATGTGGCTTTACCAATAATAACGATAATTATTAAAGGTTTAATATTCACATACAATTTACAAAGTATTCACCCATACATCTCTATAAGGAAAGTCTTGTTATATGTCCCATTTTAAACATGACAAACTGAGGTTCAGGCAGTTCCACAGATTTGTTCAAGCTTATCTGTGGGTAGTGGGTAATGGGTAGCAGAGCTGGGGTTTAACTGCAAGTGATTCCAGGGTTGTGCTCTTTCTTTTGGGGTGAAATCTTTAGGGCTTTTAGCCCCAGGCCATTAATTCACTGCAACTTGCCTCTCACCAGCTACTAGGGTAGCCTGCTTGCTGCCTTCTATTATCCAGAGGCTGCAATCTCTGTGGGGAAGTGGTGATGTTGGGCAGAAGTTTAGTCCTGGCAGCCTGGCTGTGCTCCAAGACCTCTTTATTAGGATCATGGATGCCGTCATTTAAAGTTCAAAGGGACTTGTAAGCAATGCTGATAAAATGGCTCAACAATGGTCTATGAGTCCATAGTACGTTCAACCCAGTCCTGATGGGTTGGGACTGCCCCTTTACTGCCTGTCTCGGGCCATGTTTATCAGTGGTCTCTTCCAAGTTTTGTTTCCCTTCAATACCATCCTACACCCCCATTTAGCACTATAGCCTCTATCTCTGCATCTTCACTGCCTTCCTGAGCCTTAGCCCATCAGCTAAACCTACTTCTTTATGAAGTTAACGTGTGTTCTTCATTCTAACTCCTCCTTACCCTCTTGCCTACTATAGGACATGGCTCCCATTTATTTGATTCCATTTTTTAACATACAGAATGTGGGTAATAACTATATTTCTGGACTGATAAAAGAATAAATTAGTCATTCAACTAACATCTACTAAGCACCTGGAGTAGATCAGGTGTATAGCATGTGCATAAGTCAAAGACTTGACCTCAAATGAGGTCTTCCCTGATGACAAAGATGATCAGGTCTTCAATATTCCAAAATCTCTGGAGTTCACCAAGCTCTCACTCCATCTTTCTCCTTGCATTCATGTAAATTATCTCTATTTCTTACCCTCTGGCTCTTACACTATCCTGAAATATTTGTGTAATTCCTCCCTCAAAAGTCCACAATATTATTTCAAAATATAAAATCCAATGGTCTCTTTCACTCTTCCTCATGATGACTTTTCTGTAAGAATTGATACTCCTGACCACTTTCCCCTTCCATGCACGCTCCCCTCCACCAGTTTCTCTAATATCCTCTCATTCTTTCTCTTACTTTTCTAATGACATGTTTTCTTCCCAACCCCTAAATGTGGACAGTCCTCATAGTTCTAGCCTTATATATCTCCTCTTGGATACATGTTGAAATGTTACTGCTTTACAAAGCTGGATCCCAAATCTCCAACCCAGTTCCAATATCTGATCAGAAATACAGTCCTCTATGGATATGGAGACAGTAATAGCCATACATCCATTTGGAACTTCAAACCAAATACCTCAGGCCCTTCTTCTGACTTCTCCATTTTGGCCAATGGCATTGACATCCTGTCACACGCAGTAAAGAGGTCACCACTCCTCCTATGTGCTCCTATCCTGCCACCCAAATGAGTCACTAGCGACCACAATTCTTTCTTGAAAATTTCCTCTTCAAATATTTATTGCTTTCCCCCATAAATGAGTTAAACTTGCACTGGAGACTCATTGTCTCCAGTCTCTCTTTCTAAGCCACCCTCAACTACTTACAGGTAAACATCCTGACAGTATCATTGTATTGCCTGACTCAAAACGTCATTTCTACTGCCTGTGCGGATAATGTCATTTCAACTTTTCTATTGCTGGATGCAGCCTATCTTTTCACTGGGGTCTTGGATTTAAATCCCAGATTTACCACTTCCTAGCTATGTGATCTTGAGGAAGTTACTTAATCTTCCCGTGTCCTGGTTTCTTCATTTGTAAAGTACACATGATTTGTTAACTCACTTATGAAAGAAAGGATGAATGAATGATTATACTAAATTTATAAGAGAAAAATAAAAAGGAGGCAATTTTATTATGCATAGCATTCTTAGACCTACTTGACAATTTTTCAGCTTTAATTCTTTAACCTTAATCTTGTTAGCCCAATGTGGTACAGAAGGAAATATGCAAGCTTAATAGTTAAGAGAAACCAGTGTTTAATTCCTGATATTCCAGTGAACAGCTGTATGACATTGTTAAGTCATTGTACTTCGCTGAGTCAAGTTTTTCTCCTGGTGAATAGGGATAACAATACCTGCCTTATAGGCTTTAAAAATTGGGAATAGCAGACATTGTATCCATGGTAGCCACCAACTTGGTAGTCATTAAGATGATTCTTGAGAATGGTTTAAAGAAATAGCAGCCATCTCTGACGCTGGAAAATATTTTTATCTCATTGAGGCAAGGGTGTTTCATGGAGTCAAAAGCTGTTTGCATTTTTCATCTGAATTTAAAACAAATAATCCATTTCCCTTATTTCATCTTAATGCATAGCTGCATAAAATATATTGTATATTATTAAATTTATCACTCAACACTACTTTTTAAAGAGAGGCTATCTGAATAGTAGAAAGAAGTAAAACCCCAGATTCCAGAGACCCGGGTCTCTGGCTAAAGTTTTGTCACTAAACAGATGTGTGGCCTTGGGAAAGGTCATTTCATTTTTCTGGCCTTGAGCATTTTTACAATGTTTAAGGATTCTTGCAGTTTGAAAACCCCATGAGTTCCAGAAATGGAGCGCCAGCCATGGTGTCCACATGAGAAGTGTCTAAGATTTGAAGAATTCAGTGTCACCATCAGAAGTTAAGCTCTATGATAAATAGAGTGGACATAACATGTTGATGATGATGACAAAGACTTGGTTTCCTGAATCTGCTCCCAGCATCCAGTTTCTCATAAGTATCACTTATGAAATGAAACCTAAAATCTCATGAAAATCTAAGGGAGTTTAGAATTCCTTTATTCAATTAAAAAAAAATGGTTTAGGCCTAGCCAGTTTGGCTGAATGGATAGAGCATCAGCCTTCAGGCTGAAGGATCCTGCGTTAGATTCTAGGCAAGGGCACATGCCCGGGTTGCGGCTCCATCCCCAGTAGAGGGGGTTGGGGGTTGGGCGGGGGGCAGGAGGCAACTGATCAATGATTCTCTCTCATGATTGATGTTTCTATCTCTCCCTCTCCCTTCCTCTCTGAAATCAATAAAAATATGTTTAAACAACAAAAAAACAAACAACAACAACAAAAAAAACACAGTTTAATTCTAGGATGAATAAATGAAGTCATAGACTTGTGTGTCCAAACATTTTCTCTGCCCTTAATGAACTGTGGGCAAATATTAGGCAAATCATTTAACTTCTTCAATCCAAAAATTCCTTACCACATGGCTATAAAGATGAAATGAGGGCATTTATGCAAAGCCTTTACTTAGTAAATGATCTGAATGGAGAAAGTGCTCAATAAATGTGAATCACAATTTTCATCATTAGACTTGGGCTGCATCTATGTCAAATAACTAGATTACGTTTTGAATGAAACAACTGAAGTGAAATAGTGATGAGTGTAGACAAGCCATTAGAGACAATCTCAAACTGAGGGAATCAAGGGTTTATTTCCCAACTGCAGACAACAATATTTGTGACTGAACATAAGTCCATTTTGCTGCTGTACAAAACAAAACTGCCAACAGAGCATATCGTCGCCACAGCCCCGCTCAGCTGTAACATCCTGTCAGTGTGAAATTAAGCCACATGTCTTACTGTATAATTCACTGACACCTTTAGATTTCCACAGAAGCAGAAATGACTGAAGCGGAGAGAAACATGGTGTCTCTGTAAACAGGCCAGACTTCTCACAAGTTCTTTACACCCTCGAAATGTCTGGCATTTTGTAATTTCTGGTACTAAGCTTTTAACTATGACAATAGAAAAAAAAAATAACCTCATTGACTCCTGTTATTTAGCTGGGAATGGCAGCCAGGAAAATCGAGTAAATAAAAAAAAAAAAAAAACTCATCATGGCACAACTGGGATGTCTATCCTCGTAAAGAAGCCCAGTATCTCTAATGGCTCAACTCACTTACTCACATGCTGCTCTCAGTTGGTATATATGTACCGAGTAATATGTAGAAATGTAGTTCGTATCTAAATAGCTCATATTCTTCTTCATCTTTCTTTCATGCCTTGACATAGTTTCACTCATTTTGCAGCTCCTTGAACGCCATTTTTCCTTATTATATTTTAATTGACTTTTCATAGAACATTTTGCTGGAAAGGATGCTTTGAGTTGCAAAGCACCAAAGCAAAGCCTTATTTCATATTTAATTTGATCCAAATTTCTATTGCAAATGCTGATTTCCCTCTTTATTTTTCCTATCAACACAATAAAATATAATAAGGGCACAGCTAAGAAATAATAGAGGAGAAGAAGAAAATAGTTTCTGTCACTCAAACACTCTGATTTCACCTTGACTTTCACTATCATGAAAATCTATTATTTTTCAATGTTTGCTTGCTTTCTTAGAATCTAATTGTTAAGGCCATATGCTATCTCCCAGCTCCGCATTCTCATTATCATGTAAAGTATGCTTAAAATCAATTGAAAGTCCATACATCACATAACGAGGAGCAGTTAGCATGCTCTGATCTGGGTAGTAGCATGCTAAATGCTCGCCCATAAAATACCCAAATTCTCCCAGGTACCATGGTGATAGGCAATGGAGAAAACTTTAAAAAAAAAAAAAGGAAAGAAAAGAAAAGAAACAAAAGAAAAAGTCCTTCAAATGATGATGGGTTCAGTTACTTTACAATTTCTAAATCTGAAATTCTTTTATCATCTTGCACATTGGACCAATCCAGAAAATAAATTCTCACATTGAAGTCCCTTTTTTACATAAAAGAAGAAAAAAAGAGTGGCTGAAAACAAACCAAAAAAAAGAAAGAAAAAAAGCTTTGTCTTATGTTTGGTGTAATCTGCAATTTAGTCCATGATTTACAAAGCATAAGTGTGACAAATAGCAAAGGTGCCGGAGCATCTCAAAAACGATTTTAACATTTTACATTAGAAAACATGTGTCCAATTGTTTTACTATTTCCAGAAACATTTGGTTCATTTTAAGTTTCTTGTGAAGATGAGGGCTGATGGCTATTTCATTGACCACACCTAAAGCCATGAGGACAGGTTCTGTGTCATTCTCCAGATCTGGAAGAGACGATAACATTTGAAAACAAACAACTGTCAGATTCAGAGGAGCCTGTTTCCTGGCCCCTGGGTGAGATGCAGCCTCCTCGCCCTGCGCAGGGAAGGAGACTGTTTGTTTGTTGGACATCAGTATTTTAAAAGGCTCTTCCTGAACAGTCCAAAAATGACCTGTCATTTCCCCAGAGATACAGCCACAATCCTGTCTAAAGATAATGAAAAAACACCTGATCCCACTGCAGAAATCTCAAAGACCTCCAAACCTACCCCAGGGGACTCATGGGGGTTTACTCTGAGAACAATTCTAAACCTTCATGGCACCAAAAAAATATACACTGAGTGGCCAGATTATTATGATCTCTGAATGCATAATAATATGGCCATTCAGTGTATATCCTATATAATAAAAGGCTAATATGCAAATTGTCCCCTCGACCAGGAGTTCAGGCAGGCCGGCCAACCGCCCATGTCCCCTCCCCCTGGCCAGGCTGGCCGGACCCCACCCATGCACAAATTCATGTACCGGGCTTCTAATATATATATATATATATATATATGCACATACACACACACACACACACACACACACACACACACACACACACACACACACTGAGTGGCCAGATTATGTGTTCAGAGATCATAATAATCTGGCCACTCAGTGTATATGTGAAAGAGGAAAATACATTGAACCAAAAATGGCCTCGTTTTCCTACTGGGCCTGTTATTTGATACTGAGAACTTATCCCCCTGTGGAAATAGCTATGGGTTTTATTTCCAGGCTCTTCTATATTAGGACTTCAAAGAAAATTGTGGATATTAATCCTATTGATGCCCTTTGAACTTGGTAGACGCTTATACCTTGGATAAAAGCAGGACATTAATTCCTAAGCTCTTTTCATATAGACTTCAAAAGGTTCCTCCCTGTCTTTGAAAGGAATCATGATTTCTCATGGCTATGTGCATATACACATCCATAATAAACAAACATAAATGTACATTCAACATACATGCACACCAATGCCGTGTGTCTTGTCAGGCATTTGTTTACATCTTTTCACTAATCCTCATAAAACACAGGTAGGTCACTATTACTAACCCGTTTTTCAGACTTCTTTTAAAAATCTAAAGTTTAAAAAAAAAAGTAAAACACTTTGTTCAAATGCACACAGATTACAAACAATTGATTAAATTCAATTGCTCTTGAATTTAGGATCATGCAATTCCTTTCATCAAGTGCAAACTTGAAATCCAGAGAGGACCTGAGCAAGACCTCTGCACCCATCCTCAGTCATTCCATCACTGCCTGCATTTCCAACCTCCTGCAGAAGTGCCACTTCCTTTAACAGACTTGTGACTTATAACGTTCCTTAGGATCAAGCTCCTGCCTCTGGAGTCTGTGGAATTTCTCATGGCTCCACTCCTCTGCTGTCTCCTCCTTGAGTCAGATGGATTGTTCCATCTGTCCTTTCCCCAGTCACCTTCCCTTGGCTCACTCTTACTCTAAATCAAAAGTCAACGTTGTCCCATTGTAAGGGCTCATTAATATTAGAAGACCCTCTCTATTCAAGATAAATGTTTGTAAAATGTATTCTTATCTACAGAAAAGCCCTGGGGGATGCAAAGGAAGGAAGCCATGTTGATGGGTAACAGACAGTGGGGCTGGTATTTGGGGCAAAGCACGAATTCCATGTGTCTCCTCCCACCAGTCCATGCTTCATGTTCTCAACTACAGGAAGATGCTCATCTTGGTCATGTCAAGACAGCGCCTACTCTGTTTTCACATGACTGCTGAATTACCTGGGTCTACTGACTGCAATTTGAATTTTCCTAGAGAAACTGGGTTGGGGGGCTTAAATGTAAAGTTGGTCATGAAAATAAGCAGAAGACCATAATTTGAGCAGACTTAAAATCTCATAACTATTGAAAATATAAAATTTAGCTTAAATTATTTTAGGTTAAAAAATGTGGTCATTCACTGTCAAAAGTGCCATTACTTGTTTGTTTAATATTATTTAAATAATAATATTTAAGTATAACATACTTAATATAAAATAATGTTATTTTAGATAAATTTAGAAGCACATTAATAACAGACAACTGTGTCCTGAATATTCTACATACGCAGACAAATGATGGGATACAGAGAATGTAAAGTGAATAGGAATTCTAAAAAGATTATTTTTAAAAATCAGATGCTGAGTAACTGTAATGCTCAAAGCCAGGTGTAAAATTATTAGTTTAAGAAAGAAAAAAAAAATACAGGAAACTAAGAGCTATGTAAACAATGCTATAAAACCAAAATAAATTGTTAGGGTTGGCAATGATGTAAAGAGTGCAGGACCTATAAAACTTTATTCATTGGTTCCCAGGTAGACTATAAATACTGAACAATACCCCTTGGTTTTAGTCCCCAAAAGTACATGACATATTTTAAATCCTACCAACACTTACTGATTTTAGCTAAACACATTTTCAATCATATCGAATCAACAGGGTTTCCCTAGTATTTAAAGAGAAATCATACAAAAGGTATGACAAGTCTTAAATTAACCTGCTGGCCATGGAGACAGGAGATGAATTTTGAAGTACAGAAAAAAAGTTTGAATATCATGAGTAAGAAATTTTAGGAAAAGTTTAAAAACGTGTTAATCATTTGAAGGCCGTGTTCAAAGAACAGAAAAGTTAATCTAGAGATATCATAGAGACATCTAGTAAATAACCCTTTTCTCCTTTCTTCTGAAGTTAACCTAAACGCTCTGAAATAATCAGAGTCTAACTCAGTAGCAATTATTTAGCATAAGAGGAGAAGAAAACATTATCCATATATAAACAGATTCAGTGTGTTTAGTGGATGACAATGTACTTGGTGTATTTTCCATCTACTGATTTAAAAGTATCATGCAAACTCTTTATGTAATTTGAAAATATTATGGATTGACTACAAAGAAAGCCCTGTGCTCGTGATACCACTGATGTGGAATCTTCTCCACCTTTGTTATGGCATCTTGCGGGCACAGGTGCAGAACTGATTAGGTTTTTGATTGAGCAATACTCAATCAATGTCATAACTCAAGTAATGCCAATACTTCTTCGCACACACCAGACCCTATTTATTCTCAGAGTTGATACACATTTATCCCCCAGGGAAAAGGATGTACCAGTCTTTTACCTTTTAAAGGAAGGGAAGGTCCCCACTTACTGTGTGTCCCAATTGCTATCAATGTGGGAGAGAAACCAGGAATGTGGCTTTTGGGATATAAAGAGCAAAAAAGAGGAGGAGCTACCCCCTTCCTTTTCTAGTAATTTCCTTCCTTTTCTATACCGTCTTTCATCATCACAGAATACCTGGATTAACATTAAGAAGCATGAAAGCCATCTTTATCCTATCACTTGCTTTTTTTTAAAATCTCATAAAAGAGTTTTGTTCTCTTCTTGTCACATTTATTTTAATCACCCATCTGTGGAAGGATGAAAGAAATATTAATTTGACACTTTAGCAATCAATTGGTAATTTACTTTGTTATTTAAATTTAGTGTAGTGAGTCATTCATTTCTTAACTGTCATATGTGTTTAAAACAATGAGATAAATGCAAATTAAAGTTATATAGCATTTCATGTAAGCATAATGCTCCTTTATTTCCCCACATCCATAAGAGTCAGGGCTTAGCTCACAAAATATTTATTACGCAATAAAAATGCTATACATTCAGGAGACAAAATACCAACTCATTTATAAATTAGGTAGCCATGTACTCCTGTCACTCAATAACGAAAAAGCAATTAAGAAGAACCATTTAGCTGCCTACTCACATAGATATAGAAGGATTTGTTTTACGCTCAATTAACTATTTTTTGTACTAACTGGCAAAAAAACACAAAAAAAGTAGATGGCTGTTTTGCAGGCCCAACGTGATGGGATTTCTGATCACATAATCATCCACCTCAGTTATGTTTCCAGTGTTTAATCAGAACCTGCACCATAACTTCCCCACACAAGGGGCAGGGTTGTGGTCTGTCCCCTGGTTGTGCATCTTCAGATCTTCCAAGTCCAAGCTCTTTGCCACCGCATACTCTCTAACCTGCAGAATGGATTCCCACCATGACAATGCACTTCAAACACCCAAGATGAGAGAGGGCAAGATGTGCCCTCAGCTTCTGTGAAATGAATGGATGACACCAACATCAACACACCACGGGTGTGTGCCTTCATTCTGTTTTTCCAAAATGGTTTTGTATGTCTCCAAATGCTCAGTGACTAGAAAGGCCGAGAAGGTATATACCACTGAGAAAAACACAACCAGCCTGAGGATGGCTTGAAAAAGACTTGTGTGCTCCCTCTGGACTTCCTTATTACAGTATTTTATAGAGCGATGGCTGGCCAATGGAATGTTGATCTATTTCATCTCAAAAATTAATTCCCATGGATAATGCTTTTTTTTTTCAAAAAGTATATTTACTTTTCAATAAATGGATGTCAGAATTCCTTTCAAAGTGTTTTGCAGTTAATATCCCACCACTCTCCAAAGTCAAAGTTAAGAAGCCTTATGATAGAAAGATGGTTTTCATTTTGTCAAAAAGAAAAAAGAAGTAACACAAATGATTCAGTGACTTGCTCAAGGCCACTCACAATTCAGAGGAAACAGTGATGAGACCTCTGTCCCAGTGACCACATGACTGTAACACAAGGACACAATCAGCAAGGGAAGAGAGAGGAGCACTTTAAAAAATGCTTACTGCCAGCTTCCTTACTCCTGCAGCTATGCCTACTAGTATGTGTCCTCTTCACAATGCCTAGACCTCTATGACATTTTTCACTGACTACACCCACAAAGAGAAGAGGAAGGTATTTGTCAATGCAATTTTGCGGTGAACAAGCTGACATTAGTGATCACTTATGAAGGACTAAAACTCTCTGTTCAGAAGAGAAGGAAGGAGAGAAAGAGGGAGGGGAGAGATAAGAAGAGGCGAGAGCTGTAGCTATGCACTGTATAAACAGAGAGAGACAATATTGCACAAGAGTTAAGAAGGGAATTCATCTATCTGTACCCCGTAACTAATGCAATGGTACTCAACAGGGGTTATTTTTGCCTTCCTCCCCTAGGGGACATTCGGTAATGCTGGAAAATTGGAAAATTTTTTGTCATAACCAGGGTTGCTACTGGCATTTAGTGAGTAGAAACCATGAGTGCTGCTCAATCTCCTATTTTGCATAATACAGTTCCCGACAACCAAGAGCTAATCAGTTCAAACTGCTGACAGTGCTGCTGGGAGGGACCCCAACCTATTGATAGATATAACATTGAACAAGCTATTCAACTTCTGGAAGCCCAAGTCTCCTCTGTGTAATATTAATAATAATACAGCCGTACCTACCTTGAAGGCAGGTTGGAGGTACCACAAGAGATAATTCAAGCAAAGCATTTGATCCAGTTCCTGGAATGCTGATTGAGTTGCAATTATTTTTTATTTATTTATTTGTTTGTTTGTTTGTTTATTTATTTATTTTTTACAATTTATACTGCCCATGTCTTTGACTGAACAATTACATGAAAAGAGAAAAGGAAAATATAAAATGTCCCAAGAATAAGCACTCATTTTACATTGACAATAGTATTAAAAAATAAAATTCAGAACATGAAGAGTTACATTTGGTTCATTCTAGAATATTTACTCTAATCTCATCACCACCATTAAAAAAAGAAGAAAAAGAAGAACAACAAGAAGAAGAAGCTAAAAAAAAAAATATCTTCCAGAACGTTCCCTCATCATTCACCGTGGGAGAGTGCCAGAGATCTCAGTAGGGTGACAAAGCTAATACAGCCTTGTGGGTAGAGTTTAATCAGGAGAAATGTATGCTAAAAGGGGCTGTGAAAAATTATTATCATTTTAATATCATCTTTGAAATATGAGCTCTCATTCCAAGGATGAGCTTTTATTTCAAGTCTTAAGGGTTTGGATTTCACTCTTTTGAACTGTGGTCAACTGTGAAGACCACATCTAAAGAGACAGTTTGCATTTGTCCGCTGAACGTGTGGTAGGGTTTGAGTAACAGCAAAGTGTTCACTTAAGAAAAAAAAAATTCCACTCTCAGGTCCTTTGATTTGTTGAAATAGTCAGAACTTGAAGAGCAAGTTCCAGTTCAAACGGCCCAAGAACCCAATATGTTTTCCTGCTGTAGGTGGTGAAGGGGGCCAGAAACCACAAGATCATACATTAAATGAGCAAACAAAACAAGTGGGGGGAATCTAGGCGGGCTGAAGTCGCTCTTCCACAGGAATTCTTTGGAACTGTTGGCACAATGGTGTCTGCTGTCGGTGCCAATTAGAGTGACCAAGATGAGTTCTGCTTTTTTTTTTCCTTTCCTCTAGCCAGCTGCAAACTGATGACAAAGCAGTTTCAAGGCTAAAATCTACTCTTGCCCATTTCCTGAAACGCTGGAAGAATGTAAATGTGGTAAGCTCTTTTTTTAAAATATCCTTTTGAAAACAGAGTAAAACTGAGCTTCCTCCTTTGGTGGAAAAACTGGAAATTACGACACGTAACCAAGATACTGGTTATATGATTTCCCTGTGGCCAACTCCACATTTTTTTAAAATCTCTACTATTTTTTATTTTCACAGGCTACCTGGGAATTTCTTTGACTTACCTAAACTCCAGGAGAACCAGTTTACATTCCGATGTTGACCTTTCAGAAGTGAACTCCTCTCCTGTGACAGAATAATCATGGCCCCATGGTACAATCCTGGCCATGAGGATTTGCCGGGCCGGTATTCTACCTTCCACTGTTTTAAAACAACATTAAACAAATACCCTATTTTATATTTTACTTTTACTAACACCCTATTTTCCATTCCAAAATTGTTAAAGAATTGACACATAAATAGATGTGAGTTTCATCAGAATTATGAAACACCAATTTAGGCATGGTTTATTTTCTTCTTCTTTTTTTAAATTTTACCTTACAGGGGTAGGAATACTTAACATAGACTCCCTTAACAAATTTTAGGCGTAAATTATTGTTACTACAGACAGACTTTTGTACAGCGGATGTCTAAAGTTTATTTCTCGTGCACAGTGGAAACGTTTTGCCTGTGGACTGAGTGGTAGTTCATACCCCAGCACTGCCGTCGCAGTAGGCAGAGCGGATAAAAACACAAGTTCTGCATTCCCCTGCTTAGTGGCTGTGGGACTTGTGGGCAAGTTCTTAACCACTCTGAGCTGCCTTTTCCTCTCCTATGAAAAAAATTAAATCAATCACATATATGTTCTGTGTATATAACACATATAACATACATGGTGTATGTATGTACTATACATGTATGTGTGCATGGCATGTCAGACCAATGCCACTGTAAAAATATTTGCTATCAATATCACTGATAACCAGCAAACGTGAAGCATTGGTTTTGACGAACATTAAGAAAAAAAGTATATATGATTACATTTGTCATTTATTTCTGAATAAAGATGTCGGGGGGAGGTTACTGTAAAAGGAAAATGCACCACTAATTTTTTTTGTTTCCCAGCTCTTAGCCTACACCTTCTGGAAGGCTCCAGATGGAATTGTCAAATCTCTTGTGATTTAGATATGTCTAAATATGAAGAAAATAAAATCCATCCATCCTCAACCTCAAAATAACTCAATTTTGCAGAATCCAGACCATAAATTATATAAGTGATATAATTCATGCCATATTAACTCTCATGCATATATCATACACATACATATATATAATAATTCTTTCTGTGTATTGAGATTATAAGTGCTGGTTATTTTACTCTTTAACTTTGGGTTTTCCAAATTATCTATAATCAGCTTGACTTACATTTGTCATCAGAAACAAAATGGTTTGTGTTTTTAAATTTTAGTATTTAGGAGATAACTTTAGTATCCTCATTATAACTGAACACCATTGACCCTCCTTTGAGTTGTGGGGGGTGGGGGGCGAGTATGAGCATATTGATAACATAAATACTTCCCTGAGAAATGACAGTCTCCTATAAACCAAATGTGAAAAACATTTGAGCAAATGATCTTGCTCCTTCAACTCAGAGGGCAGACTCAGTTCAGTCAAATCCGAGGAGCGGTAGCTTCAAAAGGCTTAGTGACTGGAGACACTTATTAACTGCCGATGACAGATGACAAGCATCATCTCTCTTCATCTCATCTCCACCCTGTAGACAGCTCTTGGGACTCCGGTTTTGCAAATAAGGAAACCAAGGTTCAAGGTCACACAGCCAGTCAGCAGCCAGCAGTAGAATGCCAACCGCATTTCCGGGCTCTAAGTTGAATATCCTTGAACCATGCCTTGCCTCAGCCCTCTCATATCTTCATTCACTGCCTCTATCATGCTCCCCATTCAAGCCCACCGCCTCTCATGCTTTCTGGATGCTGCCCCATTGGCAATGAAAAGTGAGCAGGGTTACAAAAGCCTCTTATAGCTCCCACACAGAAGGCCTGACTAAGTATTCTCGCAAACGTGCAGCTGCAGACACGCTCACCGACTCTGCGAGGCTCATAAAGCAGCTTTCAGCACCACTTAGCACCCTGTGTGAGCGGGCATCTGCAGAGGCGCCTGCAACCGCACAGTAAGTAATTCTCTGCTGAGCCCAGGCAGCGCTGCTGTGTGAGCAGAGAAGCGGGCACGGGAGCCCAGAGAAGAATGTCTGTCCTCTGTGACTCTGGAGGGCATATTGTCATGCCCTGGAAGGCAGGAAGGGGAGAAAGGGCTGCAGAAATGTCTAAGAACTTCCAAGTCTGGGTGTCACGAGTCACCCCATGTAGGCACTCAATGTCTACTGCTTTACGCAAGCACAGAATTAAGACATCAGAGAACAGGCCTTTAGCAGCTTTCACTGGCCACAGCATTTTTCTCATTGAGACTTCTCAGCAGGGTTTTTTTTTTTTTTTTTTCATTAGCAGTAATTTCTTCTGCTAATTATTTAAACAAGGAACTAAGTCCCATGTCCTGAGTCAATACTCGATGGCCTGGTGCGTGCACATTTCATTCAGAAAAGGAGCCTCCTAGTTCTGTGCAAATATTAATCAACTCTTACATTTTGTGAGGCAAGTAGCTACGGAGGACCCAGTGTTCACCTGTGCTTAAGCGGAGAAGCTAAGACAATAGAGCAGTTTAACTGTGGAGCCTTCCTGAGATGGCAAGCTTCGGGGGAGAGAAGGGAGAGCCCATATTCCCTGAAGGAGAGATGAATCCTCTTGCAGGGATCAAGACAGTCTAGTGCACTACCGGAACCAATCAATAACCTAAAACCGGTGCCAATCACCACCTGTGCTGAAAACATCTCCTATAATCATGGCCAGGTTCTGATTAGCTCAAGAAAGACCCATTTTCTCTCCCTCCTTTCTGATTTTCAGGAGGTGGCTATGCTACCGAAGCATCACAATCAACAGGCAGCACTCATGTCATAGAAAGTACCTTATACTTTCTTCCCTGCACAATGCCATTAAGGATTATTGTAAAGCGGGCCAGGTGTCTGATCTTGACTTATCCTGACAAGGATGTGCTTGGAGCGTCTCCCCTTGGCATCTGCTGCCTGATTCTGGGTATATCTGGGGCTTCAAGTAACTGTTGCCAAAACAGGAGTGTTCTGCTCCTAAAATGCACTGCTGTCACCCACAATTGGATTCTGGGCAGGGGACAGAGCGCCCATCCCTTGCTCAATGGATTAACCCCTTGGCTGCCCACTCCAGCTTACCAGCAGCATGGATTTCGGATGGGTTAAAAGTGTCTTGTTTCTGCTTTGACAAAACAGATGAACTTCATATATTCTTTCTCATTGCCTCTGGTTCTTTAAGTAATTGACATAGCATAAAAAGAAAATGAATTAAAATTAATTATCATAAATAAAGGTGTTTCCAGTATTTACTGTTGGAAGTATTGGGAGAGATGGATGGTCTAACCATCAGGGCTGATCCTTCCCACGAATGTTCAGCATCTTATGGAGATTACCTTTCCATCATTTCCTGCTCATGGTTCCTAGAGTCGGAACCCTTCACAAGGACAATTTCATTCCTCACGTGGGAATGTTCTCTAGGGTCTTCTCTTTCAGATGGCTTTCTGTTTCAGATAAGGGCAGGGAGAGGGGAGTGGGGGAAGAACTTTAGCTTTTACCTCCAAAGTTGTGCAATGAAATAATGTGAAAATTTTTACTCTAAAAAAATCTGAAGAATGTAATAGAAATACATAGTAAAAAACTAAAATATATTTCACTTACTCAGAAATAAATGTAAAACAATGCCCCTTTTCAGAGTCACTGCTTAATATCGCTCAAAACCAGGTGATTTCCTCCCAGGTTACTAATACAAACAGCTGGACTTTCCTGAGCACTTTCTTTCCAAGACAAACCTACGCATGAATATCTCATGTAACCCTCAGGACTGCGTACCATAGGACTATTATGGCCATTATACCTATCATTATAAGGATTGCAACAACAGCTCTAATTTATTTATTAAGTGCCTAACTGTGTGTCAGACACCTTATTTAAGATGTTTCATTTAATCCAAGCATTAAATGGTTGGTTTTCTGGTTACTCCCATTATACTGATGAAGAAACTGAGCCCACAGAGGTTAACTCACCCAAGATTAATACTCATAAATGCCAGGATTTCAACCCAGATTGACCTGATTCCAGACTTCTTAACCATTTTGCTATACTGCTTCAAACAAACACTAACTACAAATTAAAATCAGTAAGGAGGGTTGAAACATATCTCTAAGAGTAATAGGGCAAATGGTTTTTAACTTTAGTTTCCCAACTCAAGCTTTGTATCCCTTTCATGGGGATATTCTTAAATTGAAAGAAACCACGATTACCTCTCTCTCTCTCTCTCTCTCTCTCTCTCTCTCTTTCACACACACACACACACACACACACACACACACACACACACATATTGCACATGTATCAAAATGCTCCTCTGGCTATTGAATAGAATGATATCCAAACTCCATTTATTTCACCTTCCTATCAGCCTTTATATTATGTAAGAACAGGACCTAATTATACCTTAAACCTGGTATATCCCACAGAATATGGGATGGTAGTGGTTATTATCTTCCATTGTTAGAGGCACTGTTCCCTATAAACACCCTCTCAGTGAACTTCATGAGAACATGAAGAAAGAATTCTAATGTACAATTTAGAGACACAAAAACCTATATTCAGAAAAACAAGATCAAATAAATATTTGAGATTAGTGCTTCCTCCAAAGCCTGGGCTCTTTCCAGGAACACACTGAACCAATGCTGCTTCCCATTTGCTACCCGCCCGCCACTCCAGAAAAAAGTAGCCGGTGTACATTATGACCTCCATGAAAGGTAAGTCATAACCCATAGAAGGAAACATATAAGCCAATGGCAAACTGCACCCATCTTCGCGGGTATAGCTTTCAGCCAGAGCCAAGGCTTCATCTATTCAAAGGCTATGACCCAAGTTGAAATGAAAGGACAGTATTACATTTATCGCACATCCTAATTGTACTGCAAAATGACCCCAAATATTAGACCTTTTTTCATCCCAGTAAAATGTATTAAGGATCTTTAGACACCATCTTCACAACCCTCATAAGTAAACACATCTATTTTTTTCCTGAATAAAAAAATTAAATCATTTAAAATCTATTTCTATAAGTTTTAAAATAATTGCTAGTATAAAACAAACTATAAAATGCATGTAATGTCACCGTTGCATAAAGAGAATTTAATATTTTATTCCAGAAGAACATGGACCACTTCAGCCAGGGATCAACCTCCAATGCTAACGTTATAGTGCTCCTGAGTATGAATGCCCCTGATGACTGGGGCTTTGAACCTGAGGGAAGGGAACCACCACCATTTTGTTGCAAGTGGAGACGTGGTAGAATTTTCTAAACTGTTTGAACTAGGACTCCTTGGTACTGTCAAACTATTGTTTTCCTTTCTTTGACCACTAAATATAGAGGCTGGTCTTTTCTGGGGATAAGTGGTATCCTGCTTGAGCCATATGAAGCCACAGGCTTGTCATTCAGAGCACTGCTTGCTCCGGTCTAGAATCCTGGAATACTGGCTGGCTACTGCTGCCTCCGGACCATCTCAAACAAATGGGAGGCTAATTTGCATCGGCCTCATTTTCATCTTATTCATCCTCTGCCCAAATCTAGATCAGGATGGTTAATATCACCCCACTGTGGGAGGTTTCGGGAATTTAAAGGGTATTTGTAGTCAATGATTAGAAGACATGGGTTCCAGAACTGAGTTTCTTGAAATTAAAAGCTGAAACAAGAGAAAGCCTGTTGCAAGATACAAAGAAAGAAAAACAAAAGGTCAACTAAAGTATAAACATGGGAGAAATCAAAAGCATCACTAAGGTCTTCTATCTCTACTAATTAGTTACAAAGCCACTGTTTAAGGAAAGACTGTGATGTACGCCAGAGCCTTTACTTGCATGTCCACATGTAATCTATTTTTACTCTCTGATATACAAGTAGAGACCCAGAGGGAAAGGAAAGTCAAAAGGCAGGTGGTTTCCTCAATGTCAAACATCCTCTAAGCAACAGAAGCAAGATTCGTGCATTAGTGTCTGCTCTGGCCCATTCCCCTCACCCACCTCTCCAGGTGGCCTCGTCTGCTGACCGGTTGTTTTCTGAAATCAGCCCTTCATGTGTCCTCATGAGTGTCAACAAAAACTTCAGCGATTCACTCAGCATTTGAGTGTTTTCTTCTCCTTGAACATGAAACAGACTGAGACAAACTGTTAACTCAAACTGAACTCTATTTAGGCTTATGAGCCAGATGTTTTGGTGTGTGTGTGTGTGAATATTATTTTCTAAGAATAAATTGGCTCAGTACCATAATAACGAATACACACAAACATACGTGTGCATGCCTACCTAGGAACGCCTATTTCTTGAGCAAACATGATCCCATTAGAAGAAAGCAAATTTACTTCTGAAAATGCTACAAAAATCGAGCAACACAGACAGCACCTTCCACGGCTCATTAATTCTGGCCTAAATTTGCTACTGTCAGGCAAATCAGAAGCACCGGCCAGCAGACACCCACCTGCTATTAGGCTGAATGTGCCTGGCATCTTGACATTCTATTGATTCCAATCCAAAGGTTATGTAAAAGGCAGCTCGGAGTCCAAAATGAATTTTAGCCACAAATACTTTGGGAGAAAGCCAAACAACTAAAAACAGAACGAAAGACAAGATGCAAACCCGAGTGACAAAACTGAAACCACCCCAACCAGGCTGGTGAACGTTCAAGGACAAATGTACACATGGTCCAGGCATCGTCTTTGGATAACTCCTTGTTTTAGGAAATACCAGTAGCCTATGCATTGAATGACCACCCTTTCTAATCAGGACTGTGGCATGTAAGTTCACAAGGACATTCATTATTATTCCAGTGTTGTTGCTTTTAAAGAGGACACTGTCCATTTCTATCCTCTAGACTCCTGTATATATTCATGAAAATTCGCTGTACCCTAACTACAGTCATGATCATGCCCAAGGATTCCAATTAAGCAGTTAAGATGAACCGGAAACTATGTGAAATGTTTAAAAAGGCTGCATCCTTTCATCTTCAAAACAACCCACCAGCTGAAAGTTTTATTTCCATTTTATAAGTAGGAAAGATGAGATTCTGGGAGGGAAGGTCATTTTCTCCAGGTAGCTGGGGAGGAGATACTAAGAAGGGGAGAGCACCAAGAGCATTTGTAAATTTTCTGACACCTCCCAGTCCTTCTCCTCTCCCGAATCACCTAAACCTGCATGAAATGGGTATAAGTCTGATTTCCAAATTCTGGCACTTATGGCTTTGGCAGCTACCTGTCGCCATCAACTCTGCACACATACACTGCCTCTGGAGGTGTTCTGTAAAACCAGACCAATCCTCTCTGCCTTATTATAGCCAAGAGACAGCATACATTGTGAAATAAAAGTGAGCATACATTCTTTTTAAGGAGGAGAAAGAGAAAGCTGTAATGCCAGGGAGCAGCATGAATTCCAGCTGCCCCTGCTCCTCCCCTCCAGCTCCCCACTCCCACCAGCCACCGCACAGCTTTGCCTGACTTCAAAGGCAGCCCAGGAGAGAGGAGCATGAGGTCTGTCAGCACCTGCTGGAAGGAGGACCTTACGCCTGGGGGAGGGTGGAAGAGGACTCGGGATTCACTGCAGACACCAGTCATCCCCAAAAAAGACTTGCAGTGTTTCCAAGAGCTGATTTCTATCAGGGCTGCTGGGGAGGATCAGAAGGCATGAGGTTCCAACTGGGAGGGTGTTTCTGCTGCCCAGAAATTTCCCAGGTTTGCAAGATGGTTCCACGTTTCTGAGTGCCAGTCTGGGTTGGAGGAGCAGAGACAGCGATCTAGAAGGCAATCAGACACAATTTACCCCCTGTGCCAGGAGAGACAGCAGCTTTTCACCCGCCCAGAGAGCCAGCTGGGACTCTGTGCATTTCTATCATTTGAAGCAATCCTCTTTTTTATAAAAGAACGCTCCTGAAATGAGCCACATAAAGTAAATAAGTCAGATAACCAAAAAGTGCCTTAAAATAGTTTGTTGCATTCCTGACCCCCATTTGTCCCACACCGCTGCCCTATTTTCTTTTAAAAAAAATAAATCTTTATTGATTTCAGAGAGGAAAGGAGAGGGGGAGACAGAGAAACATCAATGATGAGAAAGAATCATTGATCAGCTGCCTCCTGCACATCCCCCTCCCCCGAAGATCGAGCCCGCAACCTGGGCACGTGCTTTGACCTGGAATGGAATCATGTTCTCCTGGTTCATGGGTTGATGCTCAACCACTAAGCTATACCGGCTGGGCTGCCTGTCTATTTTCTTTTATTGTATCCTGGGGTGGGGAGGGTGGGCAGGCGAGGGGAGGGATGAAGACTCTGCCTGGAAGGTAGGCTAATACATCCTTCCCTCTGCTCTGCCTCTAATTTACAAGGTGACTTTCTTAGAGAGCCACTTAGCCATCTAGTCTTGGTTTATCATCCATCGGATGTCACTGTTACTGCTGCAATTATTATTCTACATGATTATAGGCTTACAAAGATGTTCTCATCTGATGATAATGTTTGCAATATGCTTTCACACTGCTGTGTTAACACAGTGTGCCTGGGATTGCTGTGCCGGCACAAGTCACAGAAGCTGATACAGTAGAATGTTTAGCAGTTTTCTGAATGGTTGCACGAAGAACTGGGGGGTGGGGGGGGGAGGCGGTGAAAGGAGGGACTAGATAATGACAAAACAGGCCAACAGTGCATGGTAAAAGGAGTTTTAGGGGTAAAATAGGCAGGTTTAGGGAGTTTAGGAATTAGGGGGTACATGGGGGAGGAAGGCATAGTTGGTCGGGGCTTGGAGCTGCCAAAAGGTATCCATTCACAGAGAACAAAACGTGCCACAGGATAAGGGGAGAGGAAGACAACCATTCATAGAAGACAGGGACAAGCCACAGGGTATGGGGAGAAAGAGAAAACAAACTTTCATAGGGGATAGAGAAATGCTGACAAATGGGAGAAAGAGGAAAACAAATTTTCACAAGAGACAGAGAATTCTACTACTGAAGGGGGAAAAAAGAGGGGGACACCACGTGGGGTTTGAGCTTTGAAGCTGATCTAGTGACCAATCAGAAGGGAATATCAGGAAACAAAGACCTGCAGTCTTTGTACAACTTAGAAAGAAGGAGCCTAATGGGTTACCCTCTTTGGAACCCCCTCTCCACGTGGGAATCTGTACTTGTTTCCAATAAATGTCCACCCTTTTCATATACCACCTTTTGTCCGTGGCTTTATTCTTTGGATCCACCTGGATGAGAACCCGAGAAAGAAACCACCCTGGCATCCTGCTCAGGAAAGACCACCCGACTCAACGGGACATTTAAAGTATCTGGCCCTTTCTTTACTCACAGTTGGACAAACTCTCTAAGGGAAGTGATTGCCATTTGCTGAATAAAAGCCCCAAGTCTGTCGGTGACCTTCACACTCAAGTCCTATTGACACTCGGGGAAGTAGAACACAAAAAGTGAAGTCAAGGCATGTAAGTCAGAGGCTAATAAACTGACCAAAAGAGGGCAGAATATTCTACGTTGAGTAAAGCTGCAGGAAATGAATGAAAATCCACGTGTCTCCTTTAAAAGACAGCGGCACTAGAATTTGAGACTAGAATTCTCCCCTACATGCATGCACTCAGCTCTCCTTAATGTCAGCAGGAGAGAGAGAAGGGTGCCTACATCACTTCAAATGAACCATTTCCCTCCCTCTCCTCCTCTTGTGTACATATTGACAAAATATAAAAAATACATTTTTTAAGAAATCGATTCAGCTTTGTAGTTTTCTCCTCCAACAGCAAAAGCACACATCAAAATGATAAGATCCAATGGCCTTTGAATAATTAGTTAAACAGGGTCACCCACAGTGGAATTCCAGGGACCTCAGACTCACCAACCCAAAAGGAAAAATGCAAATGGCAAAAGTATTACCAATCGCTTGCTCCTTATTTATTTTGAGATTTGAATTTCCATTTTGTTTTGAACAAGAGCTTCATAGTCCACTGACAAATGTCCCAAGCTATATTTAGAGGAGTAACAATATGTCAGATTAGGAGCACACATGGCCAGAGCTGGCTTTTCACTCATTCTTTAAAAAAAAAAATGCAAAGCATGTGCACATTGGGTACATTTCATGTCGAGGATTTGGGTCTGCCATCAGAATCCCTGCTCCCCCTCTGAGCTCAGGGTGTCTGTCAGTGCTCTTGGGGGCACATCTGGAACTCCTCTTGGGTCTGTCTGTCATGCCCTTTCTCTAATGCAAGAGATATTCCCACCATCAAGCAAGCAGTTAGTTTTAATACGGAGAGCTGCAAGTCTGAAATGAGTTTGAAAACAGAAGGACAAATGGCTTGTTAACCTACCCACAGGAGATACAGGCGGTTTGTACTGCCATTGCTTTAGGAATTAGATTTTCAGAAATTGGAAAACACAGTCTTTGGCTTTCCTTGAAAAAATGCCAGAGGCAATGAATATGCTGATTATTTTTCAAAGGAGGAGAAGAAGGTGTTGAAAGCTCTTTCTAACATATAAAGTTCTGAGTTTGCAAGCAGCAAACACAAAACAATGATAATGTTTTTGCACTTTATAAAAATAAGTCACTCTGTCTATTGTTTGGAGACAGCAAATACTTTTGGACAAACTCTAATATCTCTCTGCCTCTATACCCAAGTAGAGGAAAACAGCCAAATACTTGGAGGCCTCAGAAGATACCCATGGTGATAACAATACATAGTTCTAGTCCTAAAAGGAAAATAGGAAAAAACATATAATTAAAAAGCAACCAATCTGAAAGAAACCTGAATAACTGAGGATTTAATCAGGAGTTGCTGAGGCTGCCTCTGACAGCCAAAATTTTAAATATAGCATACCCAACTTCCAGTTACAAAATAAATAAGTCATGGGAATGTAATGTGCAGCATAAAAAATACAGTCAATAATATTGTAATAACTTCTGTGTGGTGCCAGATGGTCACTAGACTTATTGTGGTGATTGTTTCATAATATATATAAACATCGAATTGTTATGAAATACACGTGAAACTAATAGGATACTACATACCAATTATATTCCAAAAAAAATATTTTAAAGAAATGTTTATTACAAAAGAAAAGAAAATGTCATCCTTTGTCTCTAGTCATAAGAAGTAAATCCTATATAATAAAAGCCTAATATGCAAATCAACCGAATGGCAGAATGACCTGTGGAATGACTGGTCACTGTGATGTGCACTGACCACCAGGGAGCAGATGCTCAATGCAGGAGCTGCCCCCACCCCACAGGTCCCAGGCGAGGAAAGGCTGGTGCCAGCAGGGACCCCTGATCGCCCTGCTGCTGGTCGCCCACAGATCAGTCCTGATCGCTGGCCAGGCCTAGGGACCCTACCCATGCATGAATTTCATGCACCGGGCCTCTAGTATGTAAATAAATATATATATTGCATAGATTTAGAGTAAAGGAAGATCATTTTATCTCAAGATTGGTCACTGGGGAACTCCACGGTAGATTACCAATCAGAGGAAAAGCAGATTATAAATAAACAAGTCCATGAATAATCTTTTAAAGAGTTAGTGCAATAAGCATCCTTTCCAATTCTAGAATATGCCCTAACAAATGGAGTTTTACAGACAGGAGGGAATTAAGGTTTACTGAACTCCATAAAAGTCTACTCCCTCCCAGACACTGTACTAAGTATTTAGTATATATTACTTGCTTAATCTTCTGGAATAGCCTAGCCAAGCAGGCAGTATTATCACTTCGTCACAGATGAACAATTGGACACTCAGAAAGAAGACGCTTGGTAGCGGAACTATGGCTAGAAGGTGGTTGCGGGGACAAAGGTGGCCCCATTCTGTTTTCCCACCTGCACACTCTCACTCTCCAGAGCTCTTAAGGAGAGGCTGGGAATGGCTGCCACAGGTGGTTCATTTATTAGCCCATTGGCCCTATGGGAAGAAGTCCAGTCTGGGGCAGGGTTTTCCATACTTGTCAACATTGTCGGTCTGAGGCCTCAGGGATCCAAACTGTTCATCTCTGACAGTTCCATTTAGCTACCCCTGGTATGAGATTCCTTTGGGAGGCTATTTCATTCCCCCAGTTCCAACTTAGCATGTACTTACTAAAAAGATGAGTCAATTCCAATACACTTACTATATCTTTCTTGAGCTGCAAAGCCCTTAATCCATTCTAAAACAATGATCTGAGGGAGAAACAGAGGTATTGGTAGATTTCTTTTTTAAGTTTGAAGAAATCTTTCAATAAGAATGAATCAAATTGACATCAGCCCCAGAAAGTGGGAAATGGGGCTCTAAGTCAGACTCACATATTCCACCGACACACTCCTCTCCAAGGTGCTGAGACATAGCATACATATTCAGGTGGTTACCTGCACTGTAATGTAGGGCTTGTTTTAGACAGAAGAACTGAATAGGATGATCTGGTTTCAGGTTTTAAGATTTCAGTGAGAAGGTAAAAGTTTGGGGGACAAAGGTTGGGAATAAACAGCCATCAGATAGCTGAACTTGGCAATCACTACCACCTATTACAGGATAGTATCTACCACAGTCACAAGACAAGTGTGCCCATTCAGTGCATCAAAAATCCCATCTATCACTTATTAATAAAGGCCAATGCAAAAGTAGAGGCTTATCTAATGTCCATAGGCCTTTTCTGCTGAGTCAGTTTATACTAAGCACAAGAGGTAGGTACCCAGAGATCAACTTCCATGGAAATGAATGTTGGTGTTGCTAGTGCTGACCTTGTCTGCTCTCAAATAATGGCCCATGCCTCTGTTTCTTACCTTACCTGGTATGTCCTACATAAATGTTTTCCAAATGAGACTAAAGTGATGCAGTTCAGTGCCAGTAGAAAATATTCCACTTGGAAGAAAAACTATTTGGGAAGACAACAAATTGGTCGGTAGGGGGGGGGTCTTAGATTCCACATAAAGCCTCACATCAAAATAGAGTTGTGCAATTTAAGATAAGATGGTTGTATCTACACGAGAAACGCTGAAACAAATTTCCACATGAAGTGATGGCTTAATAGGAGCCATGTGGCTAAATTCCTTTGCACTCTAAAAAGAAACAAAAAACACCTTCAATTTATTTAAGAAATAAAAGTGAATGCAGTACTGGCAAAATGCAGCATAGAGGGAAGAAAATGAACAAAAGATTTATTTATTTATTTATTTATTTATTTATTTATTTATTTATTTTAATATATTTTATTGATTTTTTACAGAGAGGAAGGGAGAAAGAGAGGGAGAGGGAGAGAGAGTTAGAAACATCGATGAGAGGGAAACATCAATCAGCCGCCTCCTGCACACCCCCCACTGGGGATGTGCCCACAACCAGGCTACATGCCCTTGACTGGAATCGAACCTGGGACCCTTCAGTCTGCAGGCCGACGCTCTATCCACTGAGCCAAACCGGTTAGGGCGAAAGATTTTTTTTTTTTAATCTTCTAATTTTTTTCTGAAATAATGGTCCTCAAAATGATCAAGATAGAGTTCAAGGACAGGGCCAAAGCCTCCACAAACATTTCTTTGTCTCAGTGTCTTTTTTGACCCCTCGGTATTAACACTGTCAAAGACCCAGAGTCTGTCCTGGCTTTCTATAGTATGAAAGGTTGGCAGGTGAAGGAAAATAAGATACGGTGCATGGGACATAGGTGTGCAACAAAATATATGTTGTTTATCAGAAATTCAAACTTAACTGGGTATCCTGCATTTTTATTTATTAAATCTGTTATTCCTATAACAGAACAATCAGTCATGAGCAAATTTTGAATGAGCTATATTTTTGGCCTGGTTAATGGTGCAACCAGAGGTCCTTAATCACTAGTGTACTTCATGGTTTCCTGGGAAGCTCTTTGAAAATGCAGACTCCTAGAAACCCACTTGAGATTAGCTCTTCTCTGGGCCAGAATCACTGTTTACAAACTCCCACATTGGGAAATGACTATTTTAACCCAGAGTAATAAAAAGAAACGAGGAAGACACCAGAAGCCAGATTTCTCTGATGGCTCAAGTTACTCCATTAGGCCTTTAAAAGTGGCTCAGATGTCTTCAATCTTAAGAAAGTGTTAACTTGAGAATGTCAAAAGGAGATAATGTAAAACCCAAATACTGGTTAACAAAGTATATTGTCAGGGACCACATTACCCAGATGAGGCCGCTGAGGGAAAATCACTCACTCTAAATTAGCAATCCAGAAGCACAACCCAGAATAGAATTGCTGACACCTGATGCCAGAAGTCACCCCATGCTGTCATTTCTAAACAAGTCTTCCTAACATCCTGTTCCTTGAACAGCTGAAAGAGTTGGCACACCCAACAAGAGGAGCTGAGACATTCTTCGTCCCTTAGCTAACGTGTCACTCCTTCACTACAGAGTGACTGTCCAATCAAAATGCAGCATGAAGAAATCCACATTGAATCAGGAATTACCTCAACAGATGTAAGCTGCTTTTTAATTGTATCAGTAAATGGCAATAATATAGCATTGAAAGTGAGTAAAGAAACAATCTGATTGCACTTCACTGAAAATAAAACTCAATTACTTTTTGCTTCCAAGGATGTGTGTGAAGTGTGTGTGTGTGTGTGTGTGTGTGTGTGTGTGTGTGTGTGTGTGGTAGGGAATGACGGAGAAGGGAGTGTTTTATTCTCCTCCCATCAGCAAAATCTCATCTCTGTGATATAGCAGCCATTTAAAATAACTCCCCACCACCATTCCATTTCTAATTGATAAGAACTTCCCTCCATGGAGGCTATGTTTGACAATTTTGGGTTGCTAACTCTGAGGTCCACATGTCCAAAAGGAAGACTCAGCCAAGGAAAGATGTTAACACAGAAGCTGTGGCTAATCAGTGATAAAAATGGCCAAGCACTGGAAAACTAAAACTGAAGCAAGGGCCAGAATGCAATAGGAATCCAGGACAGTGGGGTACTGCTGTCTGTGTGAAGTATCTACCACAGTAGTACATGGCTTACTAAATGGGAAGAATGAGAAGCAAGAGTGTGCATTTCTGTGGGCCTGATGAGTCAGCAAGTCACCATAGATTTGCCGGTAACTTAAGTACAATCTTACTCTGTGTCTAGCTAAGTCCAGAACAAATGAGCTATAAAAGATATCAAGACCTACTTACTGTCTGCACATAATTATCTTATAATCAATTATCCATTTAAGCAATTAACCGATGCATGTTAATAACAATCCCTGTAGTGAACATGAAATCTGGTTAATTGATGAAGACAATGCAAAAAGTTCTAAGACATGCTGCGCTGCTCCCCAGGTCTTGGTTGAGGAGCTAACACATACCCGCCTTCAGAAGCTAATGAAAATGGCAGTTAAATAACAACAACAAGAGGACACATAAAAGTACAAGTGGCAGTTGATGAATAGCTGATGAGTAGTCAGAGACGATATTGCCTATGAGCTCAGAGGAAAGGGAACCATCATGAGTTGAAGCAGTCTGGGAATTCTTCACAGAAGATAAGTCACTGGAGATTGGCCTTGAAAGAGCAGTAGTATTTAGATAGGCAGGGAAGAGGAAATCCTATGTTTATGATACAAGTAGAGCCACAGACATAAGAAAACAGGGCTAAGTGATGACTTTGAGATACATGGCACGTCATCCATGTCCTTGGTAGCATTGAAAGCCAGGCACAAAAGTTGTACCATTGCTATAGCTCATGATTCTCAACATTTTATTGTTTGTCTCACCACTATAGAACTGTCGGATCATAACAGTGTTCATTATCAAGGGTCCATGCCAAAAGTTAGCGGGTTGCATAAGATTGGTTGTAGATTATAAAAAATCCTAGTAAATTGGTACTAACATCCTCCTCCCCAAACATGCCATACACACACATTTCCATTTTACTGACTGAAAAACAATGGTGTCTCTTGGCTGCCTTGGGGAGCAGGAGCCATGAAGAGCTTTGTTAAGCCAAATCAGGAGACATTTGATAAGGAAAGAACTGTGTTCTTCTAGATCAGTGGTCGGCAAACCGCGACTCGCGAGCCACATGCGGCTTTTTGGCCCGTTGAGTGTACCTCAATCAGATTGAGACATTTTTAGCAAAGGCCAGCTTAGGAGTACCCTAATTAAGTTAATAACAATGTACCTACCTATATAGTTTAAGTTTAAAAAAATTGGCTCTCCAAAGAAATTTCAATCGTTGTACTATTGATATTTGGCTCTGTTGACTAATGAGTTTGCCGACCACTGTTCTATATCAATGCAGCCAGAATAGGAGAATGCCTCCTCTAAGGCTCTGCCCCAGTGGACTTAGCTCAGCCCACCTTGTTATGACTACTCTCACTGCACCATGGTAAGGGAGTCAAGGAAATATTCAGTCCGGGGTGAATAATTATTACTTTTGAATCTCTTTCTGGGAATCAATCTTTGAACTAGACTTTGGACAATTCAATGGAAGGGAAGAGCCCAGAGATTAGACAACCCATTCCTCTTTTTTCATGTCCTCAACAACTTCCCAACCCATTGGTTATACTCATTTAAACTGCCAATTTTGAACCATTAAATACAAATGTCATAATATGCATAATCAGGCAACCTCATAAATTCATATCCTCCCTACCCCACAATGTTCTTTATGTTATCATTTGTTAAAACTAATCTAGGAGTGTGAAAATTTCAATTTTAATAGGAATTCTACAATAAAAACATTTTACAGCAGATCCAAATATAAAAACATTATAGCTGTCAACATAAGAAACATCCAAACCTATAGAGAACTTTCATACGAGTTAATTTGAGCCAAACTGATAACATATACTGGGGAGCAAGTCCTCAAATTCTCCAAAGAATAACAGTTTCTTTTACACATTTGAAATTAAGGAGGTAATGTAAGTAAGATTACATGGAGGTGGGAGAAAGCAAGGTGGGGGTTGGGTCCCAGGATAGTTAACAAGGTTATATACTTGAGGGTAGTCATGCTTTTGAAGATGGGGTCTGAAAGGGTGGTCAAGTATTAGAAGCAGGGGTCTAAAAAAGGCATCTCAAAGGTATGTTAACCTAGATGCACAGACACAATGGACAGGGCTTGCTTAAAGCAAAGATGAACCTTTTACTGAAAATGTATATGCCTAGAGCAGGACTACCCACTATGACCTGCCCAGTTAGGAACTTATGATTTATTACAGCACCCTGTTTTCACCCACACAGCCGACCTAAGCTTACATCACGGTGACACTTAAAATGATGAGACCTTCTGGAGAAACACATTAGCAGACAGCATCCTGTGCTTAAGAAAAGTATATCCATTATAAAGCACTTCAGCCTTGAGCAAAACAGATGAAGCAAAGCCTTGGGTTTCACATCCTTAAGAAGTCACCAGGGCCCAAGATACACCATTATCATCACTTTACGGCACTCAAACACAATACCACTGAGAACCGTGAGCAGACACTCTCCTAAGAGGCAGGTCCTACAAACACTTGAAGCGACATGTGCTTTAAAATCAAACCCTTGTCTCAGTGTAGAGTGCAAGGAAAAGAAAAGCATAATGGAATACATTAAGCTACCAGAAATGTTCTCAAGAAATAATGACAATTTAAGGGAAACTAACATAAAGGATTCCTTAAAACCATACCCTTCAGTCTTTCCTTGGCCTCTAAATGTGAACCAAACTGATGACAAATTCTCCAAAGAACAACAGTTTTGCAGTTTCTTTCATGCTGCTTCAAATACTGTGGTCAGGTTGAGGTAAGGAGGTAAAACTATGAAACTTAATGCTGAAGAGGAAAAAGAAGTTGAATTATTATGTTTAATTTTCATATGTATCTACTGAGTTATTTACAATATACTCACATAAGTGCTAATCTGGAGTTGGAATTTGAAACCAAGCTTTTACCTTTAATACTCAATGGAAACTTGACAAGAGAATGAGGGACCATCTTTGAAGGAGCCAAAGTATAAGTTATGTATCAAAATGACAACTCTACCCTCTCCGGTGAAGATTGTCAATACTGGGACCTGGAGAATGAGGATATTGGAGATACACAGTCTTATTTGATGTGAAAGCTGGTCACTTTCTCTTCTTGATTGTTTTTTTCCTAAGGCTGAAAGATGATAGGTCCATTTGGAGAAAGCTTGTTCAAAGATGACTGTGGCGAATGCAATGGGCATACCAACATTTTATAAATGCCACTGCAACTCACTGTCTGATTTAATGAGCATGATCCCCAAATGGAACTGGTCAAACTTATTTTAAAAAATTATTGGTAATAACAACACTTTTGATCACTTTTATGGCTAATGCAAAACTGCTCCAAAAGCACAGGGGGAAAAATGCTTTCATAACATTTCAGGATTGGTATTCTGCCATGGTGTCATTGGTGTTTAGCAAGATAAATGTATTTTTTCCTAACTCTGATAAAACCAAAACAAACCATGGTGACCAAAGGGCTTGGGAACAAAATAAGCCCATTTGAAATTCTTAAAACATACCCCTAGTGGGAAGTCTGCAGACTTTTATTAGAACTCTAAAGTGCATTCCCAATGTTCTGGTTCTAAGGTTCCTGGTCTAACGTTTGTCTCTAAGGGCCAAAATGAATGCATCCACTGCGGTGTTTGCTGCAGGAAATGATTTCTTGCTTCTGCTGTCCTTGCCCTGCCCTGGTTCCACAGGCCTGGCACAGAGGACTCCGCCCTCCTTGTTGCTCCTGATGCCATTTCCTGGTCAGCCCAGGGAACTGGTCGACCTTTACTCCAGCCCAGGCAAGAAAAAGGAAACCAGGTGGGGGTGGGAGTGGGAGTGCCGGGGCAATGGTAGCCTTAACAATAATGGTCAGCTGCCAAGAATATGGGGTGATGGCAAAGCTGCCTTGGGGCAGACACATTTCCTCTGTTCCTTCTAGGGGAAATCCAAGAACAGAGCTCAAAGGCAAAAGGACAATAACAGTGGGGTTAAAGTGCCCTCCATTTGGCCCACAGAGCCCTCACAAGTTTGCCGCAATGTCCAACAGGTCCATCATTGGTCTAGTCCAGTGGTCGGCAAACTGCGGCTCGCGAGCCACATACGGCTCGCGAGCCGCGGTTTGCCGCTCTGTTGACTAATGAGCTTGCCGACCACTGACCTAGACTCTCGATTCCAATAATTACAGGCTGTTGTTGTTCCTTGTGATTAAGCCCCTATCCCAGTGGTGGGCAAACTCATTAGTCAACAGAGTGGCAAACCGCGGCTCGCGAGCCGCAGTTTGCCGACCACTGGTCTAGTCCTTCTTTTCAGTGGAGGTTGTAATTGCTAGGAAATTACTGTTAAAATGTTACTATTTATCATTAAAGAGTTTACTGAACCATTCGTATCACAGCCCAAATTTCTAAGATAGAAGGTAGTAAACTTTGGAGTTTCTATTACGTGCAGACACCATAACAGTGATGACAATATCTTGATGTTCAAGACACCACCCAGAGGCCCACGGGATCCTTAAGGGGACAGGTCAAATGTACCAACTGAACTGGACTGGTTTAAACCATTTTGTAAAGCTTCAGTCTACCATACTGCCCCCAATTTATGGATGTGTTTACACATGCCTTTCCTGACCTCAGCTCGTTTTGGAAAAACAAACAAACAAACAAAATGACCACTAGGCACAAGCATTGCCCAGGGTCCATCGGCCTCCCGTGTTCCTGGGTGTACTCTTATGACAGTATTGGCAAGTGGTGGCTTCCCACAAAGCATTGTCATATTTTTCACGTAGTTTCCAACATCTGTGTCCTTCCTCCAACTTTCAACAACACGTTTGAATCATGAGAAATTTTGTGTGACCAGCAGAAACTAGGTATGTTCATTACTATTTAGTCACAACACAAATATCAATACCATTTGCAAGTTCCACATGGCATTCCCCTTCATCTGGCAGAAAAGGACTGTTTTATCATGATGAGTAATTCACAAAGGATCACACTGGAAAATATTTACTCTTGCTTCATTCCTGGGAAGCTGATACATAGAAGGAATATGTTCTCTGTTATCCATGCCCAAGTTTTCATAGTACTCAATACTGAGACTATTTTTTCAGCCACCAAATGACTGTCTCTTTCTCTACAACTAGGCCAGAAATATACTAGTAAACCCTGTATGTTCTACCATACAAATTTGGATCAACTACTGAGCAATACAATACAGAATATTGAATTTTCTAAAATGCTTTCAACAAAATAGAAGCAGGAATGTCCACCTTTCCTTCACACACACACACACACACACACACACACACACACACACACACAGAGTGAGCACATTTCCTTTAGAATTAGACATGGAAAGTTAGCAAGTATGATCTTATGGGCTGAAGAATCAAAGGGATACTCTGGCTGCCTTCAAGGAGCCATTTTTCTTCTTGGTGGAGAATAGCTCCTAATTTCAGTCTTGAATGGAGTAATATTATGTTACATTTCTTTCTCAGTGAAACTTTCCTCAGACTCCATAATCATCTTCCCTCACCCATGCATGCAAGGCTTGTCAGGGTTACTTCCAGCCACAACACTGTTGACTCACCCTCTCCCCCCTCAACACACACAGCCAACATGGTCTGAAACTATAGTTTGTTGGCTCATGGCCCTCAACCAGAAAGAATTAGGCCAGTGAATTCTCTGCAAGGCCCTCAACCAGATAGAATTAGGCCAGTGAATAATGAGAGGGGGTCTTCCTGGTCTCTCCTACTCTGTCCTCCACTCTCCATTGTAGGAACCCTCAGGATGACTCATGAGAAAAGGACTGCTGGCATAGTAGCATTTGTAAATTCCCCTACATTTGTCACCTTCCTGTTCTGGTTTATCTGTCAGCATGGCCTAGATTTGGCAGAGGACAAAGACCATCTTTCTTATTCTAATGATTGGGGGTAGGGCAGAATCTTACAAAAACTGGTACATTTGGCTTGTTCATCCTCTACTCAAAGGAGTCCCCAGGCAGTGAAGTTTCCGTCTGGAGGACAAAGAAATGGCTTTTTTTGCCATAAGGTATGGCCTGTTGGTACGCATTTTGTAATAAATTCCATTATGGGCTCTAAACCTTCCTAAGGCCCCACGGATTCAATAGGTATGAATACATCAGTCACCACAATTTCATTTTCCCTCGTGACTTAGAGCATCCCTTTCAATCTAGGAGTCTTTTTATGCTATTTCCAAGCATCTTTTCAGCATGACAAGCCTAAAATAGCAACTCTTTTTATAAGCTAACAACCTGAATTTAATACCAATAACCTGAGCACAAGGACTCTCAAGCATATACATCTTAATGCATCTCCATGTATTTGGTTCCTGAAATAACTTGAAAAATTTAAAAAAAAGTAAATTTGGACACTAGCCATGCATATAGGAAATAGGTGGTAATACCTCTATTACTGAGGCTCCAGATGCTACATATTACTCTGAATAGTTCCATGAAGGTCATTATCTTTATGGCCAGCCCATTAAAACAACTGCAGAATCCACTTGTCTCATATCCACATTGTAACTTAAAAAAAAATATGACAGATTTCTTATGAAAAAAGTAGAGGCACACAAGAAATATTATGACAAATGCTATTTTTATGACTCCATACATACTAAGGATATTAATATCATCCTTTCTATGCAAAAAAATATATATTTGGGTCAGGAAGACTTTCATTATAACCATCCTAAAATGAAAAAAAAAACAGGACAAACAAAACAACAGTTTCTAAAATAGGATATTTCATTCATTTTCCCTAAGATCCCTGAAAAGAAGAATTGAGATGAGAGAACTGAACGTCTAGCTTAAAATAGAACTTAGAGTTTCTGGGGCTTTGTACCTTGACTGTTCTATATAATAGCTTATAAATTCTGTTCCTGAAACTGACATTGCTCATAACTCCACTACTCTTTTCTTGCTGTCATACAAATGGTAAGACAGAGACAAGATAAAACCAGTGATCGTATGATAAATACTTCTTACTATAAAATGACCAGTGCACATTCAGCAGCTTCCCTTTCAATATTATATATAAATTAGGTAGAACCCATCAATTCAGGAGCTTTAATTCTCTTTAGTACTAAGGAAAAAATGTTTTAAAATCTCCAAAGACTTGATTGCATTATAAAATTTATTTATTTATTTATTTATTTTTTTGGTAAGCTCAGAATTGCACTTGAGAACTAATTCATGGCTGTACAATAAATATGAGAAAGTGATTTATTGAAACACATTTAAAATGGGTATTATTATATACACTAAAGACATGACAAGATAAGCCACATGAACTATGCTATAATGTATGAATTATCTCATATAATCAGAATAATAATCATCACTAGGACTTTCACATGAATAGTAATCTTCAACTTGCAAATTACTTTTAGATATGGTCTCACATCTGATCACTCCAAAAAAACCCTTTAAGATTAGCACTATTATAACCCTCATGGTATAGAGAAAGAAGCTGATTTGTAGAAAGAATGTAGAGTGGCATAATTTAAGAACAATTACATTAAATTACATGTCATTTGTTTCAATCATGATAGGCATAGTAGTAGTTTTCTATAATAGCGTTATCCGTATCTACAAAAGACAGAGAAGATGGTTTGTATGAGCGAATCTTACCTTCAAATACTTTATGTTATCCATGAATCCGATGGCACACTCAGAAAACCAATCTTTTTTTTCAAAATGTTTTCACATAAATCCTTCATAAATACATTAGGAATGTCTTGGGTGGCCCAACAGAGTTGGGATGGTTAGGCCAGTGGTCGGCAAACTGCGGATCGCAAGTCGCAGTTTGCCGCTCTGTTGACTAATGAGTTTGCTGACCACTGGGTTAGGCTTTTAATTACCTAAATATATTCCTAACTTAGGTTGCTAGTACTGGTTTTTATTAATTTAGTTTTCTATTATCCTCTCTTTTTCTCAGACCATTATTTTGTAAATAAGGGAAACCAGCATTTTTTTTTTTAAGGTCCCAAATTGCTACTCATCTAAATGGTTAAAAAATAAATAAATAAATCATAAAGCTTGTGAACCTACCTGCCCAATTCAAACAATATGTAGTCATTTGTGTAATCAGTTCATGAGATATGAAAAGAATATCAATTGGCTATACTATTCCCCATATCCTGGCAGAGAAGAGCAGGTAGCTAAGTGCCATTTTGGTTTGCTGCCATGTAAAGACTGAAAACATAGCCACTGTAGCACGGAACCCCCTGCCTTCCCTAGTCTTCCCTTGATAAGATCAACTCCTGCATCAATCAAAGAAAGGGGACCGATGCTTCTCTTCCGGTTGTCCATTCAAGTGTCAAATGTAGGACTGCCTTTTTAAAGGGCCTTTCCATGCTGGGATTTTTACACATGTCAACACCTTCTTCCTTTTAACTCTAGTATCTTCAAGGAGAGTTAGAGCCAACTACCATCTACTAAGTTAGGTACAAACACCAGGCACATCCATGCTCTCTCCTAGGAGAAAATGGATACATTTCACTTTCTGTTTTAGAAATCCCTTTATCTGTGTTTGTTTTTTCTTCCCCAAGGTGACACAAAATACAGCGATTTGAAAATATTAGAAGACCTGAACCCTGTCAGTCACCAAAGGCCCGGTGTGGGGAACATTCAATGCATCTGGCATTTGCATAAACTTTGGACTCAGATACAGCTGATCCTGTTTCAATTTCATCATCACTTCCTGGTTGTGTGGTCCTGGTGATAAGAATAACTGCTGTAATATTACTGGGGCATAACCATGACAACTTATGCTTCATAAGGCTTCTGTAATGATTAATTTGAGTAAGGGAACAGAGTTCAGAAAACCAAATTGTGGAGCCCTAACTGGTTTGGCTCAGTGGATAGAGCGTCGGCCTGCGGACTAAAGGGTCCCAGGTTCGATTCCGGTCAAGGGCATGTACCTGGGTTGCGGGCACATCCCCAGTAGGGGGCGTGCAGAAGGCAGCTGATCGATGTCTCTCTCTCATCGATGTTTCTAACTTTCTATCCCTCTCTCTTCCTCTCTGTAAAAAATCAATAAAATATATATTTAAAAAAAAAAAAAAAAAAAAAAAAAAAAGAAAACCAAATTGTGAACAAAATAGAACCAGAAACGTAGAATCATGGAACAGACTGTCAAATCTCAGAGGACGGGTGGGTAGGTGGGTGGGAAGAGATTAACCAAAGAACCTATATGCATATATGCATAACCCATGGACACAGACAATAGTGTGGTGAAGGCTTGGGGCAAGGGGCAGTGTGGGATAGAAGGGGTCAATGGGCCAGGGAGGGACATCTGTAATACTTTCAACAATAAAGATGTAAAAAATTAAAAACAAACAAATAAACCAACAGAAGACACACTACATGTTTCTTGTAAGTAGTGGATATTCTATAGATGCTTCTGTATGTCTAATTTTGTATAGGAAATTGGTTTTAAGAATGCATTCCTTTAGTGTTTATCTTTATATTTAATTAGATGCCTGGTGCACCAATTCGTGCATGGGTGGGGTCTGGCCAGTGCACCCAATGGGGGGCCGTTGGGCCCAGGCCGGCAGGGAGGAGTGGCCACAGGCAGTTGGCCGGCCAGCCCCACCCCCAATGGGTATAGGGGGGTCGATCAGGGGCTGGGCCGGCTGGGGGTGGGAGGGCCGATCGGAGCCTGGATCAGGTTGGTTGGCTGCCACACTGCACGTCATAGCCACAGGTTGTTCTGGTTGTTCCACTGTTCCAGTTGCTTGGCTTTTATATATATTGATACTTTGGAAACAGTCTTGGAAAAGCAGCAAAGGAAGCCGAGGCTCTAGGGCACAGGGCTTCTCAATCGCCTCTAGGTCTCTGGGACTTAAAAGCCTTGTCCCTTCTTGTAGGATCCTTTTACAATATATTGATTTTTCCTCACAGTATAAAATTTCCTTTATTTAATTTCATTGGGCTGTTTCCCCTGCATCGTTCTGACCAATTATGTTCCTTGTTGTTTATACTGTTCAAGAACATGATGCAATCATGTGATGGCATTCTTTCTTGTTATTGAACTGTTGTTGCCTGAACAATGACCTAAAGAACAAAAATAATCGATGCCCATGAACAGCATGGCCTTTAAGACAATCTATATTATAAAGGGCCTCTGCTGTAACACCGTAATGACCAACGATCGGATGGGAACCACGGGGAACTGGGTGGGTGGCAGTGGTGGCTGGAGTGAAGCAGCCCGGGTCACCAGGAGGTGGATGGACACCTCTCAGTCCCTCCCTACTCAGGCCTGCGAGCTGCTGGCGGTGGTAGGGTGGGGCTCGTGGCTCACACAGCATGGCCCACAGGCTCCCATCGCAGCAAGGCTGGTGGGCGAGGTGGTGGGCACAGGTAGGCGCAGTGAGGCGCGCGGCGAGGTACGCCCGGGTGGGTGGAGCTGCGAACGCTGCTGGGTGGGTGGGCGGGGTGAGGGCAGGTGGCTGGGGCTGGGAGCACGGCGAGGCACGCGCAGGTGGGCATGGCTGCGAGATTTCACGCACTGGGCTTCTAGTGCTGAAATAAATTAGGAGAGTTGGGAATTAACTTCAAGTAGCTGATATTACATACCCATCTACTCTCTCCCTCTCTCCAAATATAGGCAGCATCTCACCTGATCCTCAGAATGAGTCCATGAGTTAGTATCATTAACTTCAGTTTACAGAAAAGAAGATTGGGTTTCCAGAAACTCAAATAACCTGAATTAAGTCTTCACAGCAAAAAAAAAAAAAAAAAAAAAAAAAAAAAAATGGTAGAGATTGCACTCAAACTTGGACTTCCTGATACCAACTGCCCCACATCTTCCATAGAAAATCCAGAAATCAAAAAAAAGAAATGTAATTTTCTTACATAACGTTCCAGTTACTTTTGGTTTGAACTGAAGAAATCACTACGTTCATGTGAAGAGAAATGTCCTTTAGGAAAGCTAAGTCAAATGGACTCAACAGGCTGACCTTAGGTTCAGTAAACTTTCAGAAGAGCATGATGACTTTCCTCTCATGAACATTCTTCCCAGTGGTCCATTAGCTGTTAAACAGTCTATTTCAGAAACCATCTTAATTTACTCCAAGGCCTTACTCATAGTTTGAAAATGAAAATACTTTCAGAAAACTAACATTTAGCATTGGTGTCAGTCATATACACTGTAGTGAGAATCAGTTTCCAACTTATCTTGAGGCCAGTTTTATTGGTATGACAGCTTGAGGACAAAAAAGAAATGTGGTGACCGAAGTGTCCCCTAGACATGAGGATGGGGAGCTCTGGAATATTAGGGACACTAAAACCGCACAACAAAATACAAAGACAACATTTATAACAACAGAAACAATTTCATAGTTTTACTAAAGACTGGGGCTGTCTCAAAAACTCATGATTTAAGGCTACATTATTATACATTTTAAAACAAAGGGAGTTTTCCTGGCTGGCGTCACTCAGTGGTTTAGCATTGACCTATGAACCAGGAGGTCACGGTTCCATTCCCAGTCAGGGGCATGCAGGAGGCAGCTGATCATTCTCTCTCATCATTGATATTTCTATTTCTCTCTCCCTCTCCCTTTCTCTCTGAAATCAATAAAATATTTTTTAAAAATAAAGGGAATTCACCATTCTATGTGGAAAGTTTTATCTCACTCCTACTTTATCACTGTATACTACTAGGCAGCCATTCTGCAATGTTGTTGGTTGTCAACAATTTCATCTGCTGTAATAATGGAGAGAGAACTTCCACGCAGGCAAGGCCATGTGTGAGGATGTTTTGTCGTTTACGTGCCAGGGCTCTGCGAGTGGTCTAGAATATTCCCAGCCCTCATTCTGCACAATTCATAATCTAGCAGATGGCACCATTAAACAAGTGTTCCTTGTAGTCAGTCTCTTTGAAAATGAGGGCACCAAAATGTAGAATAAAATGAAGTTGACTAGAATAATACTCACCCTCCTTCCTTACAGTATGTTGACAATGGCTGACAAATTTCTAGTGGATATAATCTCACAGAACATGCACAGTAACGTTTTACAACAACATAAACTGAGATTGTAAGATACCTTGATAAATAGCTACTTTCTCACCCCAGGCTGTACTCTACTCTCTCCAGTTACATGCACAACTCCCATTACCATCAAACAGCCAGGGGAGAATTACATACTGCTCAGGAGATAGCTTCTGAAACAGTGAGATGTTAAAAAGCTGCAATGCAAATCATGGGGTGGTGGAATACAAACATGTTATATAGAATGTAATACGGTTTTCGGAGGCAAAGAAATATACAGGACACGGTGCAACAGAAAGGTAACGGGGAGTGGGGGGAAATTGAGTGTTCTCTGCTCTGACAGTGAGCCATTAACAAGGTAAAATTACTCAATATCGGTGCAATCTGGAGCTTGCATTTTGTGTTTGGGGAATTATGATAATGTGACATGGTTATCGTTATAATTAGGAGAGTAATTAAAGTAACGGAGTAATTGCTCTTCTGCATTTTTCTTAGTCAAAAAGATCTAATTGTAGATAAAAAGAAGAGAGAAGAATGTTCTTCATTTAGTTTAGTTGTTTTTGTTGTTGTTGTTGTTGTTGTGTTTTAATCTCTCACAAGCATCACAGAACCCAAAGCAGCAAGACTAGTCACATTGGTACATAGCACCTTTCAATTTCCTTCTCGTGAACAACTTATTTTTTTAGCTGTTACAAATTCCTTGGTAACAGCATGGATTCTATGTGTGAAGACTGTCTATTAGAAGTCTTTTTTAAATATATTTTTGTTGATTTCAGAGAGGAAGGGAGAAGGAGAGATAGACAGAAACATCAAGGATGAGAGAGATTCATTGATTGGCTGCCTCCTACACACCCCACACAGGGGATCGAGCCCGAAACCTGGCATGCACCTTTGACTGAAACCAAACCTGGGACCCTTCAGTCCACAGGCTGACGCTCTATCCACTGAACCAAACCAGCTAGGGCAGAAGTCTTTTTTTTTTTTTTAATATGATATTTCTAATTCTGATAGGTTAAAATCTTTTTCTCCTTCATGCCTCCTAATTCTGGACTTAGTTTCAATTTATCATATATTCACACTGTCTCATCAGAAAAATAATTAGGAAAAGCAAACTTGTTTCACCAGGGCAGATATAAATCCACATGTAGACAAGTAAAAATTTAAAAATAAATAAATCAACCTACCCATCCCTAAAGAGTCAAGCTGGGACAGACAAGGTCTGTCTGGCAGAAACACTTTACAGTACGGAACTGAGAATGTACGTAATATTGAGAGATTTGTTTAAATTCCTGGATGACACAATTCAATATATAGATGATATATAATTGTATACCTGAAACCTATATAATTTTTTAAATATGATTTTATTGACTTGAGAGAGAGAGAGAGAAAGAGAGAGAGAGAGAGAGGGAGAGAGAGAGAGAGAGAGGAAGAGAGAGGGGGAGTGAGAAACATCAATGTGAGAGAGAAACATCAATAGGCTACCTCCTGCTCGCCCCCTACTGGGAATGGAGCCACACCCCAGGCATGTGCCCTGACTGAGAATCAAACTGGTGACCTTTTGGTGCATGGGACAATGCTCAACCAACTGAGCCACAACGCACTGGGCTAGGGCTGAAACCTATATAATTGTATTAATGTCACCCACAATAAAGTCAATAAAAAATAAATTAAACCTCAGAGGGAAGGTAGGGGAGGGTGGGGGTAAGGGGGAAAGATTAACCAAAGGACCTGTATGCATGCATATAAGCCTAACCAATGGACACATATACCAGGTAGGGTGGTGGCATGAGTGGGGGGGGGAGTGTGAGGGGGGCGGCTATGGGGGCATAAGGGCACATATGTAATACCTTAATCAATAAAGAAAAAAATAAAAATTAAATTAAATAATTAAATAAATAGATAGATTCCTGGGGGAGAAGGGAGCAGACCTGGAAGAGCTGTAAGAATGTCCACATTTTTGTTCAAATCCTATGGCCTTCCTGAAACAGATGAAAAGCTTTGCCCACTCAACAGGAAGTGAGAGTGATCGAGACAGACTGACTGAACACCGACCACTTATGCCCAGGAGGCCCTGGTGTCAGAGATCTCACCTGTACACTGCCACCTGACCTCAGGAGGCAAGGACAGCACAGACTGGGCCACAGTGGTGAGTCCCAAGAACATTACTGGAGGGGAACTGAGCCACATGACTGTGCAGATGGTACCATTGTTGTGAGCCCCTCTTTCCTTACCTGAAAAATGGTCCCATCCATCTAATTTGCTGAGCTGCCATGAGGTAATAGAAAAAAGTGTAAGAGGGCTTTATGAACAACACATGGATTACATGTATTCATATGCACATATATTGCATATCACATATAACCATTACTACACGCACCTATGGTTTAGCTCCCTGGCTCCCTTTCCTCTGGGCAGTAATAACAGCCCAAAAAAAACTTAAACTATTTGGAAAGAAAATAACTCACATTCATTGTAGTGTAAATTTAGCCCCAAAGTGTTTGCTCACTGCACCTGGTAGACTTTTTTTTTTTTTTTTTTTTTTTGCTTATCTGCTTATTTCTGTTCCTTCATCAGGGGTCATCTCTAAGGTTACCTCCCTAGGAAGCCTTCCAAGGGTCACAGAGAGGGAATGAGCCCCATTCCTACTCTGCTCCAGGCACCTACCTACAACCCCCGCCCCCCATCACAGCTTATGACACTTGCTCTTTTATCTTTCCTTCACCAGACCATGACCAACATGAGCCAGGGACTGAGCCCTCTGCACCTCTGTGCCCTTAGGCTGAGCAGGTGCTCAGAGAAGATGTGTTTACTGGGCTGAATAGCAAAGTCTTTAGCATGAGTAGCTATGACAGCTATATATGTGTGTCTATATGTACGCCTATATGTGCACATCTACTTGTATGCATGTGCTTACACGTTCATTTATCTGCCCATATGAATATATTTTAAATACAACTTCTTTTGATTAGGATACTAAACTCTTAGGAAGCCACTAGCCACCCACATTACCTGATCCAGAGGAGGCGATGTGAAGAACTGTCCCTTCATATCAGAATTCATTAGTTCCCCAAGCTTATTATCTGCTCTGGCAATGGCAGAATCACAGCCACCCTCTACAGAAACACTGAGCCCAACAGGCATGATACAAAAGCACTGGGAAAACAAAATGGAAATCTAGAAAGGAATCATGTAGCAGGGACTCCCTGGTGAGTCAACACCTCGCTGCTGCTGATGCTCCCGCCTCTGTTCTCTGAGCAACTGCATCTTCCCCTCTCCTTTGTGATGGGATTTTAAACGGAAAGCATTAGGTAGCAAGGAGCACTGTAATTAAAGCTTCAAACAGAAGATGATTGAATGCTGAAAGAGACTTCTCCTTTGAAAGTGCATTTCAATTCTCCCCGTGTCTCCAGAAGAAAAATGCTTCTGACAGTCTGTATTTTACCTGTTTCATTTAATAATGCATATCGACATTTATCCAGGAACATCGGCCGTTGCTTTACTTCGGGTTTTAAATCAGTGAAGCACCAGCCCAACTTCATGACTCTAATTCTCCACCTCCCTCATACCTACCTAGTTTATTTTCTCTGCTTATTTTTCAAATTAATTTTTGAAGCAAGGAGAACTGTTGCAGGGTGAAAACACAGATTTCCTGAAGATGCTAAACATAACTTGGGGGGCAAATGAGAGCCCTTTACCTCTGTTTCTGCTAACAGAATGACAATGTCATAAGCCACCTGAAAACACAGACACCCACAGGACATATATATCCCAACAGAAAAACACGCTCTGTGCTTAGAACATCATATGAGCCACTTTCTACGGGACTCCATGACCTGCTTTCCTGAAGAGGGCCTCCTTTAACTTCCATTTCTACAATCCCCGTGTCCCTTCTCATCTGAACTAGTGCTGTACGCAAAATGGTTTTCAAACGTGTCTCTTTTGTTTTTGCTTTAATTTTTATACTGTCTGGGTCTGTGTAATTTTTATACTGTCTGGGATATCACTTTGTCTCCTTTTTGAAAATCGGGGTACCCTACTCGTAAACCTAATAGTCATAATGTAAACTTAGGGAAGTAGAAATTCAAGCAGATATGTTCATCCCTTCATTCAATACTCGGTTAGGAGCTGTGGAGGTTTTGCAAGATGATGAATATATGAACCTTGCTCTCAAGGTAGCTGCAAACTAGTAACATAACTACCTAATAAAAAACAGAGGCTCTGTGAATTAGTCATGGCTTTCAGCATCCAATTGAGTGAGAGGGTCTGTGTGTTTTGGGTTTATCACTCAGAAAACAGGAAGCATTCACAAAGGCATTTACTAGGATAGTTACAAATGGGACAGAAATTGTGCTGGTAAAGCATTATTTGCAACTAATGGCAGCAGCTACTAATTGTGCACATACTGTGCGCCAAGTCCTGTTCTGAGCACATCGTATGTATGAAGTTCTTCAATCCTCAGAACCATTTTATCAGGCAAACCTTGCTCTAGGTGAAAAAAAGATGGCTGAGAGAGACAAGTAACCTGTCTAAGGTAGCCGAGTATGAAGAGAGATGGTATTTAAACCCAAGGAGTCTTAGTTCCAGGAAGAGCTTAACCATTTTCTACAACTGCCTCTGGGTGCAAGTGCAACCCTGCAGAGGCAACATTACTGGGTTGAGAATGGGTTATCCTCAAGGAACAAGTCTGGCCCACAGACCAAGCTCAGGCTCTGATTCGATTTTGAAAGCGAAAACATTTTTATCAATAGAATTTTATCACTAACTTTTTAAACTGACTAAAAATTAATTCTACCACTTGCCCATGAAATTTGGGGAAAGGAAGCAGGGTATTTGGGATGCAGAACAGAGCTTGTCAAAAAGTAAGGAAAAGCCATAACCAGCATGTGAGGCCGTACCACCCTGGTTTCAAAAGGACAAGGAAACATCTAAAATAAAGCTCCTACCAAGGAAAGTACTGTGTCTTGCACAAATCCCTTGCCAGACCCCGTGGGGCATTGTCTCAGACAGACAAATACTACCGATGAAAACTATACCATTGTCTATAAAATACCAAACTTTTTTTTAATTTAAACATCCAGACAGCACCCCTTATTACTATTGTTTTGATTTAATTTTAAGGGAACCATCTGTATATTCCAGACGGTTTTATGTAAGTACAAAACGTCTATATTCAGACAACTGAATTTAGCAACTTCATGGTAAATTTCTTAATTATATGCTTTCCATCCATATTTGGTTAATATTTCACTGCTAGAAAATACAAATGTGTACCTCCTCCTGTAATTGTTTAAAGTTTTTTTTTCTTTATTGATTAAGGTATTACTACATTATTTGTCCTTATCCTCCCATTGCCCCCCCCACCCCCACCTCCACTCATGCCCTCACCCCCCTGGTGTCTGTGTTCATTGGTTAGGCTTATAGGCATGCATACAAGTCCTTTGGTTGATCTCTCTCCCTTACCCCTCCCCTCCCCTACCTTCCCTCTGAGGTTTTATGGTCTGATCAATGCTTCTCTGTCTCTGAATCTGTTTTTGTTCATCACTTTATGTTGTTCATCATATTCCATAAATGAGTGAGATCATGTGATATTTATCTTTCTCTGACTGGCTTATTTCCCATAGCATAATGCTCTCCAGCTCCATCCATGCTGTTGCAAATTGTAAGAATTCCTTCTTTTTTGCCGCAGCATAGTATTAACAGTTATCTTTTTTTCTAGTTTTTGATAGTTGGCTTTCTTTCCATTTTCTTCTATTCCTACCCAACCCATTTTACGATTTTTAGGCAGAGAAGAAATAGTTACATTGCTGACCTATAGCATTTTGTAGGAGTCTAAGCATCATCTGACATACAGACGAGTCATTTCTGAAGGTATTAGCAGGATTATTGAGGTTGCTAATTTCCTTTGGCCCCTTACATCAGGATCTCCATCTACTATGCAATTTGATGTGAAAAGCCTGCAATACTTTGCCACCTGTAGACTTTCCGACTCTCCCTTTCAATGAAAATAGCTTTTACACAAGGAATAAAATCAAATTCCTAACTTGCATGCCAAGTCTCTAAGGGCGCAAATTGCATTAGTGGAATGATGTCTATCTCCATTAGAGAGGCATTATTAGATGATGTTATAGGTCTTGAATCCACATCGGAGCCTTTTGTGGGGCGTGAGGTATACCCAAGGGGTGAGTAGTATGAGCTGGCATGACACAGAGGGCCACCACTGACTCTGCAGGGCGGTAAACCACCTCAGGGAAAGGGGACCTCAGAATCAGATCTTAAAGGTCATCCTGCAGTGATACCGAACTGTTCCATGAAACAGTCCAAATTCATTGCAATCCATGGCAGTAACTCTCTATTTTTCCATTGAGAAAGAAATGGCTAAAGGGTCGCAAGCATTCATTGAAGTAAACACCATATCTGTATACATAATGCTAATTGGTTAGGTCAAAGACCATAAGTTAAATTTTACAAATGATGGTTCAAGTAGAAATAGCACAATTTCAAGAGGGAGGAAATCTCCGGTCTATGAGATGAGTTGACTGTTGCCAGCTTCAACTGAATCACCAGGTACCAGTTAAGAAATGGGGTGGAGGATTCAAAATAGGTATTCAAACCATGCACGAGTGGTCAGATAGGACCTCAGAGTCATTTGTATGTCACTGGCAAGCTTCAAAAAAAATAAGAATGTTGTACATCCCGGCTGCATTTCTTAGGTGCACTAATATGTCAGGAAATGAAGGCATAATACCTCCCCTCTGTAGGGAGGCCACTGGCAGCCTGTGATCACTCACTGTCAAGTGTTTATCTTCTACGATGTCTTTTTGCAAGATGCCAGTTTATTAAGTCCCTCGGGAAGGCCACTAAACTAGCACTTAGAACTTTCTGGCATTTTGGACTTCGATAAATACTTGTGGATTGCTGGCCCAATGATGGAGCGTTTTTACTTAAATATATGTGGTGTCCTACAGAGCATAGTGAAACCCTTTAATCAGTTAAGCTCTTTGAAAAGAATAAAGAAAAAACGTTTTCTCCTGTTTTCTATATGAGACTAAAAAGAGAAGGGACGCTTGGCTTTCTATTCCTGATGAGATTTCCTTTCCAATTTAAACTTTCAAAATCACTTTTGAAAGGTATCCGACCTACCCTATAAGTTAATGAGTACAAAATTGAGTCTATTCTGGTTTTATAGTAATCTGGACCACTGTGTCAAGCACATAGGCAGAGCTGAGTGAGTTTTAATGCACTTCAAACCTCATCTGTTAGGCCAGTGGTCGGCAAACTCATTAGTCAACAAAGCCAAATATCAACAGTACAATGATTGAAATTTCTTTTGAGAGCCAAATTTTTTAAACTTAAACTTCTTCTAACACCACTTCTTCAAAATAGACTCGCCCAGGCTGTGGTATTTTGTGGAAGAGCCACGCTCAAGAGGCCAAAGAGCCGCATGTGGCTCGCAAGCCGCAGTTTGCCGACCACGGTGTTAGGCTATTTCTTCAATTAGGACAAAAAGGCTCTGTCCTCTTCCAAAATTACAATGCAGAACCACCACCCCGGACAACAAATCTATTTACAATCACCTATTGGAGGTAACCTGAAACCTTCCTTCCCTTTTTCCTTCCCCCTCCATCTTCCCTTTCCTCCTGCTCTCTCTCTCACTACTTCTTTCCACAAATATTCATTGAATCCCTACTGTATACCTGATCAGTGCCAGAATCTGAGGCTAAAATTATGAATTAGAAGGTCATGGTCCCAAGGTATTCAATGAGAGAAATGACCCTCAGATGATCCTAGTGGCATAGCCCCCCTGGAGGAGGGAGAAGAGAGAGGTAGAGATAGAGACAGAGATGTGTGCATGTGTGTGTGTGTGTGTGTGTGTGGGGGGGGGGAGAGAGAGAGAGAGAGAGAGAGAGAGAGAGAGAGAGAGAGAGAGAGAGAGAGAGAATGCACAAGTGTATTATTGGGACAAGGCATTTAAAAGTTGACCACTACTAAATACTGTTTTCAATTAAGATTTTATCATCACATCTGTCCTAATTTCATGTTTCTTGGCCACTAAACCTTTATCACTGCAGTACCCATTGCATCCTTTGGCTCTGTCTGAATGCAGCAAAGGAGAGTGGGTGTGCATTTCATAATAATGCGTGATGCAGATACTTGTACCATCTTACCCAAATCAAAAGAAAAGAGCCAACAGGTAAAAGGTGGCTGCTCTCTAAGCATTCCCTGCTGTATTTACTGTATCTGCTTGCCTGAAAATCTTGAATTTACAAAAATCCCATCGTTAAAATTTAATGTGAGTGTCCTATACTAATCACTGCATCAAAAAACGCCATTACCCCTGTGGTCTTCTAATAGATCCTGGAGGTTAGGCTGGGAAATATTTCAGAAACTTAATGCAGTGGCAGGAGCATCAGATATATGTGCAACAAGACTCATTAGTTACAGTAGTTTAGGCCTCTTGGAAGGATTTCTGCAATAGCTCCTTCATATCAAAGGTTTCCCAATCAGCCTTCTAAATCCTGCCAATAAGCCAAAAGATCTCCTTGCCTTACTTATTTATACCAGGAAACTCCATGTCAGCTACAACAGAATCATTAATATTATCATCACTCAGCATTTGCTGAGCTCCTAGGGACTTAGAGGAACCATCTCTCTCTTTGAAGAGGCCTGTGGGATGTTCTTCTGTGATCATCTTCCCTTGGTAGCTTTGAAGGCCATGACTTAGGCTGTTGGGGCAGTATTACAGGAACACATTAATGTCTATTGCTTTCTGAGAACATCAGTGACACTTACCTATTTTTGAATAAGCCATGTTGGAAGACTCGTTAATATTCATTGAGTACTTCACTGACCCAGCTACTATGACAAATGGCCCACAAATATCACTTCACTTAATCCTCATTGCAACTCATTACGGAGGTTTTGATTTTGCTCTCCCCATTGCACAGATGAGAAAAGTGAGGCTTCTAGAGATTAAGTGCCTTGACAACATGCCAGAATTGTGAAGCTGTGAAGGCAGCTCAAGCCCAAGCAGACAGAATCCAGAGCCAAGCACCTAACCACTAATGCTAGTTCCCTAGATCCTACTCATTAGAGAATAACTAGAAATGCTCAGTCTTGACCAGATAAAAACACTAAGGCTCAAGAAGGTTGAGTAATTAGACAGGAGTCAAAGATTTTTAGAGTTAGCACAAAAACTAGAACTCAGACCTTCTTTGCAGCAACCTACTGAGCTTTTGAGTATCCCATACTCCTTGTCCAACTCAATTCATGGCATCAATCCTATATAATAAGAGGCTAATATGCAAACTGCCCCCCCCCCCAACTGGGAGTTTGACCAGGAGTTCAACCAGGGGGCGGGGCCGGCTGGCCAACAGCCTGAGGCTTCTCCCTCCCCCCCACTGCCTGCCACCGCCCCTCTCCCCAGCCAGCCCTGCCCTCATCGGCTCCCTCCACCTCGATCAGAGGTGGGGCCAGCTGGCCAGCCAGCCAACTGCCCAAGGTCCCTCCCCCTGCTGGGCACTACCCCCGATTGGCCCCCTCCCACCCCAGTTGGGGGTGGGCCCAGCTGGCCAACCACCCTCAGCCCTTCCCCCCTGGCCAGCCCAGCCCAATCGGACCCTATCAGGGCAGACCAGCTGGACCCCACCCGTGCATGAATTCATGCACCAGGCCTCTAGTTATTAATAAGATGACTATTTAGTACATAGCTCCACAAAACAGAAATGGACATGACCTTCAGCATTTCATTTTTCTCTCTTGGAATCTATGAGATAGGAATAATTGCACATGTCCTGCCTATTATGAGAAAGTAAAATTATATACCCCAAATAAAAATTAATAGAAACACTAGTTAAAGAAATGGAAAGAATTATTATGAAAAATGGTTCCCATCTTCAGTTTGTCACTTCATACTATGTTTTCTCTCTGGCAATAATTATATTAGGTATTCAGTTATTCCATTAGGGTCTATAAAATCTTAAATAAACTAAACCTTTTCTGTATTTTAGGGCAGAATCGCTATACATATTTACCCATGCCATGCATTTATCCCTGCATGCATGCATTCATCCATCCACTGATTAAAGAATTTAGAATTCAGTGGTAATTAACCAAACATACATAAAACCAACAATAATGAACTAAGATCATGTTATGTATAATATCTTCCATAAGAACTCTGTAAGAGATTAATATCTCATTTTACAGAAGAGTCTAATAAAATGTATAATTTCCCCAAAGTTTCACAGTCAGATAACAGCAGAGCTGGGATTCAAACTCAGTTCCACCTCATTCCAGCGCTGAACAACCATGCAGTCCTTGAGATTCCATTTACTTGGAATCATGTGTGGGTGTACCCATGAACACAAGGTACCAACCGCTCCATCCTTTCCCATTAAACAGAACAAGTGGACTCTATTGCTATCACTTGGGCTTTAGAGTAAAATCATGGAGTGACATGAAAAAAGGAAACATTTCCTTTTTTTTAAATTAAGCCCCTATAAATGTCATTTGGAAAAGGTAAGAGATAATATAAGCAGAAAAGGAGATGCTAAAAGGTTATTTCTACAAGTGGCATGCCTGTGCACTTCTTAAGCTTCTCCCCCACTGCCACCTCCCAATTTTCCAAACAACCCCATTGTTTATAGCATTTCAGTTATAACCTAATGTTCCTGTTCACATTCCACAAGCGCCAACTATCACTCCTCCACCAAGAACGTGCTCTGAATTTTGAAGACAGAAGATAAAGGGACTTCGGGTTTAAATCCCTTCATCTTTCTTGTTAAGTGTTCAGTAAAAAGACAGAGTCAGAATCAAACCCAAATACCAGTTAAATTAGGAATGTTTCTCTAGATTTCATTATTTACAAGTCTCTCCATCACTTAAAGACAAAGAATTATCTGAATACTCATTTTCTATTTGCTAAATATCTTCATAAAAATTCCATTAATGACTTAGAAATACAGAACCATAGAGAAAGAAGAAGCAATGACAATCCAGCTTGTTTTGCACGCCTAACATAAGGACCACATTTAAGTGAAACCATCAAGAGAATTATCTTTGTTCTTTTAAAAATTGCTAATGATGGCAATGTTACAATTTCCCCATGAAAACCATTCTAGATTTCCAAAGCATTTAATACAAGATCAATATTTCCACACATAGAAAAATATAATCAAGGGAAGCTCTAATAACTGTCTGTTAAAGGAGGAAAAATAATGTTCTATATATCCTTCTTTTTTGGGGAAAATATATTTACTTTTAACATAAAATGTGTTAAGGTGTTTCTTATTGTTATTTTATTGTATTTATCTTTATTGTTGAAAGTATTACAGATGTCCCCCTTTTTTCCCCATTTTCCCCCTCCTCCCCAGTCATCCCCTCCCCAGGCCTTCACCCCACTATTGTCTGTGTCCATGGGTTATGCATATATGCATATAAATCCTTTGGTTGATCTCTTCCCTCCTCACCCTCCCTCCTCACCCCCTCATTCCCTTTGAGGATCCTCAGTCTCTTGCATGCTTCCATATCTCTGTATCTATTTTGTTCATTAGATTCCACATATGAGTGAGATCATGTGGATACTTGTCTTTCTCTGACTGACTTATTTCACTTAGCATAATACTCTCCAGGTCCCTCCATGCTGTCTCAAAGAGTAAGAGATCCTTCTTTTTTACAGCTATATATATATTTCATTATCTTACAACATTGTGTTTCCAGACTATGGATAAGCCTTAAACTGAAATCTAGATTAAGGATAAAACAACACTGACTTTTTACCAGAAAAGAAGCCCATAAATATAATTGTGCCTGACTGGGGGTTTTGATATGCAAAACACCTTCATCACTTTGGATGACACTAATATTATGCAGAAAAAGAAAAAAAAATACTCATTAGCCAATTATAATTACATCCGTCATTCATGCTAAATGAAATGTGGCTCATATCACTTCATTTTTTCCACTATGTGCTCTGCATTAAAAGGATTTACTGGATTTGCCTTTTTGCTCCCCTTTGTAATGGCTTTTGCTTATTGTTCACCTGGTTCCGAACAGACATTCCCTAGGGTTCTCTCAGCGTAAATGCTCATCCTTAGAAGCTCTTACTTGAGAATTTCACCTAGTGGAAACACTCACAGCCTTGTCCCCGTAGAATACATCATGAGCGTTGCAATTTTCATGTTTATAAGTGACAAGCTAAAATTTTGTAGGAAAAAAATTCCCTTGTGCCTGGTGATAAGTCGACTCCTCTGCCGGCAGTTGTATTTAAGAGCACTTTCTTTGGGTAATGCTTTTCTAATGATCCATGATACCCACTGTTTTTTGAGGGGACTTCTGGAAAGATTGCCTTTTTTTTCCCTAGAAAGAGAAACGGTTTTAAGAGTTCTTCAACAGTGAGTGTCCTAATTGAGACAGAGTGATGACTCTTTCTAGGGTAGCCAATCCTCTTCTGGCCCAGAAATAAATGGTATAGAGAAATCGGGCAAAAGGCACCATGGCTCTACAGAGAGTTCCTTTGGAGAAATACTGACATAGTATTACAGAATTGCCTTCTACATGCAGGAGAAAAAACTGCCATTTATAAACCACAGCATTCATATTATTTCAATTTGGAGGGAAAAGAGGAAAGGAGCCAATGCGTACAAGTTCTTGATGTGTGGCGGGCATCACCTAATCTATTCGTCACAGCGATGCTATGAGATGCGTATTACTTTTCCTCTATTTAAAACTTAAGGAAGCAGACAAAAAAGACGAAGAAACAGGCTTAAGTTACCCTCGCTTGTGGAGGCAGAACAAATCTGGTCCGTCTGAATCCAAACCCCTTGGACTTTATATCTCCCCCACTCTGCATCTTTCTGCAGATCCCCTTTTAAAGGAAGACTGTTATGGAGATGATTAAAAAGCAAATGACTGTTGTATTTTTGAAAACATCCCGATGTCTTCCAAGATTGCAACAAGCCAGAGTCAATGGTTTTGCAATACTGCAAGTATCTCTCTCTGTCTATCAAAACACTAATTCTTGCTATCAAGCCTCAGTTATAAGAATCCAATTCAACATAATCAAGTTCTAATGGCTGTGATTATTTCTGTTTGCTCTTGCCTCAAGGCCTGGAAAGACTACAGGTTTTACAAATATAAACAGCGGGCTCATGATGCTGTTGGAATGTTCCACCTTCCTGTTTTCAAAGCCAGGGCACACTGCTTCCACACAGGATTCCACAGAGGGAACAAAGGGAGCTTCTATTAGGCAACTCTACAATTCAAATACATGAGTTGTTTGTGCAAACTCTGTTAATGTTCATTTGCTCAATATTTAAAATCTGGTGGGAGGTAGTATAGAGAGGAGACATAGCTTTGTGCTAGTATGTATGTTTCATAGACGGAGGTTGGGGTCGGATCCAAGAGTTCAATTTAGCTCCTGGGACATTTAGTGGGCATGGCTTTTGCCCTAAATGAGCTCCCAGACAGTGGAGACAAAGTATTTGGTACAATGTTATACCACCTTTGGACCACTATAAAGGTAAAAGTAAGGACACACCCTAAATTTAGTTCCTAAGAGGAGATTAACTTTCGGGTGGGGAGATTAGGAAAAGCCATGGAAGGGAAGGCCTTGAGTGTCCAGCTAAGAAGTTCAGACTTGACCCTGTAAATTATGGAGAGTAATCTCATCAGCACAGGACTAGGGAAGAGGATTGGAACTATTGTGTGAAGGTCAGAGGTTGGAAACCACACATGGGCTTAACTACCATGGATACAACAGAACCAACTTTAAAGGGCAAGAACAGAATTTGTTAAAGAGGCATAAATCTAGGAATAGAACAGCTGAAAATGAATGAAAGAGGGTAATCAAAATGACTCAAAGTGGTAGTTCCAGACAGCATATTTATTTGAGAAATATAAGCAGAATGGGACCTGGTTAGAAATAATTACCTCATTCTAAAACATACCAACACTGGGGCCCAACCGAAAATTCAAGCGAGTTCAGTATTCAGAGTAGAGAGGGAAGAGTAACACTGGGTAACAAGCTGGTCCTTCACAGATGCATGTGGTCCAGGCAAACCCGGCGGCCATTTCCAGTAAGAGTGACACTGGCATGTGTAGGTTTCTTTCACGTGGCCTGATCACATCTCCCTTGCAAATTGCAGAGAGCAAATGTTTTGGTTCCACCCAATTCAGCTACATTCCCACCGTCATAGACAGATACACCACAGAATTCACCTGAGGGCCAAACAGAGCTAGTGTTTTCATGTGGTCTTGGAGCTGGCTGGCTACGGAGCCATTCCCCAAACTGCTACCACACCTGGGCAGAGTCTGCTTTCATAAACAACCACATCAGTGAGCCCACCTAGACTGACCTACATCATCAGTAATCTTATGCCACCCCATCCACAGTTGCTTCATGACAGATCATGGGCAAACGATGACAAAAGGATGTAGAAATAACAGTAGCCACGGTCTAGCTGCCTCAGGGGAAATGAAGGAACTAAGGAATAAATCACTTTATTTGGACAGTATCAATAATATTTACATGGAACTAGAAAAGACCAATAATTGGAGGGCCTCAGTTATAATCTCTGAATTCATAAAATACAACCTTGGCACATACAGGGATGAATGTATCAACAGAAAGTGGGAAAAGGGAGTGACGGTCAAAAATCAAATTCAACAGAGTAAAGACTCACAGGCACATACTATGCTTCTTTTCGAGTTATCAATGTGGAACAACAGCCTTCTCCAGCCCATCAGTGGATCATTTTTTCACCCAATAAAGTCTACCGCCTGAGCAACTACACAGACTTAGAAAAGGAGGGAATTTGACCTATTTATAACACAGTCAATTCTCCATTATTTCCAGGCTCTCAGAGGCCATTCGCTTTATGTTATTATCTGACCTCTGGCCCTTCCATTGTCCATTATCACCTCCACAGGGAAAAATAGGTGCATCTCAAATCCATCCATTTAACTTTTTATTAGTAGTGCTGGTAAAAGGATAAATGCAAAAAAATGCAAGTGTTCTCCACAATAAATGCTTTCCTCAATCATTAGGCATTTATCCACAGCTTTCGTTAATACTGAAAACATGCTGAAAGTTGCCAGTCACACTTTATTTTTAAAATTGTAGTTCTTCTCGCTTCTCATTTTACATAACTAAATTGAGAGACCCAAGAATATTTTTTGTTCTGAAATGGCAAAGAGCAAATCATGACTTTTTAGATTATTACCCCTCAAAAAGTCAATATAAAATGCTGGACCACAGCTTACGCATGGACAGTGAGCAATCACCCTAAATTTGATTTTAGGACATGAGAAAATAAATTTAGAGTTGATTTTGGAAATTAGCCAGTGCTCACCTATCCTATAAAGATAATTAACAATAGCTACAAAATAAGATAAGCAACCTCAGGCAATTTTCTCCACTTTAGTTTCCCTGTGTGTAAAATGGGGTTACTTGTATGCATGCTTTTAACCAATGGACACAGACTTGGGGGGAGGGAGGAGAGCATGTGCTGGGGGTGAGGGTGGTTGGGGAGAGGTCAATGGAGAAAAAAAAAGACTTATGTAATATTTTAAACAATAAAGAATTTAAATTTTTAAAAAAGTAATATTACTGGACAGAGCCTACTTTATAGGCTTTTTGTGAATATTTAAATGTGATAATATACATAAACTGCATAAATAGTACTCTACATAAACCTTATCTATGATCAATATCATTAATTTGATGACATTATTATTATTCCTTCTGGATGCGAATGTGGCCTTGCTGATACTCAGTATGATTCAAGAATTGGGAGACACTGTTTCTAAACATTCCTATAAATTAACATAATAAGACCTTCTGGGGTTGTGTTGTAAGTCCCCAGTGCTAAAGCAAAGTCACTTATCAAAATCAACTCATATGTTACTCCATGTGTTTCCTATTGGCATGGAAAGAGTTGCCAACATATAGACAGCCCAGAGGGCACAAAGGGTTAAAGTAGGGGCATATAAAAATATGTTACACCATAATCTACTCTTCTTCGCCACTGAAAATTTTGCTGAAAGAAGAGGCGAAGAGTATACTTACAGGTGCACATCCCGCCCACCCCCCTCCCCCCACCCCACATGAATGTAAATCACCTCTGTCCATCATTGATAATCTACCATGAAAGTGGCAAGGTGGTATCAGAATGTTCTTTTGGTGAACAAGAAGGAATTAAAGTCCAACTCTGTCACCATCAGGATCACATGAAACCTTATAAGTTTACAATTGACTGTAACTTCGCATGATCTTTGCTATAGTCAATGCCAAATCATAAAGACTAAGGAGAATCCTGCTTTGTGGAGACAGTCATTAGGGAGTTATCATTTCTAGCTTTCTTTTCTCCTCTCTGAGGGGCCCTGGCTCCTCAGATATCTCCATCAGGAAATAATGTGCCTAGGATAAAATAAAGAAAATAAAAACACAGAGCAAAAGAAAGAAAAGAAAGAACTGCATCCATTTTTTACAAGTCCTAGGCTCTTTTTAATCATGCCAAGATACACAAAGTTAATGTGATGAGTTAAATGTCTCATTCTATGTAAATCACATCTGCATGAATATCTACTTAACCTGTGGCTTTACTTGGTGCCAAGAAAGATCATCCAGCAAAATGATTCCTTCTTTAAACAGATCTTCCAGTGTGGCATCTGAATTGCCTCATGGGTGGTTTGGAGGGCTTGACACTGATCTGGGTTGGGTTCAGCGGCAGGCATTTGCCTGACAAACCTGCTTAGAGTAAAGTAGAAAGGTGGAGGGTGTATATTTTTTCCCCTGATATGGGAAGACAAAAGCACTTCCGAGGAAGCACTCCCTATCACTAGATTATGAATCTCCTTGTCTTCCAGGATTGGCCAACACAATTATTCACTCAATTACATTTGTGCAGAACCTGCTGCATTGGGCACTATGGTGCACACTGGGGCGATAGAATAAATGAGCCACGGTTCTTGGAATCTAATGGGGAAGACGGACATGTGAACAGAAACACTGCAATACAAAACAAACAGGGAACTAATAAAGGTACAAACAAAATGCTGTAGAAGCCCAGAGAAAGGAATCATTAATTTTGACCGGGAGGGAAGGTGACATTCATGAGATCTTAAAGGAAAAGAGTCTGCCAAATGAAGAGTAAGCAGGTAATATTCTACACAAAGGCTAAACAACCTGGGGAATGCTAAATATGAAGAAGAATATGCTTTACTGTCCTTGGCACATGGATACACAGGACAGGTGCCTGAGAATGAGGCCTGAATGAAGGATTGACATCAGAGCGTCATAGATCTCACATGTTATGATAAGTTTGGATGGACTTTGTATAGATGGACAGGAAATAAGGTAATTTCTAAAATTTGTCCTTTTTAGAAATTAACTCTAGGGACACCAAGAAGAATATGTACAGTACAATGGTTTAGGAGATACTGATGGATGATGGAAAGACCATACAAAAGGCCATGGCTACCAAGGGCGAAGTCAGCTCTGATGTGTGGCCCCCCTGAAGGTTCTTTCCTAGGAGAATTGGGTTAAATCTAGAAATATTTCCTATGTGGCAAAATACACAGCAAAAATACTCTCAGAAATTCACAAGTGACTAGAAACCAGATGATTATAAAAGCATGGAGATTCTGGATCAGAAAAAAAAAATTCTAAAAATCATCTACGTCAGTGATCTTCAATCCCGAGCTTTTCAGCATCCACATTCCCATTCATTTATTGAATATTACTATTTTCTGCATTAGTCCCTTCTTTGATCATAGATTTAAAATCAGAATCTTCAGGCCTAGAGCTCAGGAACCTGTATTTTTAACCACTTCCTCCCATTAGTTAGGATGGATGAGTTAAGTTTGGGAAGAACAACTTGGGCCAACCCATCAGATTTCTTGGTGATCAGGAATGAGTTCTCCTTTGAAAGAATGTCCCAAATGTCTGACAGGAAACTTAGCATGGTGCCTGGCATGCGGTGAAGGACCAATCTTGGTCAAATCCCCAGTTACAAGCGCATGACTTGAACGGATGTATGTCTTGCATTCCTTTGGGACTCAGAGATTATTAGAACAGAGTTTTAAATTCCATTGCTGTCAGCACTACTGGACTTGTTCCTTACCTATTTGGGTAAAAACATTTTAAATCATTTTCCAAAGAATTTTAATCTCTCTTACTGTTCTAGAGAAAAAAAAACAAGGTCTTATTGTTTTATGTTGGGGAAAATGTTGGTTCAGAAGCTACTTACTAAGATGCTAACAATTTACAAAATACACCCTAGTGACTGTTTCAATTTGCTCCTATTGGATTAATTATATTATGTGATTTTTATCAGAAAAAGCTTTTGTGCTTACAGACTTAGTGGTCTGGGGCCTACCTAACATCTTGTTAAACTTTCTACATTAATAAATTTACAGATTCATAGTGTCAATAAAAAATTTCAATTGGTGAGTAGAATGAGAAAATTATATTATATACACATGGAATTATAACAATAAAAAATACCAGCATTATATATCTTTACTAGTGCTGAACACTGCATTTGTTCAGAAGTATCTGCCATACAAGCAGTAAGAAGCTCCTTTACATAAATTCATTGAAAATTATTTTCTGAAACAAATATTTTCACACTGAACTGATAACCCCAAAGCATCTATCATTAAACAAGCCAGGTATCATCTTGATCTAAGTACAGAATAAGAATTACATAAACATAATAACAATTTACATGTTAATCTTCTACAATAAAATATTTTTATGACTCTGCCAAGAGTCATGTATGAGATGAATTGTGTGAAGAAAGTGTTTAGCATCCGTTCTGATAAAAATCTCTGAACAGTAGCAAAGACATAATAACCACAGCTCACTGTGCCTAGTGTCACAATCTAGATCAGAATTTGCAGCAAGCTGCATGTGTTGGTCACCTATGGAAGGGTGCATGGAGGTGAGTGGGTGTACATGGAGAAGTACCCCTTAAATGCCAAAGGCAATGCTTTCAAAAAAACCTACAGTTGTCCAGCCAGCATGGCTCAGTAGTTGAGCATCAACCTATGAACCAGGTCATGGTTCAATTCCAGTCAGGGCACATGCCTGGGTTGCAGGCTGGATCCCCAGTTTGCGTGTGCAGGAGGCAGCTGCTCCATGATAATCTCTCATCATTGATGCCTCTCCCTCTCCCTTCCTCTCTGAAATATATATATATATATATATATATATATATATATATATATATATATAAAATAATAAAAATAATAAAAATTTTGCCCAAGTTTACAAAATTAACAACAGCCAGCTATCCCTTTCCAAATGTATTCCTGGCACATTTATTGGGATTGATTGCGCTGTTTTCAATCATGTATAAAACTGCAATGGAATTAGGTTTTTTGTCTTCCTCTCTCCTCACCAACCTGGGTAGACTCAAGTAGATGGATCCTACATTACCTGTTTGTTTCTCCAGTCTTTCTTTAAGCCTGGGACATAGTACGTGCTAAAAATCAACTTCTAGATGAATGAAAAAGCTTTCTTCATCATCTATAGTATGCCTTCTGCCTCTACAAGAATATTATCTCCTTCATGATTACTGAGACAGCCACACAAAAACATATTCCCTCACTGCATTTTGGGCTTTTCTTTATTTAGTTTCCCTAGGACCTACGTGGAAAAGAACATCTCCAATTAAAAATAATTGGGGTTATCTCATTACTCCATTATATTAGGGACATATGGCGAAATGAGCACCACCTAGCTGAAGGGTATAACAGTCCACCCTCCCCTTAGCATCTAAGACTTAGATTTGTGTGTGCATTTCAAAAATGCGCACATGCACACACTAACTCCCCACACACATACCTACAGATTCATCTCGTTTTATTAGCAGAACTCTTCAGAGTAGTAGTAAACATTTTTCTTCTTCAAATATCATTATTCTATCATTCAGCACTGCCAGAACAAAAGTATTCAGAGTCTGTGAAAGTAATTTGTCATGTTAAAATACAGTGCTGTGGCCAGATAGTTTACAATGCACTACTAAAATACTAATCAACTTTAAAAAGAAAAAAAAAAAAAAAAAAAACAAGTGTCAGAACTCTGGCAAACACAAATTAGAAACTGAAAAGAAAATTGTCAGATAGAGACTGTCATACATTCAAATCGCTGATAGAAACATTCCTTCTGACCAAGAATCATGACCATCATCACATATTTCATAAATACACACTTCACTGGAGAGTGTTTTCTGCAAGCTTCAATTAAGCAACTTAAACTATTAAAAAATTAACCTTGACAAAGGCCTACCTGTATACAAATTAGGGAAATAAAACCAACACGGTCACTCTCAGAGCATTTAAATTTAAAAGTGTCTCAGATTGGACAATCATAAAAATAACAACTGAACATAATATGAAGAAATAAGTTGTAAAGAACGTCCCACAAAGGTTTTGTGACACTAACAAATTCAAAAGAAGGCCAAGTTGGGAGATTATGTCGGTGTCAGAATAAATCAAGTCTTTCCATGTATTGGTAATGGGCCCAGGAGGTCTGCCAAACTACTGGACAGTCTTGTGCCCTAACCTGCCTTATATTGCAAAACAAGTCTTAAAAATCATCATATATCCTATTAATGACTGTGTTTTTGCAAAAGATAACTTGAATGGCTAAAGCATAAGCCCAGCCAGGAGCGAAATGACTTTATTTCAGGGAATGTTGATGGTTTCTTCCCAAAAGGTCTTCAGTGGAATCCATTTGTGATAAATTCAATGTCCAAACGTCAAGCCAAGCTGTCAGGAGAGGGAAGTTTGGCCCTGGCACCCAACTCACCCCATTTACCCTTGATCCTTAAAAAGAAGACTTGTATCAAAGTGGAGCCAATTCTAAAAAGGAGACAACGTACCATTAAATGAATGAAAGAAGTGATGAAGAGGGCCATCCACACTTTACCAGTTGGGTGATGTCCCATAGACCCCCCAAAAAGCTCCTGTAGGGCAGGGCACTCTGCCTTGGTTACCATTTTATTTATATAAAACCTGGAATTATCCCTAGCACATGACAGTCATGAAGTGATAAATGGTATCAATTTGAATAATGCCTCTTTATGGGAATATAAAACTGTACTGTTATCAAGGTATTTTCACACACATTAATCTTATCCGACCCTGGAACAACCCTGTTGAACTCCGCAGAGAGGAAATTAAGTCTCCAAGAGATTGAGTGATTTGTCCAAGGTCATAAATGTAGAAAGGAGAGTGCTGACATGAGAATGCGAGTTTTCACTATAGAAATACATCCTTTCTTTCCCCCAAAACAACCTTCCCATTGCTCAATTAAGGTCCCGAGTCACAATGCCTACATCATAAAATTATCCCCCTCCAGAACAGGCAAGCTTGCATCTTATATCATGTTGGAGAGGGTGAAATCCTACTGTTTAAATCTAAATATTTATAGAATTGCTGTATTTGTTTTACTCTTTTAATTAAAAAAAAATCCAATTCTGATCATTTTGGATTGTTCTGTAAAAAGGAACCTTCTATGTAATATAATGTAATGTCCATCATTTTGTATAATGTCAAATGGTTTCAAGAACTCTCCATAGCCTTAGGTAGCCTTCAACCTCTTTCTGGTTCCAATTACCCAATGAGAAGCTAGGTGAGTAGGGCTTTCTCATACCGATTCCCAGAGGCAATGATGAGGAATAGATGATATCCTCTATGTGAGAACAGGAAAATGCAAGAGAGGAGGTGCAGAAATGCTAGGTATGAATGTGTTTTAAAATCAGTTTCATTCCTCAAGGCCTACACAGAATTTCCTGGAACTTTCTATGCCAAATGCTTAGGCAATTTATTCTCCTATCTTTCGTTTCTTCTTTATCTAATATCTATGAGGAATATTACTATTTTCTGCATTAGTCCCTTCTCCAAAATAATTGAGAGTCCTAACTCTTGAGCAAAGTGGGAGAGGAAACCATCCCAGAGGCTATTTTGACATTGGATTTCATGAAAGTGATGCCCATAGGCAGCTGAGGCTAAGAGTGACACCAACACGTGGACCTATTTCTGGACTGATAGGAGTCTAATGTTTCCCATTCAGCCACATGACCTCTGGTGACTTCAATGGGCAATAAATTTGTGAACCAATTTTAGGAGCCACTGTTGAAACAGGTTTCAGTGTTCTGAGGCCTAATAGCATCTATGAACTCTGGTACTTGATATTTTTCGATGGGTTGAAATCCAAAGCCCTAAGGTTCTTAAATGGTTCAAATAGAAGATTCTTTTATCTGTGTCTTGAAAGCTCTAATAAAGAGAACCGAAATATATATCGCATGACCTTTGACCTTTTGGGGGAAAGGGGACCTTTTGCCAAGTTTCTTGCACATTCTCTTAAAAGCAACCAGGGAAGAAAGTGAGAAAAACAGTTCAGTTTTAATGAGCAGCTAATGGCTAGAAATACCAGATATTTATTTATTTTGTGAATGCTTCAAAAAAAAACACAAAAAAAGGCTCAGGACTTTAACCACTAACCTTCCAGAAAATGTGTGCCCTTATTACCGGCGGAATAAATGACCAGTGTGTGAGAACCATGAATGTGGCCTTTTGACTTCCCAAATTACGCAAGGATATTTTCTTTGACCTTCCCTTATTACAGATCTGTAAAAATGACACTGCTTTGTTCAGGCGACTCGGGACACATGGTGCTGCGTGCTTCTGCAGAAACACATCCCACGTTAAATTAAGTTAGAGGTGGTATTTGACAAATAAATAAATAACGGAGTTCCAATTCACTGCAAATGGTGCAGGAGGCCAGGGAGTGGGAAGCCTGCAAGAGAAGGACTTCTTTTAAAAAGATGTTTTACAGGACTTTTTCTGCATCATTAACTCTTCTGGAATCCTGAACATAACATGATGAATTTCCCTAAAGAAGTAGCTACTGTTGAATTTTGAATCACTTCAAAGACCCACAGTAGAAGAAATCAAAGAAAACCAAAAAAGACCAGTAGATGCGAAAGTCGCCAAAGGGGTTTAAAAAAAAAAAAAAAGCCATGAAGGTTCTAACAGATTTTGACCATGTACTGAAAATACCACTGATTATTTTGCTAATACAGTGTTTTACTGTTCCATGCGGCTGAAGTAAGTCTCTGTATTCATCGGAACACAGGATATTTTTATTACAATATTTGTGTCATAGTTCTTTAAAAAGGAACATATTTTAAAGCCTTGAAAAGAATCTCTGTCTTAAAATGGTTCTTGATGTATATGTATGTGAGTGTGTGTGTGTTTTCCTCTACAGATACTTCACTGGAGCTCACGTTACTGGAAAAAAGTAAAGAAAAAAAAATACTGATAACTTACTCCAATCCCCAAAATGCAGTTTTTAGAAAAAAAAATTAATTTAAAATAAGCAAAGCAATTTGGAGGGTGTAGAAAAAGAAGGCTGGCTAGGGTAGCATAATAATTGTTTAACTTTAATAATAATAATTGGCCTTTTAAAAACGTCTTTTGCACAAAACCTGCCCAAGGCAAAAGGGAAAAAAAAAAAAAAAAAAAACTCCTAAAAATCCCATATCCCCAAATACCACTACATCAAAAACCATCTGGAAAATGTCTGATAATGGTATCCACCCTCCTAAGAAATTCAGCAAACTTTGTCTTCCATTACCATTAGAACAATCAACTCAAACTGAAATTTCAACTTGAAAACCCTGAGAAGACAAAGCTGGATTCAGAATCAGATTTTGAAGGTCTCCTTAAAATACCATCTGTTTATAGACACCCTTCTCACACCTGACTCGCCCTTGATCTTACCGTAAGTTCACAGCTGAATTTAAAGACATACACACACTGCTACTATAAAATCTAGTCACCACATATATGTTCTGGGCTTGAATCAAGTTTCCCTAGTTATGTAAGCACTCAGGGGCAATAAAATTTCACTGACATCTAGCAGCTTTGTGAGTCTCAAAACATTAGTCTACCTGACTGTACAACCCCTTTATTGGCAGTGGATAACTCTGCTGTTTTATTTATGTTGATCATATTGTCAATGCTCCATAGAAGAGCCGTTTAGTAGCCGATTACCCTGTAACATTTTTATTGCTGTTGTTAAATATCATTAGTTGCACTGAACTCTGTATTAGAAAAATCAAGTTTGAAAATCTGAATATCTGGAAAGAACTACAGAGCTGAGAGTTTTCTCCCCAGCACATAATCTGTAGATTCTGATGAGAAGAAAGAAAAACAATGAGTATTCACATCTCACAGACAGAGGTCACTAATGGACTGAATTTGAATCACTGTGGCAGTAACCACAAAGTTATTAAAGTAATCTAGTGAAAAATGAATGTGCATTGAAATTAAAGTAAAAATACCAAAAGATGATTATCCAGGAAGGTCTGACCTGAATGGAAAATAAAATGACATCACCTTGACCTTTTTAGAATCTTTGAAAAAGAGAGAGAGCAAAACTAAGAGCCCCTGGCACCCTGGCTTGCTTTTCAACTTCAGACACTGCTGATCTTCGGAGCAGCAATTCTTCCTTGCTGAACACAAAGCTGAAGACTCAAACTAGATCAGAGGTTCACACGAAGTCTCTACAGTTTTAAGGCTTTTGGGCTCGCACATACTTGAGCCTTTCTTGAAACCACAGCTTCAAACTGGGAAGATGTAAGGTTGCTTTAAGAAGCTATGTCTACATCCTAAATCAAACTCTCCAGCAGGCCAGAATATAAATGGAATAGGCATCAGAGCAGCTTCCAATTAGATCCAGCCCGGCCAAGTCAAACTGGGATAAGATCACATCATCTGAAACCCAGCATACAGAAAAAACCATGACTGTCTTGGGAACTCACTCCAAGGTGCCCAGTGTGGTGTCACTTGGGAATCTCCTTTCTTCTGTCTAAAGCAGTCCCTGAAATTTGTAAAACTGCAATGAAACTAGTGAAGTGTTAAGAGGGGTATTAAAAAAAAAAAAGGCATTCTTCCATGCTAGTTTTGTAATAGGTTCTGCTACAGTACAGCTAGCGCAATTCTTTTCTACAATGCCGTGTATCCACTGGCACAGACATGGAATCCTGTTTGAAATTTCATCTCCAACCTCCTTCAGTCAGATATTTGCAACTCAACATGACAGTATGGTGTTGCACTGTCATCTGTGGTTGTTAGAAACCCTTAAGTGGCTTAACCCTATCCTGTTTGGGGCTTTTGAGCAGGGGAGGAAGAAAAGTGTGTTCTGGAGAGCAGTAACATTGTGGGGAAATTAGCAACTTTCCGTGGTGCATGCATTACCCAAGGATTTATTCTCTTCTAGTACTGTGGCCTGTTATCTTATGGATCTGGAGCATGTTGCTTAGGGATTTTTTTTTTAAGTCCAGTTCTAACACTTTAGATGCTGAACTAAATTTTTACATGCACACTGCAGCCACCAAATATTTCCCTGGACAAATGCCAAGCTGCATTCTATTCACCTCATGTTTGGGGGATCCTTTCCCTGGAGATTTAATAAGGTCACATGGACAATATCTTCCCGATATGGAAGCTAGCCTTCATATTAGCTATTGGCTGGGAGAAGTTAGACATAATAAATTTAGCAATAAGCCCAAGAGCCCGTGGACATGCCCCAAAGCTCCCTGAAACCCTGTGTGATGAAAGAGCCTCCCAGCTGAGCGGGGAGCAATAGATCCCATTTGGAAGAGGCTTTGCATAGCAAATGCAGCATGTAAAGAAATCTAATCAGCACCTTGCACTCCTGGGCGAGCATTTACACGGATTTGTGCCTTGCCCTTGATTAGCTTACTGTAAGCTTTACCAGGGGAGTCCCTCCACTAAAATTAATCAAAAGCTCTTGGAGACTGATTTCCATTTACAAGAGAAGGCACCATGAGTTTCCAGGTGAGTTAATAATTATCCTAATACAAAAAAAACAACAACAAAAAACAAAAACCGAGAGCAGGGCAAACCTTGAGCCGCTTGGAAACTCAAAACTCGACTGGGGCAGAGGGGACGTTGGGGAACCAGGGGCTGGAATCCTTTCGCTCTCAGAGTGAAAGGCAGAGCTATTTTCTTAGCCTAAGTGAGGCTGCGGTTCCGGACGTCTCTCAGCTGCCCCCTCCTCAGTGCACACTCGCGACCACTCAGCGCCCCCCGCTCCGCACACACACACCCCAGCACTAGGACGCATCAGGCCGCCAAGGAAAAAATCAAAACCTCTCTGCAACACCACCATTCACCCCCACACAAACACCCCAACACATACGCGCATTCCAAATCTCATCACCAGTGGTTAGTGTTTCATCTCGCCCTTCAATCCAAATGTGACTTCTAAAGTTCCTATTTTATGATGCCCTAAGCTGAATGGTAGGAGGAAAGCTCCCCCCCCCCCGCCCCAGGATGTCAAAAGGGGGAAGGATAAATGTTCCCCCTTCCTGGAAATTTTCACACAGCCGCCCCCCCCCCTACCCCCCATTTGCTTTCCTGCACCAGCTAAACGCGGTAGGGGAATGCGAATGGGGCTCTTGTTTTTAATATGCTAAATGAGAGTGAGAGGGTCAAGGTGGGAATGAGTGAAATCCACCCATCATTTTCCCTTGATTGAAGAAGACTAAAAGCCTCTCTACCCACCACATTCTAAATTCCCAAGGAGCTCTAAGATCGGGCACCAGCTGGAGCCGCGGTTCCTGATCCATTCCCAGGGGAGACTCGCCTCGCTACACAGCTGCCCCCCGGACGCCAAGAAGCGCCACGGGCCCTCTAAGGTGAATGTAGATATCCCGGCGCTAGGTGCCCACGCCCGGGATGGGATCCTGAACTTCGCCTCCCACTTACTTTCAGCCAGACCTGGCGAGCAACAGAAAAGGCGCTGGGAGGGAGCAGGAGCCAACGGAGGGACGTGGGGAGAGAGGGTTGGGGGTGCCCGTTACCTGCAAAGGTTTCCGAGGTATCCTTTTGGCCTGCTGGTAATCCCGCTCAGCGCCGCGTCCTCCCCCAGATCCAAACTTTTGCCCGGTCCTCCGGCTGGAGGCGGCGACGACCGTGGCGGCTGCCGGAGCCCGGCCCTGTCGCCCGCAGCGTCGGGGCGCGGGGATGCGGAGGCCGGAGCCTCAGAGAGCGGCTCGAGCCTCCCCGCAGCCGGCTGGCGCCCGGGAGCCCCGCTCGCCTCGCTAGCTCTCGTCTTTCTCCCCTACCGAGCCGCGGCATCGTCTTCCCCCGTCCTCCGCCACCTCCGCCTGCAGGGCTCGGGCATGCCACTTTCTCTGGGCTCCGGCCGCCGGGCCCCCGCCTCCTCGGCTCCTCCGCCTCCCCCTCTCCGCCTCAGCCCAGCCAACCGGTCCCGAAAGAAAGAGGGCGAGCGGAGAAGGCGGTGATTAGCAGCCCCGAGGGGTCTGGGATCCTCGGAGAAGGAGGACCCCGGGGGGCGTCTGGAGAGCCGGGAGGGCGGGCCTCCGACGCCCCGGTGCCGACTGCGCGGACCCCAGCGTGGGGCGCTGCGCGTGGCTCCCTCCGAGTGCCGCGCCGGTCCCGCGTGGGTCTGGAGGCTGCTCCGACCTCACTGCTGCCTGGATCCGACGCGGGCGGGCTTTGTAGGCGCTGCGGCCCCCACACCCACCCCTCCTGACACCCCCGGGAGATGTTTACAGTAATGAATTCACGGGATCGCCTCTGCCGCTCCCGCGCCCCTCCTCTCCCCCGTCCCCAGCTCTCTGGCGCGCTCCCCTCCTGGAGCCGTCTTTCCTTCCCTCCCTCCCTACTCCCTCCCTCTCCAAGTCCCTCCCACATTTCTGGTTTAAAGAATGCTTGGGAGGCGCGGCCGCAACCCAAAGCTTTCCAAGAGGCAAAGTAAGACTAAGCTCTTAACCCTGTCCTCCCTGAAGAGAGTTGCAGAGCGCCAGTCTGACACCAGGATGCCACTGTGACCAAGCACGCCTCCTCTCTCGGCCCTGCACCATCCCTCCCACCTGCCCCCCAACTGTTAGGGATCGTGCCACCACCCGAACGCTGAACGTCCATTTCCCCCCTGCCCGCCTGGCGTTGTACTTCTAAGCCAGAGGGTCTATTACTTAGTCGCCGAGAAATGATGGAAACGACAGATTAGAGGGTAAAAATATTACAAGTCTCTCAACCAAGATGGCGTTATGTCAAATGCAAGCAATCTTGGTGATTTGCCCCCACAACCTCCCCCCCCCCCTACACCTTATCAATCGTTCCCTGATCCCGGACCTTCTTAAATAACTTTAATTGGTAATACAATCCAAAATGAAATATGGTTATCTTCAACACCCCGTTTTCTTCCTTCACCTTGGCCGCTGGAAAGAGCGTTGTTCACTTAGCCCGTAGATTACAAGGGACAAACACATTCAGCCTCCAAGATTTAGGGAACGGGCTTGACAGCTAAAGAAGCCTGATTTGCAAGCAAGCAACGTTTCCACCCGCAATCTCTTGGGGAAGGTTAGAGAGTAGTGTAAGAAAACCAGGTGCACTTCTCTTTCTTGGGGTGGGAAAGGGGGTTCTGGTTTCCCCCTCTCATTTCATCGCCGCTGCTCCTGCCTCCAGTAAGTTGCTGTCATGTTCTAACAAGTCTGTAGAGAGGCAGGATCTGAACAGAAGAGGGAGAGCGAGCTCGCGCCAACCGCTGGGCTGCGCTCCGACGCGCCGCGCCGTCGGTGGGGCCAGGCCAGAAGCACCCGTGAGCTTGAACCTGGCTCGGGACCCACTCCCTAGGGAGCCTCTCGGCTAGAGTCGCAGAAGAGTTGGGCAGAGGCGGTGGCCGCGACCTAGTCGGGATGATTTCCCTGTCCGCAGTCCACAGCCTGAGTCACTTGGCACCACTTTCCCAATTGTTTTTATTTCCTTCGCATCCCTGTTGGGTCTACCGCCTTCACGTATTTGAGCGCCTAAATTGTGTTAAGACGACTTGGAAAAATGCCCGCGTTGCCTCCCTGGCACAAGCCACGCACAGATCCACCCAGACGCACGCCCGAGATGCACGCTGGCGCCTAAGCACACACCACCCAGGTTCGTGCCCGCTAAATCGCTGCTCTTGCTGCGTTTTGCAAAGGTGGCTAGGAGAATTTTTAGCCTGACTTCTACAGAGCGGCTCTTCTCCCCAAACTCAGTGTGTGACTGATGTCCGGAGGAGGAGGGGCATGGCTGGGGGAGTTCATTGAACTAGGACAGACATTGAGTGCCATCTTGCCAGGAGGTGCCAGGAGCGACCACACCGGCAGTGGCCTCCGCCTCCACCAGCAGCTTCCGCCGGTCTGGTCCGGAGGGAGCTCTAAACGCTTCAGGAGTTTCCCGGTATCGAGTGTGGGTCCAGCCCGCCCCGGTCACCCGCTTCCCCATACTTCCTTTCCCTAGTGAGTGTCCCGACTTTAACTGGCAACCTTGATCTTGCACCAATTACAAAAGAGAAGTGACCGAGCCGGTGCTGAAAGCAGAGATCTAGTCAGCACCGCGTTAAGTTCTTTCTCGCCGGCTCCAAGCCTTCGCGGGGGGGGCTGGATGGTAGCTGGGGAGGTTCAGCCCCTGCCCTCCTCCTCACCTTCGCCTTTCCCCTGGAGTCACCGCCGAGGGGGGCGGTATCCGCCCCCTACCCGCGTCCCACCCACCCGGTCAGCGAATGCATTTGGGTTCAGCCTGGCAAGCTACCCGCGCCTTCCTGGCCGCCGCTGCCGCGCTGGTTCCAGCTCAGTGCCAGGCCACTGAAGACCAGTAGATCTGGAGAAAGACTTGGTTTTGGTAAAAGTAACCACCTCCTCAACTCGAAGAAAAGGGAGCTAGCAAGCCGCCCCCCCCCCCTCATCTTTTTAGCCACTAATAGATACCGGATTGCGGGCAGGGGGCGTGCTGGTGGCTTTAGGCGCCAGCTCTTGATAATAAGGCTGGTGACATTAACAACAGATGGAGCGGGCGCAAAGGTGGGGGCGTCGGGGGATGTTACTGCTAGAAGTTAACAGATTCATTCTGGGGAAGTGAGAGGCTGGATTCCGGCAAGTTTAGTGGCTCTGGAACCCCAATTTAGGACGATGCTCCCAGCAGGCAAGCAAATGTACGTTTTGACTCAGAGCTCAGTTAGAAAACTCCTTGGAGGAGGGGGATTCGACCTGAACACAGATCTCCCTAAAGTCGGGGGCAAGTTAAGCAGTCTATTTTCTCTCTGGATGGAATATAGAGACCAAAATATCCCACCCACCCGCTAACCAGCCCCCCCACCCCCGCCGGTTAAAAAAGAATCCCTCCCCCCCTCCCGCCCCCCGCAAAGAGACCGCATGGTGCCCGCGTAGTGGCAGTCCCGGCGGTTACTGGAAACTCCGCCTGGCACCGCAGCCCCTTTACCTGGTGTCCGCGTCTCCTTGCCGCGGGCTCATCCGAATCCGACAGGGTCGGGGAGGTGGAAAGGAAAGAAGCTGGCGCGGCAGCAGCGGGGCTCCCGGGGCATGGTATTGTTTTAGGGGTCGCCGCCAAGGTCCCTCCTGCCCATCGTTGAGAACTGCCAACCTGGTTCCGGGGGCTGGGTGGACACGGCGGCCGGCCGGCGCGGAGCTGTTGCCTCGCTGCTGCTTGTCACCCAGGACCTAGGAGCCGAGACGCGGCCGCGCGGTAGCAGCTCGGAGCCTTGGCGCGGAGATTTCGGCCGCTGATGTCGTCTGGGAGCGCTCGTTCCTCAGCGGTGACAATGGAAGGTGCCAAACTCGAAAGTGACGGCGACAGGTTTCCAACGTACAACTAACTACAAGGTACCCAGCCGGAGACACTAGGCTGCTTTCCCCCTCCCTTCCCCTCCCTCCGACGGGGGAGGGAACTGACTTAACCCTGTGCGCGCCCTGTGCTCCCGGGAGAAGCTGGATTCAACTAGGAAACCGCAGGCGGCGGCTCCCGAGGCGAGAGCTTTGTTCACGTGCGTTTCCAGTGGGTGTGTTGCTGTCTGGGGGCACTCGCGTGGCAAGACGCCAGGGGCAGGCTTTCAGCCCCAGACTCCGGCATGGGAAGGAGCCCTAGCGTTTCATCCGGACCAAACCCAGCCCTCGGAATCTATTTTTTTGCCTCCAGTTACCAAATTTATGGAAGTTGCCAGCGAAGTTGAGTTTTATTCCTCTATTTCAAACACCCCCGCCACGCTGTCCCCGTGTGTTTTTTTTTTTTTCCTTTGCTAGCGGCACATGGAACATGTGGAACTCGCGGCTCCTCCACACTCTAGGTGTTTAACTGTTTGGCGTGTGCGAGAGGAATTGTGTAAGGAACCCACCCACCCACGCTACATTTAAAGGAAACAGCGAGGAAAGCTGCCTCCCACCCACGCACCCAATGCCCGCCTAATAAGACCACAAATAAGACTAAGACACCGGAAAATGGGGGAGGACTCGGGTTTGAGGGAGCAGGCAGATGGAAAGGTGGGGGCTGGGGCGGGGGAGAGAAAGAGGCACGGAGCCTTAGCATGGCATAAACAGGAGAAACACAAGCAGAAATGAGGATGCAGAAGAGTCCCAACATTGAAAGCACCAGGTCAGCTCTAAGAGCTGAGATTTTGATCGGCATTATTGCCCCATCGCTCTCCTTTGGGAGCGATTTGGGGAAAAAATAAAATAAAAGAATACAGGAGCCTCCGCCTTGGCCACCCAGGTGCTTTGCATTTTGTAAACAAGCTTCAACTAAGTGTTCTGGACTCCCGAGAAGTTAACCGGAATTGGAGCCCAGTCATCTCGTGGACACGCAATGGAAGCTTAGACCACAGAAAACGGACGGATGGCCGAGCGCCTCTGCCTTCGCCAGCACCCGCAAGTGAGCCCGAGAGTCGCCCAGAGCGCAAACTCAGGCATCTTCCACCTATTCCTTCTTTCGGCATGTCCATTCCGGACTGAAAAAGAAGAAATACGGAGTGTTTCAAAATAACTCAGAGGGTAACACGTGGATCTTGCGGAAATGGAGTTATTTTAAAAAGAGGAAAATCTGTTTCTCTGCCGGAAAGATGTTCTCATTTCTATCTGCAACATACCCAAGCCAATGGGAATGTGTAATAGCCATTTCAAACACCTCCCAGCCAGGCCAGCCCACGGAGGAACACAGTTTCCAGCCCTCCCTTTGCAGAATTCCGCTGTAAATCCTTCTAGTTTGCCAAGGGGGCAGCAAAGCACAGGGATAGCTATTCCTCAGGCTGCAGTATCAACAAGGAAGACCACATTGTAGGACAAACACTCCTATCTACCTGCTTTTAAACATGCATCTTTGCATGTGTTTGTAAGTTACATAAGTATCCACACGAGGCTCTTTCTTTGATGATACCTTGATCGGAGATAACAGTATACTTAGTTCATCTTTAAGAATTCATTTTTGTTTAAAGACAAAACAGAACCTATACAGGTTTAACTTCCTGATTTATGCTCCTGGAAAATCAATGAGACTGAAAAAGGGAGAGGGGTTGATTGCAGATGTACAGAATTTGCATTTTATTATTGCTGTTCCTAAATTATAAGAAAACAATGTCATGTGGATATGCTTCCCATTCAAGATTATTTGGTGCGATTATTGTAATCAGGACAAGGAAAATTGAGTGTGGAAAAATATCATCTCGAATAGATGAACAGATTCAATGTAATAAACGTGTCATCCACAGACACCGTGAGTCAGCTTTAGAATCGGGTGATGGTGGGGCCAGAGGAAGCAAAGAACAGTAAATGTGATTCAGGGGCTCCAGAGTGCAATGAGTTTGCAGACTCAGAAAAATTGGATAATTAGGTTACTTTATTTTTATTGAGGAAACTATCACTCCTATAGAAAGGTAGGGAAGTATAGAGATAAAAACCAAATCTGCCAGCCTCACAAAACAGGAAGTCAGCTCATTCGTTATTCTTAGGCTTTCAGTCTTCAATGGAGTTTTCACTTCAGTGGAAATTTGACTGCCATCTCACATCCTTTTGCACCCACGTTTCTTGTACCCTCCCCCCTCCATACGTGCACACATTCATTGGCCTTTCTAATACCTGGTGAAAATAAAAGCAGTGCAGGACTCTGATTCAGAAGATAGTGGCGTAAGCCCAAGGCACTGAAATTTCCATCTTGGATAAGTTCAGTTTTGAGCCACTGTCAACTCATTTACAAAATGGACATAAAAATACCTCTACTACCAACTTCATAATATTGTCACATCATGAATCGGTGTATGGGAAAGTGCTTTAGAAATTTGAGTTGTTATTGCTAACGGTATTATTGCATCACATAGCCCCAGACTTCAAAACAGAGGAAAATTACATCCATCGAAACATAATCTCAGTTTCCCCTAACATTATTGTGTTACATTATCTTGGAACATTTAACAAAAAGAAGAAACCAATGCTACCACAATGCTATTAACTACACTCCATGTTTTATGCACATTTCATCGGTTTTTCCACTCATGTCCTTTTTCTGTTTCAGGATCCCTTTTAAGACACTGCACCACCTTTCGTCACCATATCTCCTGTGCTCTGTGACAACTCCCAGTCTTCCCTTGCTTTTTGTAACCCTCAGAGTTGTGAGGGGGTCATGGTCAGATTGTATGTGTCCGATGTTTTCTCCTGATTAGACTGTAGTCGTGGGTTTGGGGAAAGAACACCACAGAGGTGGAGTGTTCTCATGACATCATATGAGGTGGTACACGATGGCAGCATGACATCCCTGATGATGACATTGGCACTCTCTAAGGAATTGTATGAAAGGTTTCTCCACTGCCAAGGTATTTGTCCTTTTCTACACTCTATCCTTTGGAGGTGAATCCCTAAGTTCTGCATGAATTTAGAATTTTAAAATGAGCCAAATAAGCATCTAGTTCAACTTGCAAACAGCCCCCACCTTCATCCCACCATCCCAGAGATCGATTCACCCAAGAATAATCTCCCAGGAAATTCCTCCTGTATTTTATATATTTAGGAAAGTGGTCAGCAATTTCCTCTTGGCTATGTACTAGTATTTTGAACCCACCTTTCCCCAACCCAGTCACTCTCCAAATCCTATTAATTCTTTTCAGAAATGCTCCCTTCCTTTGGAATCCTCATTGCCACATGTGGTTGATTCAGAATTCCAACTTCCCTCTAAAAAGATGACATCCATGACCTTCTGCCCTTTTTTCCTATTCATGGTTTTCTGACAATATGGCATTCATATCATTCTCTCTTAAAGTGAAAATGGCTATATGTATGTTTGTCTCTGGACTACATCTATCTCAAAGAATTGAGTTGGCCTTAGTTTTTTATTCTCCTGGTAAATTTTCAAAACAAGCTTGTTGACTTCATGAATAAGCTCCTCCTTTCTCCTAAGATGAGGATCTTTGTAAGGAAATTCATGGTTAACACACTGTGGAGAGGTAGCTTTTCATTTCTCTCATCAGTGTAAAATACTCCTAATATCTTTCAGACACCCTTTTTGTGAGTGTGGTTTGAGTCATATGAACCCATAAGATTATTTCAATACCCTTCTGATTTTGAAACACCTCACTACAATATGTAATTCATCATTAATCTAACAATCATTTGTAGAAAGCACAAAATACATAGCAGGACTTCAATGAATAGACTCCATCCATAGTCCCTATTCTGTCAAAACTCTTCTAGTGGAGTCAGATAGACAAATACTTACACACTTGTTAGGTAAATATAACAGTTTAGGTATATGCAGATTACTTCAATGCCTTGAAAATGTTTCTCTTTACAGGGAAAATGTCATCAAAGTGATGATGAGGTTCTTTTGAAAATGTCCTGATTGTACAAGGGACTTTGCGACATCCTTTTTATATCCAGCCTTCTGCATTCAGCAGCCTCAGGTACCAGTTGGAGCTCCCTGTCTCATTGAAAGCTCTTTGGGCCAAGAATTGGAAAATCAGTGTGGAAATAATTGTTTGAATCTCCATTTCCCCAAGCATTGGACTCTTTGCCTTTTCATGCAGGTTACAAGATGATTATGAGTGAACAAAAACAGAAGGCACATACTGACAGGAAACAAACGCACATTAAACCATGGAGATTTCCTCTTACAGAAACCTGCCATTTGTTAAGCAATTGCTCTGTTCCAAAGGGAAGCTGGCAAAAACTTGAAACAAACATTCTCCAACAGCACTGGGGAAGAATAAGAGTCGGGAAATGCCTTTTTAAAAGGGGTATAGGGTGATATAAAGACGTAAGCCATTTTAAGGAGAGATGAAAGATCTACCCAAGGACTTGTTCAAACCTGGTCATGACCATTGCAGAAAATGTTACTGAGCCTTCTATTTCTGACTGTAGGTCTGATGAAGAGGAAGTGTCATTTCAGTCTGGGAAAACACATTTAGTAGACTGAGTGTGTACTATTCTGAATTAGAATATATATACTTATATTTATACATGTAAATATATACATATTTATACTATACATATAATTAAAACTTCCCAATACACTATATACATTGAGTGGCCAGATTATTATGATCTCTGAATGCATAATAATCTGGCCACTCAGTGTGCTTATATATATGTGTGCATATACACACACATGCATATTGGAGGCCTGGTGCATGAATTCATGCATGGGTGGGGTCCAGCCAGCCTAGGCAGGGGGAGGGGACATGGGCGGTTGGCCGGCCTGCCTGCTGGTCGAACTCCTGGTCGAGGGGACAATTTGCATATTAGCCTTTTATTATATAGGATATAATCTGAGTGGCTAGATTATTATGCGTTCAGAGATCATAATAATCTGGCCACTCAATGTATACATCTATACACACACACACACACACACACACTTTCCACTGTTTATCAATATATTAGAAAAATACAGTTGCATTCTTTAGAAGGTCAAAGAAAATTTTTGAAACTCATTATGAAAAGAAAATATCATATCCATTAAACTTTGTGTAAATTGCAAGGGCTTGGAGGATGGTCTATCATGTCCCCACTACTCTACCAGGGAAATCACTTAGTTGCATGAAGCCTCAGTTTCCTTTCTATCAAATAAGCAAACCAAAAACCATCTTTCAAGGTAGATATATAAAAAATAAGTGAGGTGAGTTATTTGCCAAGTTTAAAATAAAAATAAACTGTCATTATTTATATAATTGTGTTTTGTATCAATTAATATGAGAGGTATTTTACTCTGTATAACCTTAGACCATGGGATTTACTTATGTTGCTATTTTTATGTATTTCTGGGAAGGCCTTGTTTTACATAACATCTCAGAGCTTCAAAGATACAGAGCTGCTTAATTCTGTGCAGTCACTTTGAAGGATACTTTTAGGTGCTAGTCTTTGCTACCAAGTTTTGAACTACCCCAAAGATAAACTTCCTCAGGGTAAGGAATTCTTAGTTTAACTTCACACTGTATCATTAAAAAAGTTCATACAAATTGCTGTTGGCCGATTTTCTTCCACAGCTCCTCCACTTAGCTAATAGAAGTAACTAAAGTTTTACAAGTGATTCTTTTATTTTTTTATCTTATTGTTGGATAATTTTAGTGCTTGAGTTTTCTGGGTTTAGTCATCTCATTTGCTTACTCAGTTGGAACAAGTTGGATTTCAAGTTTTCAACTTTTTCCACTTGAAATATTTTTGAAAAATAAAATCAACCCTAAAATTTGGTAACAAAACAATTTAAATGGATAGTTTCTCACAGGTAGCGTCTCTTTCTCTGTCTCTCTGTCTCATCTTTGAAAATTTCCATTGGTACAATATTCAGTCAACACGCCAGAAAGTCACATACTATGAATGTCAGTGAGCTTATTGTCATTTGATTTTTACTCTTTATCATAACACAGGCGCAGGAGTTAACTTCTCCTTCCTGGAAACTGAAGGGCCATTGTGGATCACCAGTCTGTGAGGCAAGTTGACAAAGGCCTTGGGGCTCTTTTCTCTGAAGAAGTCATTAAGAACTTAATTTTGAAAGGCCCCATTTTTCTCTGTGTTTTGAAGAGAAGTCTAGTGAATCCCAAACACAATATCAAACCACAGAAAGATCTGAACTGTTCTGTTCTTGGATTGTGTATTTTTCTTTCTAAGGATTCTGCATTTTCATGTTTATATAGTGGGGTTTCCTCTTCCTTTCACTTCAATGCTTTATAAAGGGTATAGTGTTAGATGATTAAGTGGATCAATACAAGAATATGGATTATAAATTAGAGTTATTACAAAGTTAAGCGGTTAACGTTAAGAATACCTCCAGCCCTGGTCAGTTAGGCTCAATGGTTAGAGCATTGGCCCTCAGACCCCAGACTCACAGGTTTGATTCCAGGTCAAGGGTGCAAGTGAGAGGCAACCAATCAATGTGTCTCTCTCATGTCAATCTCTCTCTCTCTCTCTCTCTCTCTCTCTCTCTCTCTCTCTGTGTCTCTCTCTCTCCCTCCCTCCCCTCCCCCCTTCCTTTACACTCTCTCTAAAAACCAATGGAAAAAAATATCCTTACTCCTTGGGTTAGAATTTAAAAAAATAAAAAACAATACCTCCATTTGTAGAGCCTTTATAACTTCCAGCATCCCTAAATGAATGACTTTACCTGAGATCTCCCCACCCCACCCACATGGCCCAAGTCACAGAAACAGTGACACAGCTAATAGTAGATGCCAGCTTTCCCGAAGCCTGTCCAGAGTTTGGCCCACTGCCCTGCAACAAATGTTATTCTCTTATCAGCAGGGATACTTTTACTTGTCACTATGGATAAAACCAAAGTATTTAAATTTTCTTCTAAATGTCTATGAATGAAAAGCCAGAATCCTTCAAAGATACTGTGCATTCCTTACATGTCTGTCTTAGACAGCCTTAAAAATTACAGAAGTAAGCCCATAAAAGCTAAGGCAGTGTCAGCATCATTAGGAAAATGCAAATCAAAACCACAGTGAGATACCACTTTCCTCCCACTCGAATGGCTAGAATAAAAAAACACAGGCAATATCCAGTGTTGTTGAGTAAATAAGGAGACCGGAACCCTCATACACTGATGGGAATGTAAAACACTGCAGCCAATTTGAAAAGCAGTTTGGGGTGAAGTTGTCTTAACAAGTGTAACAGAAATTGATCATATGGCACAGAAATTCCACTCTTCAGTATGTCAACCGAAGAGAAATGGTGACATATGTGTGGACTTTCACGTGAATGTTTTTAGCAGCATTATTCATGATAACTGCAAAGGGGACACAGCCTATTAACTGGCAAGAAGATAGAAAGTATGGCATCCTATATAATAAAGAGGGAATATGCAAATTGACCATCACTCCCTCACAAAGATGGCTGCACCCACATCTGAGGCCAAGTTCCCATAAGGATCCTTAACGAGCAATCAGCAGGGACCTGAGGCCATGCCCCTTGTCTGGCAGGGCTTGACAGGGGACCTCAAGGTGCGCTTCCCATCTTTGTGCTGGGCTAGGGGACCTCAGACTGCTCCCCCCGCCCCAGCGCCAGGCTGGGGGACCTGAGGCTGCTCCCCATGCCTGGCTGGGCTTGACAGAGGCCCTTAGGCCGTGCTCCCCACCCAGCAGGGCTTGACAGGGGACCTCAAGGTGCACCCCCAGTGCTGGGTCGGGGGAACTCAGGCAGTGCCCCCTGCCCAGCGGGGCTTGATGGGGTACCTGAGGCTGCGTCCCCCTGCTGGTGGGGCCTGACAGGGGACCTCAGGCCATGCCCCCCACCCAGTGGGGCTTGACAGGGGATCTCAGGCCATGTCCCCCACCTGGTGGGGCTTGACGGGGGACCTCAAGGCACGCCCCCTTCCCCGGTCTGGGCTGGGGGACCTCAGGCCACACCCCCTATCCTGGCACCAGGCCAGGGGACCTGAGGCTACACCCCCTGCTCGGCGGGGCTTGACAAGGGTGGGACTGGCCAGATCTGGATCTAGCCCAATTGTGGGGGGGGCGGCTGGGTCTGGGTCTCACATGATTTTGAGGCGCATGTGGGTGGATGGGGACTTGACTCTGGGTCCTGTGGTGTGCCCCAGACTCTGACACGAGGAAGGTTTTCATATACATTTTACTAATTTTCTTTCATCTCTGACACTTCTATTATAGAGAAAGGGCAAATAGCAATATTAAATTATTTCCTCTAATTAATCCCCTTTTAATGTCCATGAATTTGGTGCACCGGGCCACTAGTATCTATATAATGGAATGCTATTTGACAATGAAAATGAAGAGTATGGATATGTGCTAAAGCATGGATGAACCTCAAACATGTTTTGTTCAGTGAAAGAAGCCATTTGGAAGAGACCATATATTGAGTGATCTCATTCATAGAAATGTACAGAAAAGCAAAGTTTATGAGAAAGAAAATAGATTAGTGGTTCCAGAGAGAGAAGAAACTGATGGAGGGAAGAAGGAATAAGGATCAATAGGGAACATTCATAAAAGATTGTAATGTGATGATGAAAATGGTTTAAAGTTGACTCATGGTGATGGATGCATAATTTAGTAAATTTACTAAAAGAATCATTGAATTGTACACTTGAAAGGAGTGAATTGTGTAACATGCAAAATATATCGAAATAAAATTATTTTTTAAATACTTAGAAGGTTGGTGTCAGTATCCATGAAATTTAATCTGGGTGATATTCTTTTTAGATCCTTCACATCACCAATAAATAGGACTTGAATTATCTTAAGAGGGATAAAGAGTATGGAGAGTACCTGGTATTAGAAATAGTAAACTAATATGCACATCTAAACAATTCCTCCTGTCCCCTACTTCTTCAAAATAGCAGGTCATTTGCAATCTGATTAAATCTACCCACATGATCCATAAAATTCAAAAGTAAAATAAACAAAATGAAGAGTGACATTATCTTTCCACTCCATTCTCTGGAGGTGGTGGGGAGGAACATTTAAAAAATGTCTATGAATCAAAAAGGGAAAACAAATTTTCTGCTTTTGTATGAAGGTCTCTGTTCACCAGACTCTTCTGCCAAAAGATTATTTTATTTTTACAATCCATGGTACATTTGTTTATGATGGCTCAAGAAAAGATGATGTTTTATTAATACTAATTTGATATTAGTATTATCAATTATTTTAATATATCCCTTGAACAGTTTAATTTCTTCAGATATTCATTAATCAGGAATCTTCTTTCTTTCTGTCCACTACTTAGAGCAATATAAATATCATTTTGTAAGGCTGTCAAATTTCTTTTTTCTGGCAAAACAAGAAAGCACAAGACAGATGGGTTAAGAAGAAAGTCAGACACAGTATCAGTTGCCAAAAGAGAAAAAAGAAAAACAAAGACAACATCTTGTCCATCAAGGAGCTCAGATCAAGTCTTCCTTTTCTCAAATGATGACAGCTCCAGAGCTGTGAAGCGATCAGAAAATAAATAAGCAACCCACCAAAGGTGTTTCTCCCATGTCTGGAATAAACATGCCATTTTACTAGGAGGATTTTAAAAAATTAGCTACAGCAAATCAAGCAAAAAGGAAGAAAATTGACTAAGAGCATGTCACGTCTATTACTCTGGGATGACCTGTCATCATGCTTTTCTGGGGGCTGCTGATGCAAATGTCCGGGAAGAACAATCTACATCTACCTTCAACAATATAGAAGGATCCAAAATACAGATTTATAATCCTCCCCCGAGGAGCTTCAGGACAACTGGCATCGTTGCTGTAAGTTGATGGGTCCTGATTGGTGTTCTGCGTTTATTTTTTCTCAAACAGGAGTTTACCCACTAGATGTGGTGAAACCGAGTTTGTGTGCTCTTTAATGGACTTTGTACAGCCAGGAAGGCCTTGTTTTTCAGGCCTCAGGAAGCTGTTGATAGAATGAAAGAGGTTAGGACTGTGCATAGATCTACTGGATCTGTGAGTCATCCATCACCCATTCACAACAATATCCCAGATGGGAGAGAGATGAGGGTAGGCACATTTAATGAGGTGTGAGCTTTGAATGGACAGAAAAAAACCACAATTCTGAAGGTTTTGAGATCAACGTCTGAAATCGACTCAATGAAAAAATATTTTATCTTGGATATAAATCACACTTTTTTTTCACATTACTTTCAGGCTTTAGGATAAGAGTAGAGATGAGGCTTGAAGAGATTGAGAAAATTTGCTAATTGGCCAAGTTCTTTGCCAGTGCTTTGTACGATGTGTTTAAGTATAAGAACATGTCGCAGTCTATTTGGAATCGAATCAGGCTGAGTTCTGGTATCAAATATGTTCCCAACTAACTGAGTATTTAGGAAAGCCACTCAATTTTCTAAGGTCCCAGATGTCTCATCTCATACGGTGATAATAATTCTTGGCAAACTTTCCATCGTTTTATAGGCATAGAATAAAATGATAAATGTAAAAGCAAGAGAAAAGCATTTCACTAAGCAAAGGTGTCATTCTTATTAAAAAATGAGAATGTCTCCTCTTTAACCCCTTAGTTTGCTTGAGGATGAAAGCCAGGACAACTCCTCTAGGAAATGCTCAAGTTCTGGTTTACATTTCTCATGTTATGAAGGCGATAAAGGGCTGATCTTTAGATGTGACAAGTACAAAGTCTTATGCTTGGGCTAGAGCTTGGAGAGCCTCATTAATCATGCTCCATTGTGTTATAGGTTCTGTAAACATTGCAAAAGCATAAAGTACAGCCCTTCTATTAGTGACATCTTTCCAACCTAACTCCAGGAAGCCTTTGAGATTTCCTTAAATGACTGGATTTCATTTCAGTCATTAGTTAACCCTGCCTAGTGGGTGACTCCGAATCCCACCAGGCAGGAGTAAGGGGATATGTATTCAAACAGAACAAACATGGCTTGTCCCAGTCACATAACCATTAAGAACAGTAGGGGGGCTTTCCTTTCTCAGGATAAGTCCATTCATTTATGTGAATCTCATAATATTTTACTTTATTTTTTCTTTGCCTTTGGTAACTAATACTATAAAGTTTTAGTGAGAAAAAAGAATGCTGGCAGTCCTTCCTATGGATGGTTTGGAGGAGATTAAAAGGCAAGTATTATTTCTTACAGATTTATACATTCTGCTGGCAAAGTATTTTTAGCTATAAATGGGCTACTCTGAACAATTAAGCCAGGCCACCTTTAGGACTACAAGTCAGAGTACTTTTGGTATTCACTAGGACTCATCTGCTTAAGGTTTCTCCTTGTATTTTAGTTACACTTAGCTTCCCAAATCTCTAAAATCCTCTCATTTGTAAATATTTTACTAGTTATTAATAAGTTGATATTCCATTACTGTGTGTGTGTTTTTTTTTCCTGGAAGTGGTTTAAAGCATATCTATCCATTGAAGTCTATCAATTGAAATCTAGCATTGTTTGAAATGAAAATAACAAATATCCTAACAGAATTAACACAAATGAGACCATTTAAATAACTGTGTGGGTGAAGTTTTACAGAAACACAGCAGTGTATGTTTTAATACTGTTAATTTTGCAATTTAGTTTATGCAGAGTATGTTAAATTCCAGTTTCCAAGTTGTTTGGGAGGTCCAGATACATTAAATGGAATAAAATCGGTAATTTTTTGACTGATTTTCTTGCCTTTGACCTGTCCTATTTATCTACACCCTAGTTAAAGCCATAGATATAGGAGCTAAACATTGGACTAATAAAGCAAATGTTGGCATTTAAATAATAAGCAAGCTATCTTCCTCCATGTAGACAACAAGGAAAACTTCATGAGTCTTATAGTAGGATAATATTTATACACAGGGGAAGAGCATGTGTGTGGCTGGATTAGAGGCAACCCATAATGACCTATGCATAAGCAACTCACGATATGAAACATGCTGACAATGAGTCACAATTAATATAATGTTCATGGAAAATAAAGCATGCATTTCCTATCCAGATTTGTTGGTGATCCTAATGTCTATCTTCTAAAAGTTTTCTTCTTTCATACTAACAAATACTTTTCATGTATTTCAAAATAGTGAAATTCAAACTAAGCAATTACTAAGAATAATAATACTTAATCAAAATGCATATATGAATAATTGAAGTGGATCAGTTAGAACCATTAATAATAACAAGATACTATGGATGTGATAATGTCAACATGCTTATGATAATGGGCTGAGCATCATGAAATACAGCTATGGAATTGACTCCTGGTTCTTGCATGTCAGAACTCAATAAATATGTATAGTTTTACATGGTTATTACATTATCTTTCTCAAAGCTGTAGTATATTACCTACTCAATTTTAACTGATTTCCCAACAAAACTCCATATTAGTTCTACCACTCTTGAGCCTTGTTTACCTCTCTTTAAATGTGGTTGTTCTCTTTCTACTTTGCAAACTTTACATGATTTTTTTTAAAAAAATATTTTATTGGTTTCAGAGAGGAAGGGAGAGGAAGAAAGTGATGGAAACATCAATGATGAGAGATAACCATTAATTGGCTGCTTCCTGCATGCCCCACACTGGGGATCAAGCCCACAACCCAGGCATATGCCCTGACTGGGAATGGAACTGTGACCTCCCAATTCATAGGTCCGTGCTCAACCACCGAGCCATGCAGGCAGAGCTAGATCTTTTTTTAGTATGTGCATGCTATCAATGTTTTATTGCTTAGATTATTAAATATTTCTAAAACTGTACTATATGCCAGAAACTGTATTTAATGCCGGTAAAGCGGAAGCAAGAAGTAGATTATTGTAGAGGAATAGATAACAAGTGAAATGTCAGTGCAGCTATAGTAATGCTAGATTAGAGGAAATAAGGTTCTATGGAAAAACATGGAAGAGTCCTTTGGAGTCACAAGTCCTTTCTTGCAGTGTGTGAAATATTACAGAAATGTAAAGTTGCCAAGGAGGAGGACAAGAAAAGAGAAAGAGGTAGTAATGGGGCTTGCAAGATGTGTTTAACAAGTTGAGCTTTATAGAGAGAAACTGGCAGCCACTGGAAGTTTTTAAATAGAGGAGTATTAAGAGTCAGTTCATACTTTTGTTACTCAACTCTGCTGTAGAAAATATGTAAACATGAGTGTGGATGTATTCCAATAAAACCATTTACAAAACAAGGCAGCTGGCAGGAATTGACCCGTATGCCACAGTTTGCAAAACTAGAGAGTTACTGATGAGGTAAAATGGCAAGGTTTTGGTCTCTGGCTAGAAGTAAAGAAACCAGGTTTCTGGCCTAGTCAGTGTGTGAGAGATAACAACCAATGGATAACCCTGAGTCTGAAGAAAGGTGTATGTCTTTATATATCATGTTAAATGTTGTAGAAGAAGGCAATGACACAGTAAGAGAGGTATCATAATTGGGAAGATACCTTTAAATGTCCATACAAATGAGGTAGGTTAAGCACTGTAGAATCAAAGTATGAGCTAGTCATTCTATCTTTTTTAAAAAAAATTATGACACAAGTTTATACCTGTAAAATGAATAATCACTTTTTAAAACCACAATAGTTAAGAAGACAGTATTTGAACACTGACTTCTAAGAAAAAAGGTGCTAGATCTAGGCAAAGTAACATGTACTATTTTAAAATGCTCAACAAAGAGTCACACATAAGCTGCAGAAAGAGAAGGTAAATATGGAATCAGTTAAAGAAAGGAAGTGACTCACAGGAATTGAGCCAATCTGAAAATTCAGAGAAATATAGGGAGGAGACTGAGGAGAAATCCAGAGTGAAATAACTGGAGAGCAGATGGTGCAATATCTTAGTCTTAAGAGATAAGATGAGTGAAGAATCTGCCCTTTCTCCTCAAAAAGTTACATTACTTATGTTTTTATCCCATTTCTTTTCTTTGGGGAGTAGTTTAATCAGTAATTCATCTCTATTCAAGTTTGGAATTTTACCAATTTCCTATATAATGTCACTGCTTTTATCTTAAAAACTAGGATGTTCATGCCACTTTTTCTTGCCCACTCCATCTCCATTGTTGCTTCTAACCTTCATATTCTGCAGAGGAACATGAAGTCAGTGAGGTTGCACCCTAATATGATGTTAAAATATTGTTGCAACTCCTAAGTGCTGTTTGCTGCAAGACATTTGGGAGATATTATATATTATGACTAAAGGAAATCCTTTCACCCTCTCTTTTGGCATACTTCTCTTGAGCGATCACAGTTAGACCATCAATGGGAGAAGATGTAGCTTTTAAATTCTTGGCAAATATAACTTGGAACTTCAACCTTTTATTGGTTTTAGCATCCACAATCCAGATATCCTGCCTGTACCCCTCCTCCTTGCCATTTCACCCATCCCCATTCTCTGAAAACTTGGTGTCCATGTCTTCGGCGTCTGGAAACTTTTTGGCATGGAAACTACCAGCAAACAATGAAACATTTCCTTTTCATATGCATTGAGTCATGTCAATGTGTGTTAGATCTTGGGAACCCCTCCCAGAACTGTCTAAATGCCCCCATTTTAAAGGGGAGCATTGACACAAATGTCAAAAACCAATGACAGCAGGGCTGATGCCATCCCAACTGCTTAGTTCCAACATGACAAGCCCTGAGTACATCCAGATGGATGCGGATAAGGTTTCGTTTAACTTGCCCAGAAAAAGAACTTGGAGGAATACAATTGAATGTTGTTTATTTAGAGCCTATATATACATATAAGCTATACTAGGCTATATATACTACTATACACACATATATATATTAGTTTACATCTCCAGAGGGGGAAAGCAATTGTCCAGAAAAATAAAGTAAAATGCATGGATTCCCAATGTTCCAAAAAGGATTACTTTTTTTTTTTTTTCATCAACTTCAAAGATCCTCCTTGTTATACAGCCTATCATGTAGAAACAAGTACACATGTCTAACAGCACATCCTGGATCTTTTTTTCTTTCATGACATGATTCATTTTAATAAAACAGGACATAGGTTAAAAAAAAAAAAAAGAAAGAGTGCTAGCTTTTTTAACCAGTATATTGTTGGAATGTGGCTGAGTTTATCCAGGTTTAATTCCAAGTTCCCCTGGAGGTGGTCCATTGTATTCAAAGTGTAAGGAATATTTCCATTCTGTCACTCCTAAAAGCTATCAAGAACATTATCTATGTTTACTTGAAAAAGTCTAAAGATTCTTGTTTGACACTGTTTTGTTTGTTTTAAATGATTTTAACATATCCATTACTCTATGTAATGAGGATTAATATGGCTTAACCTTAATTTAATTTTCTCACAACTAAGTGTCTGCAGAGAGCAGGCAAATTATCATATCTCTTTATTAGGCTCATTAAAACCACTGAAAGGTGATATTTACAATTAGTTGTAAAAACTTATGTCTTGGCTGAAACAAATCCAGAGTAGGTGATCAAGACTGTTATTCTTCAAAATGTCACAGCCACAGTACACGCAATACATTTTAGATAATTCAAAACACAAAATCAATGCTTTAAAGACACCATTTAAAAAAGTCATGTTTCAAGAAGTAACTAGCCAAGTCACCAGAGAATGTCCAGAGATTTGCTGCTTGAAATATGCTTCTTAATCTGTATTACAAGAGGTTGGAATTTTTAATGTAACAAAAATTACCCCATTTATGTCAACTTTGCTAATCATACCAATCTGTGAATGGAAATACATTCCCAGCAACCTCTAGCTCCTTTCCTCAAAAAAAAAAAAAAAATCAGAAAGCAAAGTCAACATGCGTCTCAGACTTTGCATCTACGTGAGTGTAGATTGTATGCCCTCAGAGATATCTACAAGTCTCCAAAGAGAAGACTGGCGTTCTCCAGTCTCCTTCTTGTGCAAGCTTCTCAAAAGTAACATCCTTGTTGCTATCACACATAATCTAGATACTCACATAGAGCAACAACTTTACTGCAGCAAATAACTTACTACACAAGTCTGTGGTTGGTGTTGGGGTGCAAAGCTGAATAAGAAGCTCTCCTCTCTGTGATCCTTCGGAGTTTGCTTAGTTGAAACGGGGAGAAGAACATGAATTTGCTCTCCTTGATAATAATGCTATGTAGTTATCAGATAAAACCCATCAGTTAAAGTCCTCCTCCGAATTATTGGTTTAATTGTGTTCTAGACCTAACCTCTGTGTTTAGTAAGCAGGTATCTGCTCATTTCATTCGCTATCGGGGGCTTCTCAAAGTGACAAATTTTTCTTAAAGTATTTCTCTGTTGATTTCAAGACAAAATATAATTTTAAAATAGGTTGTTTCTGTGCTTTGTACTTCCCGGTGAGTTTACAGGATAAAGCATGAAGTTAAAAATGGAATCTACAAAGAAACCACCACCCGGTAATTGAATACTTTTCAAAACCTGTAAGGTTCAGCAAGGGTAAATGACAGATAGAGAGGAGGTGGTCCACTCTGCCTGTCACCATATGTCTTAGTATATCTTTCTCTAAGGGTTTCCCCACTTTCAATTCTGCTGCCAGTTTACTCTCAAAACCCATTAGATCCCTCAGCTGTAATGTCAATATAAGGTAAAAGAACCAAAACCCATCTCTTTGATTGGCTATTGGTCAAACTTACTCTGGGAGTTCCACATTTTTACTGAATGTTAATAGAGAACAAATAGAAACTGAATGTAGAAAAAAAAAAGTATTTCCCCTGATAAGGTAGAAGTATGTGCCTCTATCATATCTAGCTTCCTAAAATCTGCTCAACTTATATTGTCCAATTAGTTAATTAGCTCTAGAAGCTATCATGGTTACTGAGTCAAAGGAGAGGAAGGTCTGGAGGGAAAATAGAGTGAGTGGAGTTTCAAGGTATTACTTAGACACCTTTGTTTTTATCTATCTGTTATTTTTTTTTTTTTTTTAATTTTCTAGGTGAGGTTTCCTTTGAAGGAAATTTTCGAGCTAAATGGTTTTTAAAACCATTACACAAATCATGTTGAGCTAGCTACTTTCTGGCCCACATGTGACAAATATATGACACGAATTTATGTTCCTTGCTTATTATGTTCCTGCTTATTATGTTCCTTGCTTCCATGGGAGGTATCACTACATTCATGTAACCCTTGCTGATTTCTGATAGATCTTCAGAATCCTTCTCAGTACAAACAGCTACAATAATTGGTCAGTACTGGCCTCTTATTTTAAACCAATGCATCACCATCCTTCTTCTAGCCCTTTCTTAAGAGTTCCTTACTTCCTAGTTCCAGGCCTATCTGATAGGAAAGTCTTGATTCTTACATTTTCCTTGGGGTATCATTCTCTGCTCAGTATCATAAGCTGGAAGTCAACATGTTAATTCTTCATCATAATAGCTCTTAGATTAATCCACTCCATCAATGTTTTTATGAATATCATGTTACAATTATTAGAAGCATTCATTGAAACATGGTTTCTGTCATATATGCCATGAAAAATATTCCTTGGGCAAATATATTTGGAAAAAATGGTACATACTATAGTCCCATATGAAGAGTAACAATGTGTAATAGCTAAGGAAAGATTCTGAGAAATGTTTTATTAGAGAATCCTGTCTGACCTAATTTAGCCAAGCATTTCCCAAACTTATTTGACCACAGAAAACTTTTTTTTTTTTTTAATCCTCGCCTGAGGATATTTTTCCACTGATTTTTAGAGAGTGGAAGAGAGGGGGAAAGACAGAGAGAAATACGATGGGAGAGAAACACATCGATTGGTTGCCTCCTGCACGAGCCCCAGCTAGGGTCTAGGCCAGGAGGACCCTGCAACCAAGGTACCTGCCCTTAACTGGAATCGAACCTGGGACCCTTCAATCTGCAGGCTGACACTCTATCCACTGAGCCAAACCAGCTAGGGCAACGACAGAAAACTTTTAACCAATGACTATTTTTTGACAACTCTGTGTGGGAACACATTTTGGGATATGTTCCAATAATGTGGCCCATTTTTTATACTCAAGCTTCTTATCCCTTCAAGCCATCTTATTTTCTGACACCAGCATTATCTTTCTAAAATTACATGGTAAATCATATCACTCCTGAGTTAAAAAATTGTGCTCAAAGCTTGAGGTTCCCTCTGCAATTCATTTTTATCAGTTGTACTGCCAACACAGAGTGTTCCTTTGCACATAGTAGATGCTTTATCAGTGAATCTGCCTCTGCTTAGCTCCAGATCTTCCTGAATGTCATCAACAATGGCATGCTCACTCACTTTTATTTCTGTCTGTTTTGGATCAGTCCATGGAATAGCTTTCTCTTTTACTGTTGTCAACCAAATTTTTTATTTAAAGTACAGCTCAAAGATCACTACAGGTGTGAAGCACTTCTATTGAAATGGAATATTTGGACTGGAACTCACGGTGTTCCCCTGGGCAGACTGCAGACTGGTTCCCGGACTCCTTGTCCGCTGGAGTCGAAGAATGAATCCACGGATGGAAGATGGTATAGCAAAGGTAGAAATTTATTGAAGAACAAGTACAGATTCCCATGTGGGGAAGGGGAAAGAATTTCACAGCACAGACTCCCACATGGGGAGGGGGAAAGAGTCCCACTGAGTTCCTTTTCCTGATGGCTTATAAAGACTGTAGATCCTTGTGCCTTGATATCCCCTCTGATTGGTCACTATTTTATTGGACTGGTTACTGTAGTAACTTCTGAGCTCAAAGGTTCTATGTGAGGTTTTTTCCTCCCCTCCTCCCTTACTGTTTTCCTATTCCCTTTGGGTTTTCTTCTTCTCCCTTTATTTTGTAAATATAGACCTTCTGCTTTTTCCAGCTCCCGAATTCTGTGGAAATTTACCTTCTGCTGCTCTGCAGCCCTGTGCTTCTTCCGTGGCCCCCTTAATTGCTAAAATTTCCTAAACCTGTCTTTTTCACCCCTAAAATTTCCTGTTTCATTATCTTCTCCACATCCCTAAAAAAAAAAAAAAATAAAAAAAAAATAAGCACTTCCTCAGACATCAGACACGTTCCCATTATACTTCATTATACTTTGAGTATTCTTCTCCACATGTTTCATTCATGTACATAGAGGGAAACCCTTTCAAGGACTAGTCCAGAGTTTCTCAGCCTGGAACTATTGACATTTTGGGCTGGATAACCCTTTGTTGTGTAGAATTGCTCTGTGCAGGGTAGGATGCTTATCACTGTTCCTTGCCTCTGACCCACAAATGCCAGTAGTACCCAATACCTTCCCCAGAGTCAGTTGTGAATCAAAAATGTCTTCAGATATTGCAAAATGTCTCCTGGGGACAAAAATGCATAAGGTCAAGAGCTACTCTTCTAGATCAAAACTTCCATCTCCCTGGACTTTATCCCATGCCCACCAAATAGCCTGTGTGTGAAAACTCATTTCTAGCAATCTCATCAATTCACTGAATTCAAGAAATTGAATTATTCTTATTTGCCCCTTGAAGGTTTGACTGTAGTTGACCAGGAGGAAAAAGAGAAAAAACCAAATAAGATATTTTTAAAAAATGCTGTCATTGGGAAATCTGAGCATCATTATTGTCTTTTAATTGTTGACACTATTACAGATGTCTCCCATTTTCTTTCTGATTTTAGATTAATCAAAGTTAAACCTGAGAGGATGCAGGATGGATCCTCCTCATTTAAAGATTACCCAGACCTTCAAAGTCTATCTCTCATTTCTAGGATATTGTTATTCAAAAGTCGTCTTTTGTGTTCTCTCCAGTGTTCAGATTTGGTGAAGGAAATACACAGTTGAGGCATTAAGACACCTTAACTACATTGATTTGTTCTTTTCATTCGTTTCTCTTTCATTAATGATACATAGAGATTTGTCTCCTGAGACTTCTTTTATCCTTTAGAAAAAAATATCTTATTTTCTTTCTTACAAAGAATTGTCTTGTGGCATGAAGACTCATCAAAGTCATAATTACAGTTCAATTGTCTGCATTGAGCTGTCTGTCATCTGTAAGCATTTGAGCCTGGCACAAGTCTTTCTGCATTTGAACTACATTTGTTCTGGGTTACTTACCAATCTGAGATGATTCCTCAGTGAGTATCAGCTGTTTTTGGCTCTCTCTGCCTTTAATTTTCCTGACTATATAACAAGGCTGCTTATAATCTTCTAAGGTGTCTTTAAGCCAAAATAATGATGATGCTATTTATTTTTATTTATAGAAATTGCTCCAAGATATTATTTGTCATTAACCTGGATGTTTGTCTGCATCTGTATTGGCAATTTCTATGCTTTATTCACAAATACCCAACCCCCACTTTCGAAGGAGGAGATGAATTTAAGAGGTTACAAATGCATTACAATGTTAAGATCTTCCTCTAAACCTCTTCTGAATGATCTGTGCTTTCTGAACCTCAAATCTTATAGACTGAGCTGGAGATAAGAGAGCAACCTCTCTCACTAGGTTTTCTGCTTTTAAGAAAACCAGCTAATTCTGGGGGAATTGCTGCATGCAGAGAGGATTCTCTTCAGGAGCCTCAGGTATTTAATTAAAATTACAATGGACACCTTGTCACTTGGCTTTGTTTAACAAGACTTATTATTTTGGACTCAGAAGAATCTTAATTCAGGATCCATTTGACATCTTCAATCTACAAATGGGAGAACCCTGGTGGAGAGGCATCAAGTAGTTTGCACTTTTAAGAGAAAGATCAAAATGAAGTTAAAAAAAAGAGGCTTAAAAAAATGTATATATTTTTTTACTCCTCCAGTTTGACTCCAAACTCTGAGATTTGACAGACACTTTTCATTTGATTTTGCCCCAGGGGATGTACAAATGTAATTTAACCAAAACACAAAATAATGGCAAAAGAATTGGCATAGAGGCAGTCTATCCCTTCCCCTCTCTTATTTCTGCTTTTATCTTAATTTTTATATTGGCCATTAATTCCAGTTATAAAGACAATTAAATATATCTTCACATGCACCCACTGTCCTTCAGGCTCTTACACTCACTGGAAAAGAACAGCATTGTTTGTAGTCATCACCACTTACCTCCATAGTTGCACATTAGAAATAGAGATTGCCTACTGCATGTTTTCCCCTATTTTAGAATCAAAATGCCTCAGGATTTTCATTGACTTTTCCTAGTTTAATTGCATTCCTTTCAAGAATGCTAACTATTTGGAAAATGTCAGCCCTTCTAGATCAGTGTGTCTTGAAGGGTGGTTGTGCCAGAATTATCTAAGAATGCTTGCCAAAAATGCAGATTCCTGAGAGGGGGAGAGAGTTTGCTACCTCCAAAAATGCTTTTCAGATATTGATTATGCTAAGGTCATTATTTTTAAGACACGAAAGACCCAGAAAAAATGTTTTTGTTACAGGATAGGGTTGCTGCTAGGGGTTGAATTCTTGCGATAGCTAGAGAAAAGAAATTTTCTGGGACTCACAGGGGAGAATGAATGATTTTTATTTGTGTGGAATTACACCCTTGGGTTTCCAAAGTCCCATTTCCTTTGTCCAGTCCTGGAAGAAGTGCAGCTGGGGCTTCAGTAGAGCTAAAATCAAAGCCAATGTCCAGACTTTCCTGACAATATTGAAGTTGGGTCCAGTCCAGCATCAGGCTAACTTCTCATGTGTTTTCTCTCTGCAGTCCATCCAATGGTCCATTGCATGGGTAAATGCAAGAGAACCAAGAGAGCATGCCGGGAGCAACAAGAGCAAGAAGAGAGAGAAGTCCTTTGTTTAGAGGATTATGTGTCCTGCAACAATTGTGGGCTTGCAGTGGCCACAGCCATTCTGGCCAATGATCTCTGTTTCCCGGTATGATTGTCAGGCAATAATGCCATGCTTATAATGTCTGGCTTCCTTCTCCTTTACTCCTTTCCTATCCTATATAATAAAGATGTAATATGCAAATGGTCGTTATACTTCTGACCACGTAAGACTGGATCACAGATCAGCACGAGGGTGGGGCAGCAAGCTGCAGGGATCCAGTTCCAGCATGTCATCATTACAAGAGTTTCATCAAAAGCTTGATGAAGCCTGGGGGCTCAACAAGGGCTGAGCCACATATGTAATAATCTGTTGGAACGGCTAAAAAGCATCTCCCCCAAACCTGAATAAGATAATTGTTTGCTACCAGACAGCTCAGGGCATCTTAATCTACTTGTTATTGCCTCCTGTTGGTCAAACACCTGAACAGCTGTAGGCTATTCCCCAATCTGACTATGCTTCTGTAAATCCTACCCTTTGAAATCTTACCCAAGGTGTATTATCTCCACCTTGCCTTAGGACAAATTGTGTTAATAAAAAGCATGGGGTCCTGAGACAAAGTCTTTAGCTCCTTTAGCGGAAGCTCCTCTGACCCCCAATGCCTTTCAAAACTATCTTTCGTCTTTGGACTCCTTATTGAATCTATGCACAGCCTTTCTCCAACTTGCTGAACCCTTTCTTAATGCTGGGACAAGAACCCTGGCAGCAAGCTATGAGGGGGACATGAAGGGAGCTACAGGAGGGTGGGGCAGCGGGCAGAGAGCTACAGGAGGGTGGCAGCGAGCTACTTGCTACAAGCAGGGCAGCGGAGAGCTACAGGAGGGGGCAGGGCAGCAAGCTATGGGGGACGGGGGGAGCTACAGGAGGGCGGGGCAGTGTGTGGAGAGCTATTGGAGGGTGGCAGCGAGCTACTGGAGAGCTACTGGTGCATGAATTCGTGCACAGAGCTACTAGTTATTAATAATTAGCTAACTGCAAAAGTATCACTTTGACTTTCCTCACAACTATCTATGAGGAATTTAGACAGAGCACCTGCTCCAGGAAGGTAGCTATCGTCATAGATAAGTATAGTTTACTATGAACTAGTGTGCTAGACAGGGAGGAACCTGGGAAGGACCCTTTGATGGAAGTTCTCTCTGTGTCCTATTATTAAAAATTGCCCAGCAAATTTTATTTACCAAACTTTGATTTTCTATCTCCATGTGAATTGCCTTCCTGTCTTTGAAGTCACAAACCATAACGACCCCCTTCTCCTTAGCTCCAGATGGAATATAAGCCTCAACTGCCCAACATGTCCTCAGGTTCCATATTCTTATGGCACCCCCGTGTGTCATACATAATAAATGTGGTTATTTTCTCCTGCTAATCTGTCTCCTGTTAATTTAATTATTAATCCAGCCAGAAGAACTTAAAGGGTGGGAAAAAATAATTATTTGCCCCCACACCTGAGAGGGCTCAACCTGGATATACTGAATGAAAATTTTCTGAACATAGGTCCCAGAATTGTGCACTTTAATAGAGTCCCTCCATGAAGTTCTGGTGGAAACATGTTTAAAGTGACTGTCTTATGAAGTGACTTCTAGATTCCACGTGTTGTACTTACTGGCTAATGCACATTATTCTGGGTACCTCTCTTTCATTCACACTCCACATCCAAATCTGTCAGCGTCTGACTCTCGCTATCTCTGCTCTACAAGTCTGGCCAAGCCACCAGCACTTCATGCTGAGATCATTACAAGGCCTCCACACTGGTCTCCTGCCTCCATCCTTGCTCTGCTACAGTCTGTCTCAAGTCATGTTATATCCCTTCTACCTTCAGATCCCCTCCAGGGGCTTTCTATCTCTCTCAGAATAGAAGTCAAAGTCATTACATTGTAATCTAGATGCTCTCAACTTCAGCCTCTCATCCACTACTGCTTTCTCCTCGCTCACTGCTTTCCAGTCACTCTGATTCTTTATTTTTCCTGGGCAGTCAGGCTAGCTTCCAACTCATGCTCACCTACATTGGTTGCTCTTCTCACAGTTATCTGCTAGGCCTTTCCTTTCCTTTCCCTAGATGATTCTTTAAACTCTCTGCAAGGCTATTCCCAAGGATCCTATTTAAAATGAAATTGCTCTACTTCTGGACACTTCCTATCCACCTTCTCTGGTTTTGTTTCACCTAAATTTATCACCATCTACTATTTTAAACATTTTACTAATTTTATGTATTGTAACCCCTCCCCCAAATATGATGTATAAAGGACTAGACATTTTAAAGATATATATTTTTATTGATTTCAGGGAGGAAGAGAGAGGGAGAGGGAGAGGGAGATAGAAACATCAATGATGACAGAGAATCATTGACTGGCTGCCTTTTTCATGCCCCACACTGGGGATCAAACCTGCAACCTGGGCATGTGCCCTGACCGGGAATGGAAACTCCTGGTTTATAGGTCAACACTCAACCACTGAGCCATGCTGGCTGGGCAGGACTAGACATTTTTTTAACATATTTTGTTCAATGCTGTATATGAGCCCCAAAATAGTGAACTATGACAGAGACTCAATAAATATTTGCTGACTGAAATAAAGAAATCATCTCATATTAGCAGCTCTGTATTGCAGTGTTATTATCTCTATCAACATAGGAAAACCAAAGTTTATAAAGCAGAAATAAATGGCTCACCCAAAGTCACATGGCCTGTGTATAGCTGAGCAGAGCTTGATTCTGATGCCAAAGCATCCATTCTCTCCATGCCTCCACAATACTTCTTAAGGATATCTTCTTATTACATGAGCCCAGGTAGACCTACATGAATATAAAGCAGACTTGATTTAATTTCTCTTTTGTTCTTCAGGTGCAGAGATTTGAATTAATCTTACTTTTCCATTTGGGCCAAATTATCAATGTGAATTCAAGCAAATTATCATTCTCACTTGGCATACCTTTAGTTTTCTCCTTGTATCCCTGGTTTCTGCTCCTATCACTTTCAACCTGTGGACATTTACTAAAATGTGTTTGATATATGTCTTTAAATATGTATGTATCCTTTAAAAAATATAGTGCTGCTGTTGTGTATGTGTTAAATTTACACAAATTGTATATACTAAAAATATTGATTCTCACTTTTTTTAACTGAGTACTATTTTCTTGAGATATGTCTGTTTATTGCTTCCAATATGTAGTATCCCATAGCATGCATCTTTGACATTTTGTTAGCCCTTTCCTTAGTTATGTCTCCCAACTCCTTAACTCAAACAACACCATGAAGAATATTTACCTGGACCCTTATAGACCACTATGAGCAGGGTGCTGTGGGTCATGGGGTCTGTGCTCAGTTTAATTCATAAAATATTAAGAGACTGCTTTCTAAGTCTGGTTTACACACCCACCAGAGCGCATGGGCAAGATTATCTCTATGCATCCTCACCAATACTTCAAAAATATTGTGATTTGAATGAATATGAAGTAGCATCATTATAAAATGAATTTATCTGCTTGGACTATGCTTCTAAGAATTTCTATTTTAATTAACTATTTTAATATTTTTTAGCTTTTAAAAGATTAATATTTATGTTTTTTATTGAAGTTCTTTGTGTGTTAATTACAGTAATAGTGAATTTATTTTGGATATTTTAAGTACCTTTTTTAGTATCTTATCTGTCAACTTTGTTTATACTGTCCTTTATTATAATACTTTGTTTATACTGTCCTTAAATTATTATTTAAGAAGTTTTCTCATTCTGTCTAAATCAAGCAATATTTTCAAAGATATTCAGAGCATTTTCTTCTGTTAGCTTGATGGTTCCTTTGCCTAATTGTTTTTGTAATCTTAATGGAGTATTTTTTGCATTTATGTAAGGTAGAAAACTGGTTCAATTGTTTTCTGTAGAAGGAGCCTGTTTTCCCCACACCATATATCAAACCCTTCATCCTGTTTTCTGCTTTGAAGCACCATACTTTTTTTTTTTTTTTGTATAACATGAGTTTCTTTGTAGAAATAGATCTATTTATAAGCTATATATTCTGTTTCATTGACATTTTTGTTTCTGCACCTATGCCATATGGTCTTCTTATAATCATGTAATATATCTTAATATAATAAAAGGCTAATATGCAAATTGTCCCCTCTACTGGGAGTTCAGCCAACCTCCCGTGGCCCCTCCCCCTGGCCAGCCCTGCCCCCAGTTGCTGCCCCCTCTGTTTCCCCCCCCCCACCCCATCAGCCTTCTCCACTCCAATCGGGGCGGGCCGGCCGGACCCCACCTATACACAAATTCATGCACTGGGCCTGTAGTATCTTAATAAGTGGTAAAGAATTTTAACCTATGCCAAACTTAGTCCCCCTTTTAAAAAACTGACATAATTACTTGTAAACAATGATCTATACTAATAAAAGGGTAATATGCTAATTAGACTGGATAGACTGGACATCATCCAGACGTCATTCAGGACATCCTTCCTGACAAAGCTGGGGCCTGGGCAAAGCCACCCAGGTTCCCAGGTGCCTGTGGCTGGCCAGAGGGAGGGAAGCCCAGGTCCTGGGTGCTTGTGGCTGGCTGGAGGAGGGAAGCCTAGGTCCTGGGTGTGGGGGCTGAGGCAGAGATGGTTAGGGGCGATCAGGTAGGCAGGCAGGTGAGCGGTTAGGAGCCAGTGTTCCTGGATTGTGAGAAAGTGCAGGTCGGGCTGAGGGATCCCCCCCAACCCCATCATGCACAAAATTATTCTATATGTTATTCTATATGAATTAATAGAGTCTTATCAATTTTCTAAAAACATCAGCTGAAGTTTTTATTATGATTGCTTTGCATGTGTATAATAATTTGGAAAGAATTGACATCATTATCATGATATATTGTCTCATCTATGTAAATGGTTAACCATTTCTTTTATTCAAATTTCTCCTATGATTCTGTAAATGTTTCCTTTATTTAGTTTGTAGATAAAAGTTTTGGTGTTATTATAAAGAACATTTATCTTCTACTTGGTTTTACTAGCAATGACTAGTTCTTGAAGGGTGGACAGGACTTGGAATGCCAGAGATGGGCAAAGAGAATTCTAGTGAGAGGGACAAAACTTAGTGAAAATCCACAGCCTGCAACTATGTTAAGAATTGAAAGGGATTCATTTGTTGGAGCTAAAGCTATCTGGAGACAGCTGTTGGAGAAAGAATAGGACAATCGGTAGGATGGCATGCATGGTGCATTAGGAAGTTTAGCTCCTAGAGGCAGTAAAGCACACCAGTTGAAATCATGGGTTCTGGAGTCAAACTGCCCATATTCTGACTCTGCCACTTATTAGGTGGAGGACCCAGGTCTCTCTGTGCTTCAGCTTCCTCGTTGGTAAATGGGGATTGGATGAGTGCTGACCTCATTAGAACATAGTGACAATTAAATGAGTTATGTCGTATGGAACCTGTTGTGGAATAAGCACTCAACAATGTTAACTATTATTGTTATTGTTGTTATTAATACTAGGAAATAGGAAATCATTATAGATTTAGATGTGATTTGTCTAAGGTCAGAAAACAGGCCAGAAATACAGCAAGCAGGGAGCAGAGACTTAAGTCTCTGAAAGAAATAGCTATTGATGAAGATATACTGAGTGTCCAGGTTATTATGATCTCTGAACGCATAATAATCTGGCCACTCAGTATATATATATATATATATATATATATATATATATATATATATATATATATATATTCGAGGCCTGGTGCATGAATTCGTGCATGGGTGAGGATGGGTGAGGTCCAGCCAGCCTGGCCAGGGGGAGGGGACATGGGCGGTTGGCCGGCCTGCCTGCTGGTCGAACTCCTGGTCTAGGGGACAATTTGCATATTAGCCTTTTATTATATAGGATATACACTGAGTGGCCAGATTATTATGCCTTCAGAGATCATAATAATCTGGCCACTCAGTGTATTTTAAAGGACCCACTAGTATCAAAAGTATGAATGCTATAGTGCTCTTAATGAGTGAACTGGCATGATGAACCCAGATGTTGTCTGCATGCAACTTAAAACACAAATGATGGCTGTGTATCCAAGCACGGAGTTTACTTAAAACACCATGAAAATAATTTAGTACTTCCTTGTTCTGACAAGTAAAGATGATTCAGGTATAATTTAAAAAATATATATATATATTCAAATATGCCATCATGTATTATATTATGAATAAAAAATTTAATCAAGCATTTACTTTAAATCATAGGAAAGATTTCAGTTGTCATCTTTATCAGTTGACAGCCTCTTGGAAATGGAAAACGGAGCAATAAAGAACAATTTAAAGTGAGATGTATTCACCCTTAACATTCCCTTATCATTAAAATTAAATTAATATTGGAGACCTTTACAGAAGGTGGCACCTCAAGAAAAGTTGGCTAACAATGACCAGCTATGAACCAGGTTTTTGTTTCTCATCCAAATTTTAAAAATATAAATTATTTTAGTTTTTCTAATGAGTAACATAACATGGACAAGATTAGCTTATATTCTACTATCATCATATCCCATCCTTTGCATAAAAATGATTTTAAAATTGAGGGATCAATAATAAGGGAATACCCTTTGCTTCTTAAATCAGCATCACAGTTTGTCCCAATTCACTCCTCCTCCCCCGACCCTACACCTATTTTGCTATTTCTTAGGTGCAGGTCTACCGCCATTGGAGACCTGTAGAGTACCGACCTCCTTGAGGACAAGAAATGCATCTTACAAACGCTGGCTCCTCCAGAAGGTGCTGTCCAGGATAGGTATGCGGTAGATCCTCAGTACAAAAAGAAGTGGCTTGTGCCAGAGGGAGCTGCAATGATTTGTGTTCAGTAAGAAATGACTACTGTTTTTGAAACCACTAACTACAAATTCCACTAATGCCTCTTTCTGTTTTACCTTCAGACCACTTCCCCTCTCCCCACCCTCCCTCATGCACACACAGTATTGAACTTTTTGAGAGGGAGGTTGCCCCCCCTTAAACACTGATAAAATAAAAACTTTGTTGAGGGCCTGAATGGCTTGCTTTGAACAAAGCAGCACAAATTTATACACAAAAGCTGCTCCCCCTGGTTTCTAGGACCTCTATTCTTTGAGTAATAACTCTAATTTGGCTAATAACTAGGATAGAAATAGAAAGAAAGAAAAAACACCTCAGATAAAATAACCACCTCCCCTAAAACCTATCTTTTAAAAGATTTGAGATCTGAAGTCCAAGGAAAACTTTTTATTACATTCTTTTTCATATTCTGCTTCCTTGGTTACTCAACAGGAAAGGTAAACCAGGTGTATACAAAAATATTTGTTAATCTAGCCTTTACATAAAACTTGTTTTCTTGCTCTAATACTTATTTAAATTTTAACTCAAGGTACAACATATATTTAGAATTTTCCAAGCAACACACCATTCTGTTTCAAAGATGTACAGAATAAATACTACTGATCACATTTTCAAAATTTTCAACTAGTAAATTTATACACCAAGCTTTAAAAGTTTTGATTGTCAGAGTTTTGAAAGTGATTCATTTCAAAAGCCAATCTGAAAAAAAAAATTGAAGTCCATTGATAAATGTCTTTGTGGAAAATGGAGAAAATACATCCTTAGTCTGGGTTGGCTCTGGTATTTAGCAGTTGGTATCTAATTCATTAGTTATGAAGGGTGTAATAACTGTGAAGCAATTCCATTTCTCCTCATTATAGATTGCATTTTGATGGTAAAATTGTTGGTTGTGTCCTTCCTTAGTGACAGAATTTTTTATGATTAATGACTCTATTACTATTTTTCTTTGTCCCTTTCATACAAAAGACAACTCAAACTCAGCATCACCAATCAAAATACAGCTTCTATCCCCTTAAAAAAATCACCCTCCATTTTCTCTTATTATGGTTAATCTTTAGCATGGTGTATGTATTTGACAGTTAAGAACAAAATGAAAGACCACAAAGTTGCTATACCCGTAACTGCCAGTTTAATTTAAATTATGGCTGCATAGTTCTGAGCTCTGCTAGGTTTCTCCACAGACACGGTCATTTGCAAGGAGTATAGTTCATTAAATGTACTTGTTTTAACAAAATGCCACTCAACAAAACACTGTTTTTGCAATTGACCTAAACATTTAGTCATTTAACTGTGGTTCTGTACATTGTTGTTTGTTGATACCCTCAGGCAAATATACCCGATTTAACAAAGATTTGTTCAAATGCATGTATAAGATACATTTTTATATATGTAATATAAATATAACCTCATGGTGCCCTTAGCTGATGAATTTGACAGACTAGCTTGTTTGAAGGAAAAGAGATCTATTGGAGCTACCTTAAAAACAGTGACCTAGAGAGACATTGGTATGTTTTATTACAGCGCCTGTGCTTTTCTCTCGTGCCAGGTAAATTTCCCTGTAAAATAACTTCCTCTCATTTGCATGTTGTTCTATGTTCCTTCCTACCTTTGCTGCCTGCATGGACCTTCATTGTCATCTCTGGGCCATTATCTACCTCAACTCTTATCAGTCAGCTCAATCTTTCAAGTTTCCAAAACCAAATGCTGGCTCAACTCACTTTCTTAAATGAGGCTGCAGTGATGAAAGATTAGTTGACAGAACTGTGGATTTCACTGCCTGGAGTTGTGGTTCATTGCTGATCTAATCAGTCCCATCCGGGAGGAGCATTATCACATGGAATAAAATATGGCTTTCTTAGCCAACTCTTTAAATTTACGTGGATAAGAGATGCCCCCTTAGAAGAAGGGTCTTATATAGATAAGATTAAATCTTCAATGTTTGTGTTACCTCTGAAAATCCATATGTTGAAGCCAAATTCCCAATGTGATGTTATTTGGATGTGGGGTCTTTGGAAGTAATTAGGTCATAAGAGTGGAGGTCTCATGAATGGGATTATGCCCTTATGAGAAGAGACACAAGAGAGCTTGCTCCTCTCTCTCTCTCTCTCTCTTTCTCTCTCTCTCTCTCTCTCTCTCTCTCTCTCTCTCTCTCTCTCTCTCTCTCTCTCTCTTTCCCTCTCCTTTATACTATGTGACAATACAATGAGAAGATGGCCATCTGCAAACCAGGAAGTAGGCCCTCACCAGACACTATGAAATGAAGGAAAGTGTCTGCTTACCTGGTGTGTCGGCCACTGACTGTTCTCAATGAGTGATTCTCTAGAGGTAAAGTGATTTTACAATATGGTATATTAAGAAGGCCATTAAATTCCAAGTCAGCAAACCCAGATCTGCATTTTATTAGCCTTATAATCCCGGCTATCTTACTTTATCTCATATTCAGGTTGCACATGTGTACAGTGGAGATGATATTACATGTTACAATCAATATTATTTGAAATCACACTTGTCTGGCCTACACTTAGGTCAACTTTTCCCTGAAATGGAACCAACCTTTACATACATGGGCCTTAGTATTCTAGATCCATTTGTAAATAACATGGTCTGTGACTTCCTGTAGATTTACTCTTCATCTCAGAGATATAAACCAGGGTCCTCAAGGCAAATGTTGCCATTGAAAAGAAAAAGAGAAAGAAAAAAGCTTAGTGCTTACTTTAGGAGCAAGGATTTAATAGGGATCAGAGATGTTACCTGTGGCGTGCCAATAAGAAAATATAGACATAGAAAGGCCAGTCCTGAAATTTATGGCAGACCTATAAAGTAAAGTAAACCAGAGACCTCGGCTCACTCTCCCACTGTCAGGCAGCAAATCTGATGGTTTTGCCCTTGGTTTTTGCCATCTTATAAAACTACCTAGCAGATTTAGAAGAAATTGAATGAAATCAATTTTAGTTTTTGCTTTTATAGAGAAAGGAATGCTTGACATGGCACAAAAACCCTGGGAAAATGCTCTGGTAGCAATAAGAACCTCTATATTGTGATTTATCCCTTTTTTCAAGTTTTTGGATATAAATAAAGGGAGCTATAGAGAAAAAAGCAAGCATAAATAAAAGTTCTCTAATAGAATGAAATTATTCAAGTTTTTTTCTATTATTCCATTGTGTTTTTATCTAATTGCAATGTATCAAGTTTCTTAGGTAGCTCAAAAATATATGCTTTATGCTCATGTACAGAATAAACTTCTTCTTGCAAATAATAGGCAAAGCTAATTAGCAACTTATCACTCTTATGTAGACCAACCAGAAGCCGCCCCTATTGCGCACTCTACCTTGTAAATATAACCTAGCTCTAGGAGTGTTAATTAATCTGTCCTTTAACAGCTACACATTTTTAAAAGGTAAGGTTAGTGTATTATTACAGAGCGCAAGGCTTCCTGTCACCCTTTCTGGGAAGGATTGGAAGCATTGTATTGCTTTTCTTTGTCAGGTTTTGTTAAAGAACAACTACATCATTGAAAGCTGAGAAATTTGGACTGTTTTTAAAAACAGAAATGTAGAGGTTTCTGACTTATATGTGGGTGGCAAGGAAGGAAAGTGCCATATGTTGATCAAAGTTAGAATCTTATGATATAACTAGATAAGTAATTCATCCAAGTTCTATTTAGGGAACACCATCGGTGGCCTTTAAACCAGGTTCCATGTGCGGTGGAGACTTGTAAACTTTCAAGGTAGATGAGAGAGCTGGAGAGTTCTACAGACATCAGTGTCTGGACAGTCGACTTCATCCACACACTTCCTAAAATTACTCTGTGGGGATGGAACTTTAAAACCTTCTCTTTTACTATAGCCCTCCTTCCATGTTACAAAATAGTCTCTAGGGTTCTACCTGGAGGTGTAAGATCTTCCAGGTACCAAACAAAAATAGGAAAATGAATAACTAAGGACTATGTAACACATTCCTTTGCAAGTCTGATGGTTTTCAATTATTTGCTTAAAAAAATTGAATGGGTATCTGATTGAGTTGAAATACGATGGATCATAAAAATAATTTTAGATGGTAGAACACTACATAAATTGTGTCATGAAACTCAAAAAATGGGTCTATGGGTTGAGATTTCTAAATCTCTTTCATTCCCAACTACTTATCCTAATAATAAAAGGCTAATATGCAAATAGACCGGGTGGTGGAACGACCGGTTGCTATGATGAGCACTGACCACCAGCGGGCAGATGTTCAATGCAGGAGCTGCACCCTGGTGGTCAGTGTGCTCCCACAGGGGGAGTGCTGCTCAGCCAGAAGTTGGCTCAAGACTGGCGAGCGCAGTGGCGGTGGCGGGAGCCTCTCCCATCTCCGCGGCAGTCGGACATCCCCCGAGGGGTCCTGGACTGAGAGAGGGTGCAGGCTGGGCTGAGGGACCCCCCCCCCACCAAGTGCATGAATTTCATGCACCAGGCCTCTAGTTTATGATAACACGTTTACTCAGTATTACATCTAAAGTCAAAGACAATAGTGAAAAATAGGGGGGAAACCTTGATGCTGAACCCTGTGTTATTCTACCAACAATTTGCATTTATTTGTGATATTTACACCTAGGAAAATAATATATTAGAGTATCATAGTCCATCTTGTTATGGATATTTTTAGAATAAAATTTCCTTTTTTATTTTAATAATTTTAATAAAAATGTATAAATTAATCACATTGTTTAGTCAATTGAATATTATTAATAACTAGAGGCCTGGTACATGAAAATTCATGCACTCAAGGGGGTCCCTCAGCCTGGCTTGCACCCTCTCGCAGCCTGGGAGCCCTCAGGGAATGTCCACCTGCCAGCTTAGGCCTGCTCCCCCAGCAGCCCGGATGGGAGAGGCTCCCACCATCACTATTGCACTCTCAGCTGTCATCCCCGCTTGTGGCTGAGTGGAGCTCCCCCTATGGGAGAGCACTGACCACCAGGGGGCAGCTCCTGCGTTGAGCGTCTGACCCCTGGTGGTCAGTGCATGTCATAGTGATCGGTCGTTCTTGGTCATTAGGGTCAATTTGCATATTACCCTTTTATTATATAGGATGATAACTATACCTCAATCGAGAAGAAAAAAATAATGTAGTATTTAAAGATTTAAAGTTATTGAAAATTTCAAAATAAAATTTAATTTATCTACATATTTTTGTGGGAGGCTCACATTATTAGGCAATGAATAAAAGACTTTTACCAGTATTCATAAAACATATTACATCATATTACATTCAGATCACATTCAGTAAGGGAAGAGAAATGGAATTATTAGTTTAAGGATAAATGATGAAATGATTTAAAATGTACGAGGAGGGTTGTCAAATTACTGTTATTTAGGTTCTACAGGATACATTTAAAAGATGCATTATAATACACACACATGACATATTTAGCAACTATATGAAATCATTATAAAATTTACAGATGCCATCTTAAAATTGTGTGAGATTTATATGGCTTTGCAAATTATTCAATGGTGTTCAAGAGCAAAAGATTAGACAACCACTGCTGTACAGAAAACACAGACCAATGGACAATCAATTTCCCTGTGTGCCCTGGCTAAGGAGGCAGGCAGGATGTGTATGGAGTGCATTGGCATGGTACGAAGCCCAGTTTACAGGCTAAGAGCCAGTCTCCTGAAAGAGGTGATGAGCAGGATTTTGCTAAGTAGGTGAGTGAGGAAGGGGGAGGGGAAAGTACTCCAGGACCTGAAACTCAAAGTAGAGGAACACCAAGGACTAGGTCCTAAAAATTACAGAGTCTAACCAGCATTGAGGATGTGAGTAGCTAAAGGAGGACAGGGATGTAGGGGTGAGATGAGAGAGATTTCAACTTGCCAGCTGAAGTGTATTCATTTGCCACTAGGGCCTACCTTTTTAGGAGTTATGAACAATTGACTTGAATTATGAGTTTTCATTTTTCATTTAGAGCAAGGGTCACACACACTTCCTGAAAAAGGCAGGATAGTAAATATTTTAGAGACTGAGGTCTGTCGCAGCTGCTCAGCTCTGCTGTTGTGGCGTGGTAAAATCTGACTTGCGCAATATGTAAATGAATGAACATAGCACTGTTCCAATAAAACTTTATTTAAGAACATTGAATTTTGAATTTCATATAATTTTTACATTTCACGAAATACTAGTGTGTGTGTGTGCTTGTTTATTATTCCAGACATTAAATTTTTAAAAAAATCATTATTAGTTTGCACACTGTTCAAAAATAGAAGTGGACAGATTTGTCCCACACAGGTTGTTTGCCCATCCCATTTGAGTATTTCAAACATTTTGTCATCTATTCTAACTCAGATTTTGAGCTCAGACCACAGTGGAGCCTTATGAATCTTTTTTCTTCCCTCTTAATATCAGAATTGCCCCAAAACCTGGCCCATGTTTTGCAGTTTTGTCCCACTGGCATACTTCCTGCACTACTATTTTTCAAAATGTATTTTTGCATAGTCTTTTAAAAATCAAATAAATACAGGCTTCTCTCAGCAAAGCAGCAGGTTCTTAGAAAGAGCCCTAAGAGCAAACATTCTAGAAGGCCCAGGAAGGAGATTCTGGTCCTCCTAAGATCTGGAATCAGAAATTCAAGACTTTTTCTGTTAGTCAAAGTGGTCGCAAAGCCCAACCAAATTTCAGGGGAAAGGAATAGACTCTAACCATTGATGGAGTATGGGCAAGGTCACATGGCTGCAGAACAGGTGACATGGAAGATGTTGCTGTGACCATCCTTGGAAACACCATCTGCCACAAAAGGGGCATCAGCTTGGAGATCTATTTTCCCAGAGCCAAGCACTGTGTCTGGCACAAAGTAAATTCTAATAGACCTCTAACCAGAATAACACAGTGGTTAAAGGCACAATCTATGGAGCCTGATCTGCCTGGGTGGTATCCTGCCTGTTCCACTTCCCTGGCCCTGGGATCTTGGATGAGGTGTGCCTTAGTGATCATAGTGGTAAAATGCAGGTAGACTCTTCCTCATAGTGTAGTGGCGAGGAATACCCAGGTTCATGCCTGGCTCATACACTTCCAAGTTAGCTACTATAGCAAGAAGGTGGGAGAGGAGAAGGACGTTCCCTGTAGTGGTTTCCCTCTCTAGTCCTTCTTCAGACATTACCATTCTGTTCTCTCCTGTTGAAAACCAGTGGGCAATATCTGGCTGAGCCCTAGGTTGCAATTAAGTCCCTGTGCATGACACCCCATTTGGCAGTCTAAAATGTACTGACTATTCCTCTAGTGGCATATATAATAATGCCAATGTCTCGAAATTTGTTTGGTGCATGCTATATTCTTATAAGTTATGCCCTTGTTTCAAAGTTTACTTAGTACTCTCACATAGCTTTAAATTTCTTCAAGGACTAAGATCTTGCCTTTATGCTGCCTTGTATGATTGCCTTAGAATCTAGTATAATGCCAGACCTACCACAGGCATGGAGTAAACGCTTGTAACTAATATATTACACTAGAGGCCCAGTGCATGGATTCGTGCACTAGTGGGGTCCCTCGGCCTGGCCTGTGCAGATTGGGCAGAAACTGGCTCTCCGATGTCCCCTGAGGGGTCCTAGATTGCAAGAGGGCGGTTCTAGGGTGACACACCTTGGAATCGGGCTCCCTCCTCTCTGGTTCTGGGTGCGTCATCTGAGAACCACAGCTGCCAAGTCACAGCAGCTCCTTCATTGAGCATCTGCCCCCTGGTGGTCAGTGCATGTTATAGCTACCAGTTGGATGGTCAAACAGTCAGACGGTCACTTAGGCTTTTATATAGATAGGTTATTGACATGCTAATAACAAAAGAGTACTTATAAAGACAATTCTGCTTATTACAATTTAATAAAGAGATCTTGGGATTTTCAAAGAGAAAAAGAGGACATGGAACATCACCCTAAGAAAAGGCCAGAGTCATGCATTCCAGCTCTATTTCTATGGTAACGAAGAGAGTAAGGTCTCATCACTGGTACTACCTGTTCCCATCTGGGCTCCTGTGCTGGATCTTTACCAAGAGAGTTATTGAATGGGAACCTGCAGCACTTGGCAAGGAGGGGTTGCCTCCTGAAATGGCACTCAACCTCAGCTGGAAATCTTTTAAGTAGTTAGTGGGTAAGCCTTTCCTCAAACTCAGTTTCTCCAGGAGTTGTGCACAGCCTGGAGTGATGTGCCAGATTTTATGTGCATAGTATAGAAACATCTTTCTTTAGAGAAAACCCATGGTTTTCATGCGGTTCTCTGAGTAATCCCTAAGAAAGAAAAAGTTAACAACCACTGGTTATGAAAACTTGGGCAGAACCCGCTGATCTCTGACACATCCTGCAAGTTGTTTTCATCTGACCAAAAGTTTAATGTTGTATTTACTTACTACTTCCCTCACTTTTAACATGAAACTGAGGGCAGCATTTACAAAAATCCCATAAACTCTATTAGTGGGACTCTTCTATCCTAGTGGTCTGGGTTGTGGTAAACAGGAATTTATTGCTGTGTAATATTGGTCTAAAATTTGGAGCACTGGAATTTATGGATAGGGTGCATGTCTCTAACCATACAGTTCTCTTTTAAAGAATTTGGGGACATAAAAAAATGGAGACAACTCTAGATCATATCAATTAAAAAAATTATTTCCCAATACCAACAGTAGACATAAGAATGAGTATATATACATATCCATACATATCCATATATATATATATATATATATATATATCTTTCCTTTTTCCTAAAACATACATTTTCTCATAAAATGCCACAAAGTCATTTATTATGTCTTTAAAGTGTTCTCAGTATGTGTGATTTATAGGAAGACAAATATATTTAAAAATGATCAGACGCTCAAAGGCTCTGTTAACTCAGAGAAAACCTTGTAATTACATACTAGAGAACCTTATCCGTAACATCTTCAGAGGCAGAATTCCTGAGGATTTTAATCCTTAGTCAGCTTCTCTGGCTGAGGAACTACACATAATTGCAAGTCAGTTCCTGAACATTTCATTTTAATTGAGGCCAATTCTATATAATAAAAGGCTAATATGCAAATCGACCAAACGGTGGAACAACTGGTCTCTATGACGCGCATTGATGGCTGGTGAGTGCAGCGGCAGTGGCGGGAGCCTCTTCTGCCTCGGCTGCAGTCGGACATCTCCTGAGGGCGCAGGCCAGGCTGAGGGACCCCCCCACCCAGTGCACTAATTTTGTGCACTGGGCCTCTAGTATTTATAATAATTGTAGTGATAATTATAGCAGTAGCTTTTTATTGAGCACCTATTGTGTGTCAGGTTCAATGCTAAGCATTTCAGGTATAATGTCCAAATCTTTAAAAACTTCATAATATAATTCAGCTATTGCCTTCTCATTTGGGCAAGAATGGCATTTCTTGTCCCACTTTTTAATGAACAGAAGTTGATTGTTAATATAATATAAAAGACACACTTCTATGGTAATGTCTACTATCGGGAGTTGAAATCTCCTGTGGCTTTCTCCAGGGTCCTTATGTACTTAATTTTTTTTCAGTTATCTTCTATGTTCTAGACCTGGTGCTGGTCTCCAGATTATAAGAGCGAGCAAGAAGGCATTGTCCCTGCCCCCAGAAGCTGATAATCTGTGGCAGAAAACAGCATGTAATATAGGGTGACTTTATGAATAAACTGGACATTGAAAGCTGTGAGGCTAGGACCTAGGTCAAAGTTATTGAATTCTGCTAGTTGATGGACAATATTTTTCTTTGAACTCTTGTCACTTTTGGAGAATATGTTGCCATTATTGCTTTTACAAAAAAAAAAAAATGTCAGAAACACATTCATATTAGTGCATTTTAATTGGCTCTCACTGCCTAGTAAAAGCTTGTAAAGTAGGTAGGAATACATCCACATACTAGATCCTGGGTTTTCCTGTGAATGAGTGGCAGGAAAGGGATTGTAATTTCAAGGCACTCCTGTAGGTATGGTTATAGTTGCAGGAGTGGTAGACTAGAGTCATTTTTACTGTAATAAAATACTTTGTTTTTGAAAACATGATTGTTCCTTAGCCATTTGCAAACATTCTTACTCAACACAACACGTATATGTTGGAGTTTAGGCCTCGGGGATGAGCAGAGGGGAGGGGAAACCACTAGCACAGTAGATAGGAGATAGCAGGAGAAATGGATGTTAGAGACAGGTTTCTCAGATGGGGGTTCTTAAAGCACCTCCTCATTATCCGGGATCATGCTAAAAATGTATATTTCTATGTCCCACCTAAAATCTACTCAGTCTCACTTGCTGGGCTTCCTGATACAAAAATATGTATTTTCACTATAGGGATGATGTCCTAGATTAGGGAAAATGTGGAAATAGCCCTGGAAAATTCAGCATGGTGACATGGAAAGCTTATTGGATTAAGTGTCAAGGGAACTAAACATTTTGGCCCCACAAATGCAGCTAACTAGCAGGATGTTTTGGGGCCAAATCATTTAAATTATCTGGCTTTTCTTTCTTAGAACTCTCTCTCCTCTTTTTCCTCCAACTATTAAGTTGTATCAAAGCATGACACTGATAAAGAAGTCTGAATAATGAGGCAGTATTGTGCATAAACACAGTGTCAGATGAGGACAGATTCTTCAGCCAATCAATTCTCATTCAGTGAACACATAATGTAGGAGATTTGGGAGATGTGCAGGATGAGGTCAGTGTCTTCAACAGCTTACCATCTGCTTTTTGAAAATAAATTTCATTTAAGCCAGAACAAATCACATAATGCTGAAATGGTTAATACGGACAAGTGCTATAGGAGAGCCTTCAATCCTAAGCTAGGGTTGTCAGATAAATGTCATCAAAGCAGACTTCATATGAACCTTTAAGAGAACTAAATTAAATTGTTGGCAAGTTCTAACTGGATATTCCATACAAAAGTCCAGAAACCTGTGGTTTGATTCTCAAAGGAGAAAAAGAAAATGTAGAAATGTAGTGTGGAAAGAACACTCTCGAGTCAGTATATCTCAGTGGTAACTTGGAAAGATTATTACTCTAACTTGCCTGGTCATTATGTCTGTTAATGGTAAACTATACCTATGACATTTTAACTGGAAGAATCTGTCCTTGGATATGGCTGTGAGAGAGTCAATATTTACTGCCAGGCAACTAGCAACATAAGAGAATGGAAATGTGTATCTATAGACAACTAGGGGCACAGATGGAATGGGGAAGTGGGAGAATATCCACTCTGGTCTACTTGGAAGGGCTGGAGGCAGGGATAAGATTGCACCCCACAGCACCCACCCACTCCTCTGGATTATGCTGTGGAACATGGATTGCCGAATACCACCACTGACTACCTTAAAGGAGTCCTTTGAAGATATTATTATAGTCTGAGAAACTCACATGGGAAAATATACTCAGTAAGAGAAGGGGATAGATCTTGGTGTAAGGCACCCATTGTCCAGAGGCTAGGGTTTTCCCGATAGTGGGAAACCAATTTTACAGTAGAGGCTGGAAGAAAGCTAGAAGAAGGTAGCATTTTCATAGAGTGATATGAAAGCTATAAATACCTAAGCAATGTTAGAAATTGGAGGCGTTTACATGAGGGAACCTCCTGTGAGATGCTTAATTCCTAGGATGCCTACATGTGTCTTTGAGGTTCATTTCTTTCTCACTTCTCTGGTTTCTAATGAGGAAAGGTTTTCTCTCAATATTCCTGACCTCTTGCCCTACTCACTCTTCCCCCAGAGAAGGGCAGGAGTCATCAGAATGCTAGTTTAAGTGAGAAAATCCATAAGCACTTGGTAGCCCTCTCCCTCTCTCTCCTTGAGAACTAGCCCACTCACAGAGAAGATGCATTCTGGCCTGGTCCTCATGCTCCATGTCTGACAATGTGGGCAAGCCTGTGGCTGTTCGGTGCTGCCTGGACTGGGGGTCATAAGGCTCACGCTGAAGGTCAGTGCTAGGAAGTCCATTGTGATCACATATCTAAGCCACATTCTCCAGTCCAGTTTTTATCAGTACTAAGCAGCTATTGTGATCTCCATTTGCCAGACTTCATTGTTTATCTCTCAGTTGTTTCAAAATTGGGCAGGAAAAATATCATTTATGGGGTCACAGCTCAATTGAACTGTTGGGAAAATTACGTTTCACATAGAGTTTTCATTTTGCTTATTTTTATTGTCAGTCACTGAAATTGGATACATTGGCAATACGCCATGTCAGGTGTTGTGGGTGTGGCCTCACATTTTCCTGTCCATTGGCACCTATGCAGATAGCAGCTTTCTACCAAGAGTTAGTGATGGTCTTTAGCCAATCCAAGAGAGGCAGGATAAGAAGTAATAATTCATGCTCAATAATTCATAAGATAAAACCTCTCTTTTCCCATGTACCCCAGAAGAAGGTAAACTTGAGGGAGGGAGAAGGTAGTCATTTGGGTTTTAGTAGGATCTGCATCTTGGAATGTTTGGGGGGAAAATCAACACTATGTAGGTTTATACTAATATTGCCAGAAATTTAAGAATAAACTCAGTTTTTAGGAATGGCAACCATTGCAGGGTATCATCTTTAACTGCCTGGTTTCCCAGCTTCCAAGGTAATTTAGAATCCCACTGTTACCATCTAGGAAGGTGCAGATTGGAGACTTAGTTTGAGCACAGAACTTTAAGGGTTAAGAGGACTGGGTTACTAAGCTGAGTGATGTAGGCCACAGGCACGCCCAGAAGTTTTTAAGAAAAAAGAGGCCTAAAGATAAATTCTTGACCACTTCCATGAGAGTTAAGGTAATTTTACTGTGGTAGACTGCATTGTGGGTTTGAAATTATTCCCGGCTGAGTTGAAATTCCAGCTCAGCCACTGGGTAAATATATGGCTTTGTGCAACTCCCTTAACTAATGTCAGTGTGAGTGCTTTTTTCAATCTGTAAAATTGGAATAATATCTTATAGGGAGACTAGAGGCCTGGTGCACAAATTCGTGCACCAGTGGGGTCCCTTGGCCTGGCCTGTGGGATCAGACCAAAACTGGCTCTCTGACATCCCTTGAGGGGTCCTGGATTGAAAGAGTGCAGGCCAGGCCGAGGGACCCCACCAATGCATGATTGGGGCCAGGGAGGGATGCAGGAGGTTAGCCAGCCAGGGAGGGACCGCAGGAGGGCTCCAGGGCATCTCCAGCCCATCTTGCTCAGTCCTGATTGGCCAGACCCCAGCAGCAAGCTCACCAACTAGTCGGAGCATCTTCCCCCTGGTAGTCAGTGCACATCATAGCTAGCGGTTGAGTGGAATCTTAGCATATTATTAGCATATTATGCTTTGATTGGTTGAACGGCTGACTGGACAACCAGACACTTACCATATTAGGCTTTTATTATATAGGATAAGTGAAAGTAAATTCCATATATAAGGCTCATTATAAGTTAATTGAATTAGATGTCAGAGGGGATGGAATCTCATACATGAAAGTGTCTTTAGTGACCATCTTGTCCCTCTTTCAAGGGAGAAAGGTTGAATAATCGTGAAAGGCCTGAGATTTTATGGCATTATAGGAATTCAGTGCTGCAAGGTACTTGAGGATATTTACTGCAGTGCCCTATTGTGAGAGTCTTAGGTCTATAGATATTAAACAACCTCTGGTCATTGCACAAATCAGAAAGTCTGGAACTGGGCTGAGACATCAGAATATTTCATCCTAGTCTAATGCCTTCCCATGATTCTATGCTCAAACCTTTATCCTGTGGTTAAAACAGCAGCATAGGCACAGAGGTGTGGTATCCCTGATGAGTGAAGAAGAAATCTAAAATTCCCTCCCCAAATATCATGACTGCCAAAGTCAAAGTCAATGCCAACTAGAAACTCCTTGTGTCAGACAGATGAGAAATCCCCCATCCCCCCCACACCCTGATTTCCAGGTCAAACACTTGAATGAACAGTATTAGACATCAGCCAAATGATTAAATTCACAAATGGCTTTATACCTAGAATGTGGATGATTTTCTTTTACAGAATCATATTAGGGACCATTATGCAATAATTCAAAACCATTGGTTTCTACTTTAGCAGGAGGAAAATCAAAACATAATGCATGGGATAAAAGTGAGTGGAGGCCCTGCCATTTCTCAGACCACAGAAGCTGATGTATGTTCAATGTAGTGTTTTAGATGAGTAGCAGAGAGACTTACATATGCCCTTTGATGCAAAATTCCTACTATGCTGGCCGTAAGGCACATTATTTATATTACCTTTATGTCTCTGGGAACTGTCCACAATTGTAAGACAGCTAGGGAAACATCCTCACTTATCTGTGGGTGCCAAAAGATTTATGCAGTTCCAAGGACTCTGACACACTGAACCCAGGGTGTTCTCCATCATTGGAGATGGGAATAGTGATAAATGGGTGACAGTACCCTAACTCCTACCAGATGCTGCATGGCGCTAACCCAATTGTCAGACTCTCCTCCGGGCCCCTCTTGGGACTTGAAACCATCAAGTTCTAAATTTCATCTATCTCGTTTGTGCTGTCTAATCCACCCTCAATCCTGTCGGAAAAGTCCACAAGCTAGCAGGAAGGGGCAAGAAGCCACACACCCAGGATAAGTACTAGTAACATTTTCTCATTGTACTATTTGGCCCACTGAAAAGGAGTATGATGCTTTGAATCTGTCAGCTTCTAGCATTCCACCCCCTGCATTTGCTTATACTCACAATAATTAGACGTTATTTTTCCCCCCAGGCTTTGGTCATTTTCACATTATTATGAATTATGACAGGGATACCAGACAATCAGATTTTAAACCTGTCAGCCCGTGACATTTTATTTCCAATCTACAACCCTCTTACCAGCTCTCCCCACACTTTTGGGTGTTAGGCTGATAATGCATCTATTGACTGAGCATGAGTTCCCTGAAGGCACTCTTTAGTCCTTTGTTAAAGCGAGGCTCTGCCTGTGCTATTTTTTTTTTTTAAGCTGGAAAAATAACAGTTCTGAGAACCTCTTCAGGAAAGAGCACCTGCCAAATCTTCCTTGGAGGAAAGGGGATCTCAGAAGAAAATTACCCTTGGGTTCAGTGGTCATAGGAAGCATCTCAAATTTTCAAAGCTACAGAAGGTCAAAATGCCCCAGCATGATTCTAGGCTTGTACATGCACAAATAATGATTTCTGCCTCCCCAAACACATGGTGGATGGACAATATTATCTAAATACAGTCGCTACAATTTCATCCCAAACCCAAATGCAGGTAAAAGAAAACACATTTCTTGGGAAAATAAGCCATTCTAAATGATGATATGTCAAATGCCTCGATTATATACTAGAAGGTTCCTGGCATTTGAAATGTTTAAATACAATAAAAGATAGATTTAGAGATTAAAATGCAAAGTGTATTCTTAAGGACATTAGGAGAGAAAACAACTATCACTTACCTTCACCAACATTTCCTAAAGATGAGACATTTTTCTATCAAAAAAGTAGGAAATACATGATGGTTTATTAAATTATGTAAAGTTGGCTTTCTGAACATTGTTTTTATCTTTCTCATTTTGCCATGGATAGCTTAAAATTTAGCCATGGATCACAAGCAGACTGTGGACCTGTGCTTAGGAAACGCTCTCTCTATTTGTCCACTCGCAACATAACTGACTTCCTGCCCTCCAAACTGAAACAGCAGCAGGATTTAGAGAATGGACACTTTCGTCTCTGCTGACTCAAGTGAAACTACTCAATAGCATTTGTGATTACTTTCATTAGCCAGTAAAACACAGATGTGACTCTAAAGGTGTCATTAAAAGTTCTCCTTTGTAGTTCAGGCTACTGTCAGAGCCTAACCTTGCTTCCCTGAGTTCTCCTTCCTCTCATGTACATGGGTTTTTGAATAATAAACATGCTTGGCTAAAAAAAAAAAAAAAGAAGAAGAAAGAAAGAAAAGAAAACCACCTGATACATTCTTACTCTTTCTACTTAAAACCAGCTTTAGAAAATGGGGAGCAGGAACCCCTCCTGGTCCAAATTTGTTGTGTGTGTGTGTGTTTTTTTTTTTCCTTTAGGAGAATGTGCTGTCTAAACAACCTGGCCAGGCTAAAAGGCAATCTTGCAGCCAGAACTTTAGCTGAGTGCTTTGAAAAGTTCCTCCTTCCTGGCTTTCTCAGTGGGTTGCCATTTTCTCTACTCCAGCCAGCTTTCTCAGGGACAAAGTATCTGTCCTTTCAGGAATTATGGAGCTCAAAGGGCTACAGGTAATTTTTTTTGGCTAGTAGAACGTCTTTCGTATTTTTACTAGAATCTGTTCTTTTAAAAATCATATTTTGCAATGTTTCATTTGGCAGAAAACAGCTCTTCCAGATTTGTTACAAATTACCCAGGGAGGTAAACATACGGAGGGCATTTTATTTGAAATGCTACCTTTCAAGTTTCTCTACTTGGGCTGGTGCTTGTAGGAGACAAGGTAGTAAAGGTTTGAGCAATACATACACAGTCCCAGACCCTAGGAGACTGAAATACTTAGAAACATGTTTTTATTATTCTCATGTCTAGTGCATTTAAAACACTGCCATTGGATCTCAAAATGTTAGGTGAATGCTCTTCAAAATGCATCAGACAATGTAAAATATTAAGGTTTTTATTTAAAATAAAACAAAGGCTAAACTAAGGAGTGGTAAGGTACATTCTCATGCACCAGGATTATCATTTTTGTATCACATTTACCCTTCATTAGAAAGCAAACTCCCTCAGCTGGTTAACTATTTCATGGTTATCCCCTGTATCTGTTTGTTCTTTGAATGAGCTTTTGAGTGAGATTTCAGGCTCCCCCACTCTCTCATAGGTGCTCAAATTGTCACAGAATGGAGTCACCCATCATGGACCTAACATAGGACCTGTTATAACTTTACCATTGTCATTATACCTCAAGGAGAATGTGGATAGGGAACAAAATATGGAATTTCATTCCCCAGATATCACACGCAAAATTACACAAACTTTGCTAAATTCATACACCCTCTTTTTGTTAGTAAGAGATTTATCCCCCTTTTGCATTCACATCATTCATGGTGCAGAATGTTGAAGGCCAAATTCTAAAAGTCATCATTAGGCTGCTCATGGTATCTCTCTTCTTGGGCATAAACTCCATAATTATAATACTAACAATAGGCATGTATTGAGTGCTTTTTAGGTGCTGGGCAGTCCACTGAATTCTTTGTATGCGTTAAATATGTGAATCCTCACAATTCTATGATCAGTATTTCCATTTTACGGATGAGGAAACCAAGGTTCGGATCAATTAATATCTTGGGAGTCTTCTTCACCTAGGAGGAAGACCAAGAGCAATTCTGAAATATGTATTTTTGACTTTTGTATTCAAGGTCAGGTTCTGAAGAATGTACATGTGTAACACAAACCAACATTCACACCATTTTTTCCAGGTAGTTTCTGGATGCTTCTAGGAACAGGGATATGGGAGGGAAAATATAGAGAGGCAGGGTAGACAGAGAAAGTCCTGGCCTCAGTGCTCTCAGCTTTTAGCTCTGCCTCCTCTCCAGCCCTTCCTCGGTCTTCATCTCATTTTCCACTCTTTCTTTTAGACTTGTCTCTGCCTAACTTCTTCCCACAGACTTCCCTATCTTATAAACTCAACTCTCTCTCTACTTTGCATCTTCCTTGTTTGCACCAAAGCCTCAATCTGCACTTGGAATGTGGCTTCAGAAATGGGTTTTTATTTACTTTTCATCACTTCTAGTTTCTCAGTTAGAAAATATGTTTCTTACAAGTAGAATTAAGATCTTCCATTTCCATTGCCTTCCCCTGGACCCCGTCACACTCTCTCTAATGTTTAGCCCTGGGCTTAGAGCAGTCATTGTGAAATATGTACTTTTGTTTTGTGATCATTCTAAGTCCTAGCCAAAGAGAATGGTCTTGAATATTGGCAAAATGCATGTGAATTGTAACTTTTCCATGGGAAGTAGAAAAGGAAATGTGTGTCATAGAAAACCTTTTAGAAAAGGCAGGCAGCATTCTGGACTTTTGTAGAAATTCTACCAAAAAGAAGAATAGTCTCTACCCAACAAAGAATGAAGAGGCACCTGTTTCTGTGAACACGGCTTTCTGATTCTGAGACCTGTTGGAAAACAACTTGTACAAAACCATCGAGTCAACACAAATTGAAATTGAAAAAAAACTTCTATGCCGAGGTCTATCACTTTGTGAATGTATTTATTCATTATTTATTTACTTATTTTTTAAAAATATTTTTGTTGCAAGTATTTCATATGTCCCCTTTTCCCCCATTGACCTCTCCTAGCTCTCCTCTATATCCCCCCGCTCTGCCTTCACCACCCTATTGTCTGTGTGTGTCTATGGGTTATGCATATATGCACACAAGTTCCGTGGTTGATCTCTTCCCACCCACCCACCCTCCCCTGGCTTCCTTCGATCTCTTTGTGAATTTAGAAAATATATTGCTGTTTTAATCTTATTTCCTGGTAAAAATCCAGGCAAATTTAGGCAGCATTCTCCTCTTATCTCTCCTTTGGCTCACTACAATAAAAATAAAGATTTTTTTTTTAAGGAAACATTTTTTGCTATCAGTTTCTGCACCAACAGAAAAATACTCAAACAAGGCATATCAGCATCATGAAATACTGAAAGAGGGATTTCATATTTTTGCATGAGTGTGAAAGCTTATGTTTTACTTCTAAATAAAGTTGAGCCCGGCTCATGTAATTAATCTGCTGAGTTTCCTGAAGATATCCTCTGATATCTGGGGAGTTAAAAAAGTATTTCCTGTAGCAAAGCATTTTTAATAGCTCTTCCCATGAACAAAGAATGGTCACTCTTATTTCCCAGTTCGATGTGCCAGAATGGCTGGGAAAGTTCTTTCTCATTGTTGCAGCATTAAGTCAACATTTGAAAAATGGAGACCTTTTTTTCTTAATCAAAGGATTATTATCCAGGTCATGGGTAATAGAAATCTCACCAGGTTTGGTGCACTGGGCTTATGAAATTGAAACAAGTGGCTCTATTTGTTATTAATAAAAATATATGGTTGTGTTTAAACTAAATATCAAAGTCCTGGTTGAGTCTTAGGGACCAAGTGACTGGATGATATAAGGCCCCCTGACTACCCTTTTATGATTTTCTGTAGAGCTCTTCACACAATTTATAGTGTTGTAATCAGCGGGGTCCTATAGATCAACGTGTAAGCAGGGTAAAATATGTTTTTGTTAAACAAAAATTGTGAAACACTTCATTGTGGGATATAAATTATTATTTCTTTCTTACTTTTCTGCTTTCAGATTTATAGCATTTATATGACACCCATTTTTTTATATACAGAAGAAAATCCAATTACCTTTATTTAGTAGAGAACAGTGGTTTAAAAATATTATTACTGGATGTTAAATCCTTGAAACCAATACTACAGTTGTCCTTGGGCAATGTGGTATCTATTGGTTGTTAGGGCATTAAACAGTCATTTTTCCACAATGTATTTTGGTACTAACTACATTGGCAAGGTAGTAGGTATCATTTAGTGAAATGCTTCAAAGAGCTAAATTATTTTCCTCTATTGAAAGGAAAACCGGATACTCCAAACAACAAACTTTTTTCTATTACCTTATTATTTTAAAATGCTCTACCAGATCAGATAGATAGATAGATAGATAGATAGATAGATAGATAGATGATAGATAGATGATAGATAGATAGATAGATAATAGATAGACACACACCAAGTGTATAAAAGTTCTTGGTCTAGTTTTTCCCATATTTGTCGAACTTTATTTGGATTCATTAAAAAACTGGTAAATTATTTTCCCAATGCTCTGTATTATTGGATCCAAATGTTCAGAGATGTGATTAAATTTAGGCTTTGCGCACATAAATCATAAAAACATGAAAGGAGTATTTTCCTGTTAATCCAGCATTCTGGATCTCATCCTGACATGGGATACTATAGTGACATTAACTTGAATGGGTGCCACTAGTTGGAGAATTAGATAAGAAACTCAAAGGGAGAAGTTGGCAAAGACATTGTTATCATCATGAATTAGTATTTAAGAGATGACTATGAAGAGAGTGAAATGTGTGAGAGTGAGAATCCTAACACTCTAAAAAGAACCAAGATAGTATTTTCAATAGTTTCTGCACCATTTCACATTGTTAATTATTATTGATATTACATATATCAACATAGCATTCTTATGTCTGTCTTCTCTGCAAGGCTAAGTACTTTATTTGCATCATCTCATTTACTCCTAGCAAATAATTTATGAAACAAATATTCTTATCCCGTTTTCCAGATGAGGGAACCAAGTCTTAAACTTCCATAAATTGCTCCTGGTAGGCTGGCTGCTGAATGGAGAAACCCAGAATTGTCCCTCATCAGAGCCCGAGTTGTGAGTTCCTGTCCCACAACATCCTTGGCCTCTGAGCTTCATCCCCACACAATCCTGTGGATGGTGTTTTCCCCACATTTTCTAATAAACAAAAGGGATTCCATTTTTGTTATTGCTTCTAGAAATCTGCCTAAGTTTCTATATATCTTTCAATGGAACAATACTTGTTAATGTTTAACAGTTTTCTTTCTTTTCAGAAGATAAGCCATTCCCTTATGAATCAAACTTTCCAAAACTTGTTCAGTTCACTTACATTTTTCTTAAAGGAGCTTGAAGGTAAATTGCAGTAAAGTGGAATCTCTGGTCAGTTTTATAAGGAAGGACAGAGAGGGGCTATGGATCAGTTACTTGCTATCCTTCAGTTCCAGTACTGTGCTGGGCACCTTACATCATTTAAACTGCAGAAGAAGTTGGTTAGAAAGGCTTCATTAACCTCATTTAAGAGAAACCAGAGATTCAGAAAAATAAGCTGGAAGCTTATTTAGCTAAATGAGGCTCAATCCAGATCATCAATGAGGCCCCTTCCGTATCATGTTCTCGCCTTCAAAGCAAATCCAAAGACACACATGACTTGGATGATCTATCTTTTTCTGTCCTCAGGCATTTCCAGTGCCTTGTCAATCCATTCCATATGTCAGCATTGCAATCTTGCTTTCTTTTTTAAAAAAATATATTTTATTGGTTTTTTACAGAGAGGAAGGGAGAGGGATAGAGGGTTAGAAACATCAATGAGAGAGAAACATCGATCAGCAGCCTCCTGCACACCCCCTACTGGGGATGTGCCTGCAACCAAGGTACATGCCCTTGACCGGAATCGAACCTGGGACCCTTCAGTCCACAGGCTGACGCTCTATCCACTGAGCAAAACCGTTTAGGGCACAATCTTGCTTTCTTAATGGGCAGAGGATAATACCAGGAATTTATTATGCGGGAAGGATGACAATGTTTGGTAACATTAGTATTCAGGAATTAATTTCACCAAACAAATATGCGTGGGGTGAGGTGGGGGTGGTTTGAAAGGTATTAAAGGTATAAGGATCTGACTAAACAGAGTGTTGGAAAGATAAAAGCAATTTTATAATTAAGCCATAATGCTTTGATTTAATGTTAAATGGTTTAGTGAAAACTGAAATGCAATGTGTACCAAAATAGATCTTTTCCCCAGTGCTATAGCCTATTATATTTTATAACTTTTCGAGTTTGAGGTATTGAAAGAAAATGAACAGAAATGCAAATATACTTCATAATGATTGTTTTCCTTTTCTTTCTATATTTCCAGGCTGTTTGTAAAAACAACACAATTTCGTTAATTAACACAAACAATCATAAAAACCACCATTTACCATTGTGTTATTCCCATTTAATGTTCCCATAATGTTGCGCAATGTGAGATTTTTGCACAGAAATTCTCAGCCAGTACCGTCAGCAGCTGAGTTACCATGTGTTGGCAGTATCTGTTCAAACTTGATCAGTGTAAGCCCTCTGAGTAAGATGTGCAGCGCATGCAATTGAAGAAAGATGACCCATCTTAAATTAAATACATTTCCTCTCACTTCTGCTATTAGTAATAGTGTTTAGCCTGTTCTCCAGTAACTTGAATCAGTGCCCTGCGGCACAGAGTAATCAGGTATTTTCCTACGTTATAGAGAATAGCCCTGGAATATTTTCCTTCTGTTCCTTCTGTGGCTTTTGCTCTTTTAGCATTTCTGTTAAAGCAAGAGTTACCATGTATGGTGCCAGTGGGTACTGAAATTCTCAGTGTGTGTGTGTGGGGGGGTCCACACTGTAAATTATACAATTGTCTAACTCAGATGCTGTACACCTTAAACTAATATAAAACAATATTGAATGCCAACTGTAACTGAAAAATAAAACTTAAAAAATAATCAAAGAGAAAAAGTAACTTTTAAAGTGGGTAGAACTTGAAAAGGCACTGGTTCATCAGAAGCCTCCAGGAGCCATTTCAAATGTCTCAGATTTATGAAATTATTGTTCCCAGAGTTAGCATGAATCCTATTTACCTCCAATATCATTATCCTCTTTGTCAGGAACTCTGACAAGCTGAATAAATATATAAAGGGGGGATCTTGGGAGTGGGTAGACAGACTGGTGACTCATGACGGGGTCAGAGCCTTTGCTATTTGCTTAGAAACAGATCTCCTTCCCGGGCTGCCATGGGGAGGAAGTGATGATGGAGAACGGTTCGCTTCAGAGCAACGTGGTCCAGGCAGCTGGAAGGTCAGGGGTTAAACATGTGCTATCTCAGCTATGTTGGGCGCAATAACAACACCAGGCAGCAGGGGAGTGATCTAGCAGGGCAATTAGTCAAGCTGGCCTTGTGGTAGCCCAGATAGGCCTGGCTCTGTTTGCATCTGTTAATCAGTTTGAGATAAGAATCCTTGTGAACCTTTTTGTTACCTTGAGAAAGTAGACACCTGGAAGGTAAACATAAGACAATGGTGTCTTTAATATTGATTTGGAAAAAATGACTACAGCTCCCAGATGGGGTTAAATAATTTTTACCCCTGGCTGTTGAAAAGAAGATGAATTTCTTTGCTTGTTTTCTCCTCCCCGCCACCTCCCCTCCCCACCTACTTCTTAGTCTGTTCTCCCAAGAGCAGAAATTACAAAATTAGACTTCTTTGGACCAAATATGGAACTTAACCCAGATGCCCTAGGAAGTGGGGAAGATAATTTGGATTGTTGTGGGCTTATTTTTCCCCCAAGTTTTTTTCTGTAAATGCCACATTTTGTAAGTCCGTAAACTGATGTAGACATTCAAACATTTGTTTTTCTTGCTTCAGGTTGACCTGATTTGATATTTCTTTTCTTTCTTCTATTGCAAACTCCTAGAGGATACTGACAAAACCTTTCTTTCCTCCTTATGCAGCACACAAAAGTCAGCAAAATTGTGAGGGGAGGGGGGCATTTTATAGCTATCTGGGACTAATTTTAATCGTACTAAAAACTCAGAATTGGAAGCTTTCAAGATGGTAGTTGAAGATTTATCTTGAACAACCATTTGCTGTGCCCTGAATATGTACGCTCACACCTCTGTACCTTTGTTCACCTGTCTTCCTGGGCCTAGACTATTCTACCTTCACCCACACGCAAATGAAGAGGTGTGTGTGTGTGTGTATGTAGGTCTTCAGCAGCAGCAAGAAAATTGAGAAATACATTTATGTGCATCTTTCCTCACCCAATTTAAGCTTACTTCATGATCTAATGATCCCATTTCACATTAACATTTCTGGTTATCTTCAAATTCAGTTTCAGAAGCTATATTCACTCTCTGCTTGAGCACAAAGCATATTTGGATAGGAAAAGGATCTTTCTTCCAACCTTTTCATTTATTAAAAAGCCAAGCCAAAGAGTTAACCACCCAGATGTACGCAGGAATCATTTTTATCCCCCCCACAGGAGCTATCTGTGTGGCTATGGGGAATTTATTTAACTTCTCTGAACCTCATTTTTTCACCATTGATAACCTGAGAATAAAAGTAGGACCTATTTCATGTTGTTCTTGTGTAAAATCAATGAAAATGCATATAGAGGCACCTTGTAGGATGCTTAGAACATAGGAAGCACTGTATAAAAGACACCTATTTAGGAGATACTTTGGGCTAGAGGTAGATGAACTGCCTTATGCTGCTGATTTTCTAAACCTAAACTGACAATAAGACATGGTTTCCATAACAAGATTATTTTACCAAATTGATTTTTAGGAGTGTTATTAAGAGACTTTATTTTTTTTTAAAAAATTTCTTTATTTTTTCATCACAGTTGATCCCCCATATATCCTCTTTCTCCTTCACCTCCCCTTTCTCTCCCCGCCCCCCCACAATCACCACACTGTTGTCTATTTCCATGAGCTCTTTCTCTTTTTCCCCCATTTTTGCTCAATCCCTCCACCCTTCTCCATACCTCCCCCCCAGAGCTGTCTGGTTAGACTTTATTTTTAGTGCAGTTTTAGGTTCACAGTAAAATTGAGTGAAAGGTACATATGCCTAGCCTCTCCCATTGTCCACATCTCCTACCAGAGTGGTATATTTGTTACAATTGGTGAAACAACATTACCACATCATTATCCTCCAAAGTCCATCATTTATGGACTACAGATTAAATTTTTAGGGTTTTGAGAACACTCAGGGATATCTAGTCATTCATTTAGGGAATTTACTTTTCCCTAAACTGTGACATTTATTGTGCTAATGGGATATAATCTAGGCCTATAATAGGTTCGTAATCTAGAGTTTATCATTTTTATCTAAACTCTATTACGCTGAGTTTATTTTGAAAAAGGCCTATTATTCTACCTCTCATGTGGGGCACTCTCTACCAGATCTACATGCTATAATTACACACTTACCAGGATTATGACATGTAGGTTTCTGCCAAAATGTAAAGGGATGTGTCTTCTAAACCTCACAGTGAAATGGCAAAAACCACTTTAAATCCCCACTCTGATAATATGCCATTGCAAACCACTTTTATTGAATCTATTGGGGTGACATTGATTTATAAAACCATACAGGTTTCAAGTGTACAACTCATTAAAACACCATCTACACACTGCATCATGCGCCCATTGCCCCAAGCAAAGTCACTTTCCATCTCCCCTTTGCCCCCCTTTACCCCTCCCTCCCCCCTTTCCCTCTGGCTATCACCACACTATTGTCTGTGTGTGTGTGTGTGTTTGTGTGTGTGTGTATGTATATATATAATTTTTTTTGCTTAATCGCTTCACCTTTCTTCATCCAGTCCCGCAACCCTCGTCTGTTCTATGTATCCATGCCTCTGCTTTTATTTTGTTCATCAGTATATTTTTTCACTAGAGGCCCCATACATGACATTCGTGCACTGGAGGTGTGGGGGATGGTCCCTCAGCCCGGCCTGTGCCCTCTTGCAGCCCAGGACCCCTTGGGGATGTCCGCCTGCAGGCTTAGGCCCACTCTCCGCCACCGCCACTGTGCAGTCGTGAGCCTGGCTTCTGGCTGAGCAGCACTACCCCCTCTGGGAGCACACTGACCACCAGGGGGCAGCTCCTACATTGAGCGTCTGCCTCCTGGTGGTCAGTGTGCATCATAGCAACCCGTGGTTCTGTCCTTTGGTCAATTTGCATATTAGGGTTTTATTATATAGGATTATATTTCACTTGTAAGTGAGATCAAATGGTATTTGTCTTTCTCTGACTGGCTTATTTAATTTAGTACTTGCTCTCCAAGTCTATCTGTGCTGTGGTAAAAGGTAAGATTTTATTTATGTTTTTATGGATAAGTAGTATTCCGTTGTATAAATGTACCACAGCTTTTTTAGCCACTCATTTAATGATGGGCACCTGGACTGTTTCCCATCTTGGCTATTATGCTGCAATGAACATAGGGGTGCATATATTCTTTCAAATTAGTATTTCAAGTTTCTTCAGATGTATTCCCAGAAGTAGGATTGCTGGGTCAAAAGGCAGTTCTATTTTTAATTTTTTGAGGAAATTTCCATATTGACAACCCAATTTAAAAAATGGGCCAAAGTCCTGATTAGATACTTCTCCAAAGAGGGCATGCAGATGACCAATAGACTATGAAAAAATGTTCAACATCACTAATAATCAGAAAGACACAAATTAAAAACCACAATGAGATATCACCTCACATCTGTCAGAATGACTATCATCAAGAAATCAACAAACGACAAGTGCTGAGAAGGATATGGGGAAAAGGGAACCCTCGAGTACTGTTGGTGGGAATGCAGACTGGTGCAGCCACTGTGAAAAGCATTTTAAATAAGACCCTTTAAAATTTCTTCTAGACATATGCTTGTCTCATTTTTAAGTTATTATTAGATTATGAGAACACATCAAAGGCCAGCTACAGCATAATCTGCTTTAGCACAGATTTGGGGATAATCAGATTTTGGCCCTCAGATTTTCGTCCAGAATTATCTTTCCAAAACAAGCCCCATGATGAATTCCTATGCTGACAACTCTATTCTGGGTATGTTAAGGTCCCTGCAGACACTGAGAAAGTGAGTCTGGGTGGGGCCAGGGCACCTGCATGGATGAACAGCAGTGTTCATGTCTGAATCTGAACCATAGGTCCAACTGCTAAATAATCCGTGCAAACCTTACACCAACAATAAATTGGATACCTATCTTTTCAGAAACAGCAGCCTTGTAGGGGAGTCGGGTAGGAGTGGGGCAGATAGAACTGAGGGTGGGCAAAACAGAATCAACGCAATGAGAACACAGCTTCCCTCACATTCTTTACTCCAACCACTCTGCCTTTCTTAGTGTTGCTCAATGTGACATACTTCTTTCTACCATGGGATCTTGACACACGCCTCCTGTCTGCAAAGCAAGTCTTCCCTTTAACTTGGTTAAAATGTTCTTTTCAGTTCTTATTCAAATGCCCATTAATTAAGGAAGACTCCCCGAGTCTCTAAACTAAATCTGGTAGTCCTCTGTTTTTTCATAATGTGTCATAATATGTTAATGCGATTATTCAATGCATTTTGTTTCATCCAGTAGAAAAGTTCTCATGGCTCAGGCCTTGAGTCTCCTTGGCTTTGGGTCAATAATACCTGGTGTGTTGGAGATGTTCATATAATGTTTGTTGAATGAATTAAAGAATATGCATTCTGGTAGCATTAATAGAAAAATGAATTGCAAGTCATTAAATACTTATGTTGACTTTTCTAAGCACATTCAATGCTACATGATTTAACTGGAGCTTAAAAATTTCAAGTTTTAGATATAGTATAAAATGAAATGAAAAGAAATACATTTTACCATGGAAAAGTGACTTTACTTGTAATTATAAACTGTATTCCAGTTTTGGTAAATTAACAGGGTTCAAATCAATTTAAACAGTGGTACTTATTCTTTTCATCATAGAGTATAATTATCTGGCTTTTATGATTAAATAGGGCATCAGAACAGGTTTCCCTTTTGTCCTCATTTATTTTCTTAAAGGAGCCAAGAGAAATCCAAATTTCACTTGGATATGGACTGAATTTGCAAGAATAACAAGTAAAAAGTCAGTCCGTATTTTAGATGCTTTAATCTTTACCTGTAAACTGGGCAAAGGACAGGTACATTAATTTTTACTAATGGTTTATGTTTTACCGCTATTGAATCAAGGATCTATTTATCAAACATGGCATGTCTTTTGTAAACACTTTCTGTTCCCAAAATGACAGAGGTGCAAAAGAAAATAAAAAAATTGAAAAATTAACCACTGGTGACTTTCAGATTTTTTGGCTCAGGTTAGTGAAATGCTTCATTGAAATGATATGGAAAAATTGCTGAAAATCAGATTCCAATGCTGGTGGGTGAAAAATGTGTAACTCAAAGATTTATGATGAATCAGGATATTCTGGGGAGAGAAGATAAATTAAAGAAATCCTTATCAAAAAATCCTGACCTCTGAAATGATTTAACAGGCAGAAGAATCTAAGATAGCTTATGATCTTTATTTTATAGGAGCTGTAGAGTGCACCATATTTTGGGGTGACTTATCACGATTTAACATTTAATTTCTAAGCATCACCATGCATGGGATGAGTAATAGCAGAAAGTATTGGTTCAGAGGAACATGAACTATTGATACAGTAAAACAGAAAGACAGCAGCACTATGAAATTGGACAGATAAAATGTAATGGAAGAAACCACTGACAGGGTGGATGAGTCACAAGAGAACAGAGAAATGGTTGCATCAGAAAAACCTTGCAGATATCATAAGTCTGTACACCAAGGTCAGGAGCTGATCCAACAGGGGAAAGGTCAACATGGCCTCAAACTTCCAGGACAATGGATCAAGAGGCTTTGGGGAACAATTGCTGATACTCTAGCTCATTATCATCTTTCTTTATCTATTTGCTCTTTGAGAAGGTTAACAACCATGTTATTGTTAAAATGGTTAATTGCTAAACATATACACACCTACGTATATGTATATATTTGTGTTTTGGGTTAAATAACACAGAGGGGTTTAGTCAAGAGCATGCCTTTCATGTTTGCTCTGAGGATGGGTTGCTAGATCTCCTGGTGATTGATTAAATTCAAACTCCAATGCACTTCCAAGATTTTCTCTTTAGATTTGGGTATCATTTAGGTTTCAATCTTCCAACTTTTTCAATACTGTTCATGTAAAATATAACCAATATTCTGTAAGACAGTTGGCCTTGATAATTCAATATTTATTGTGAAGATGAGCTCCTTAAAACAGTACTTTAAATATATATATATATATATATATATATATACAGTATATATGTATACTGTATATAGATAATGTGCATATATATATATATATATATATATATACTGTATATATACATACTAGAGGCCTGGTGCACAAATTTGTGCATGGGTGGGGTCCTGCCAGCCCACTCCATGGGGCTCGATCAGGGGCATGGCGGGCTGGGGGGAGGGCCAGTTGGCCAGTTGGCCAGCTGCAGTGCGTATCATAGTGACCAGTCGTTCTGGTCGTTCCAGTCGCTTGGCATGCATATATATATATATATATATATATATATATATATATATATAATTTTTTTTCTGTTTTTCAGAAATAGAGATAGAGAGAAACATCAATGATGAGAGAGAATCATTGATTGTCTGCCTCCTGCATGTCCCCTATTGGGGATTGAGCTTGCAATCTGAGCAAGTGCCCTGACCAGGAATCATACTGTGACTTCCTGGTTCATAGGTTGATGCTCAACCACTGAGCCTCACTGGCTGGACCTAAGACAGTATTTTTAAGTGACTAGTATTTTTAAGTAACTAATATAATATAATACGATATTTTAATATAACAGAACTTTCCATGCTATTTTGATTTTTCAAGTTTCAAAGGGCACATACTCTTCATGAGGCGGAGATCACTATACTTTTATAGATCAAAGTATCTAGGTTATGATAAGAGGCTTATGGTCTCAATAAGATTCTAGGGTTAGAAATTTACATAAATTCATATCTAGATGATCTCATGAGATTCAAAGAAATCTCTAAGGATTGAAACTTGAAATACGTGTACTTTTTTTTTCTAGGGCAGTTGAGAAATGAAAACATTCCTAATTATTTCAAGCCCATATAGTGGTGTACAGTGTAATTAACTCTGATATGTGTTTCACACCCAATTAGAGGGTATTTAGCACCAAGATAATTGGATCCAGCAGCACCTGGGAAGTGAAATCAAACAAGTTTATCACCACATATTATTGTCCTATGATCCTCTGCACTTTATGTTGTGCATAAAAAGAATGGTCAAGACATCTGGGAAAATGTTACTCATCATTGCAATTTACTAGGCCTAAAACTAGTTCAAGGTATTTCTGTATATTTAATAATCCCTAAAATTTTACTCTGACTTTATAATCCTTGTGTTCCTTTTACTAATGATTTTTTCTTTGCTTAGCAGTATAACACCAATTCATTTTCCTTAGTTGGCAATGTTTTGTGATATTTTCTTGATAATGGGGATAATCTATTAACATTTTTTCCCTTTGGATTACCTAAGAATGAAGTACAAAATTGGAGTTGAGGCTATAACCCATATTCTGAAATTTTCAGACACCGCTAACCACAGGTTCAAAAGATCCACACTAGAGACTTGTGTCTAAGAGTGTGGTCTGTGGACCTGCAGACTGGGAACTCTTTAGAAATGCAGATTCTTGAACCCTGCCCCCGGTCTATTTTCTCTGCACTTTGAAAGAAAGATTCCCCAAATGATGCCTATATATACTGATGTCTAGAAAATATAGCCTAGGTAAAGTAAGAAATCCTCTAGGGCAAGGTCCATCAGCTGTTTATCTTCATAGTCCTGGTTGCACCAGCACACATGACAACATGTATGGAAGAAAAGAAGAAGGAAAAAAGAAGGAAGAAAGAAAGGCAGGTGGGCAAGCTGTGTATCTGGTAGTCATGGGTCAGTTGCTTCAAAATAGATGAAGCCAACAAGTACTATTTGAGCATAATTGGTCTCATAGTTCACCCCTCTTACCTTGATCCTCGTTCTTTCTAGTCCTGCTGTTTAAACTTGCTTCTGACTCCAGGCTGCTCCAATGCCATGTTCACAAGTAGATCCTTAGCTCAGTCCTGAGCTGTACCTTATGAATCCTGAACCTCCATCATCAACTGTGGCAACATGGCTTTTGAGCTTTAGACAAAGACAAGGCCACAGTCATCACTTTTCTGTATAGATTTCTCAAGGAGCAGTGGCAACTCAACTTAACCATGCCTGTTTAAATAAGGGCTTTCTCATTTCCTTGGCCTTTCTTTCTTATTTTCTTTTTTTCTCCTGGTTTGAGTGACACGTTATGAGAAATTCTTGACAACAAAGACACTTTCCTGAAGTAAAAAGTATAGGTCCATTTGCTGCCTCATATAAGAAAATCTAATTTTCTCATAGCCATGGCATTTACACAAGGGAAACACACCAGAATCCTGTAAACCCTGGCTTTGTTCCCACAGACAAGGAAGACCTTTTGCTTTTCTCCAACACATTTTTTTGGGGGGGAACTAGACAATCACTTATAATTACATTATTGTACTCTGTTATTACATTGGAATATTTGAGATGACTTTTAATACTACGATTTAAAAACACTCACGGAGCCAACTAATCAAAACTAAACTAAAGCTAAAATTAAAGTTAATGGAAGATGAGGAAATGCTTCTTGAGAATTTAATGCCTTGGCATATTCATTTGTGATTTTTTTAAGTGTTGTTGTTTTTTAAATTGAGAATCTGCTGAGTGCTAGATAAAAAAAATAACAACGTGCTTAAGAAAATAAAATGTGGATAGAAATTGTACAAGTGGAGCATGACAAGTGTCAGGAGAGGGTTTTAGGCATCAGAAATTCAGAAGCAGTCTGGCCAGTATGGCTCAGTGGTTGAGCATTGACCTATAAACCAGGAGGTCAAGGTTTGATTTCCAGTCAGGACACATGCCTGGCTTGCAGTCTCAATCCCCAGTAAGGAGCGTGCAGGTGGCAGCTGATCAATAATTCTCTCTCACCATTGATGTTACTACCTCTCTCTCCCTTTCTCTCTGAAATCAATAAAAATACATTTTTTAAAAAAAGAAAAGAGAACCACTGCCATCTGGGTTGAATGTAAAGGATTCACATAGGGAGAGAAGAGAAACTCAAAGATTTTTAGGGAAAATACCATCATTCCTTGCCTGGAAATTAGGTGAAAGACTTGCTCTGGCTATTTTACCCTGAAAAAAGGTATTGAGTAAAACATGAACACAGTGATTTCTGAATAGCAAAGATAAGTGTTTGCTTTAAAAATCACCACAGTCCACATTGCTGGGGGATAGAAAAGAAAAGAAAAGAAAATCTTATATATACGGTACTTCAGTAGAGTCAGATACCTTATGGTCAAAGCAGCAAGAAATATGTTGAAAGCTATGTTTTTCTCAACAAAGTAGCAAAACCTACTTTGAAGAAAAGAGAAAGTTCTGTTTCATATGACAACCAAGAATTGTGTGTGTGCATGTGGGTGGGCGTGTGTGTCCATATTTCATATAAAGCCTCAATTTTGGGGGGTATAAAAAGTTTACTTTTCAAATGGTTTATAGATACATTTCTAGTATATATTTATTACTCTCTACTCAGTAGCCACAGGTTTTATGTTTGGCAAATTCCCATAGATGATGTGAGTTCGGAGAAGGGTTATGAACAAGTTCCCCATTATTTCCTTTCTGTTGCTAACTTTACTGGAAGCCAAAATGGTGGTTTCCAAACAGTAAAGCTTTGGTTTTAATCACATATGCTACTTCTTAGAAAAGAAGAAGGAGAAACACACATACACACACAAAACAAACAAAAACAAACAAATACAACAACAACAACAGAGAAGACATTCAAGGTTTGGGACTTTGGGTCTTGTAGACAATTCCACAAGAAGAAATCAAACTTCTAAGTATTGATTTTTCAGTGTAAAACTTCTAACTATTGATGTCAGTTTCTCTGCCAGCAGCTTGAAATTATGCCATCCTAGGCAGATCTTGGCCAGAATTATTTCATACTTAATGCGCCCTTTGATGTAGAAGAGTGTTAAAAGCTTATAGAACTTCTCCCTCATCCCCGCCCCCCCCCCACCCATTTCCTCTACCGTTTGGATTGGCTTTCCTCTGCAACCACAGAGATGTGCAGTTGAGTTTGTGACGCCTTAGGAAGGCTCTTCTCCTTGAGTCTTTCGCCTTCAGTGTGTTAGCGCCTCATCTCTGGACTTCCCAGATTTGTAAACAGCCGGAGCAGATTTTAAAAACCCAACAGTGCTTGGCCAACGTAAACTAATTTTCATGGAATATCAACAGACTTGCTATGATCTACAATTTCTCTGGGCCCGACATCTTCACTCCCCTTCTGTGCATGACTCAAAGCACAGCCTTAATGCTCTGGGGCTCTTGGGATGCCATTCTCAGAAGCAGATGGGCTAATAAATGTGCACAGTATCTCAGAATCCAAACAGAGAGGCAGGTTTAATTTTAGAACTTACTCCCCAGGAAAATATAAAATTTTAAAGCATGACTCAGTGAAAGGCTCTCCAGAACTTTAATTCTTGAATATTTCAGCGTGCACGCCTGTGTGTGTGTGTGTGTGTGTGTGTGTGTGTGTGTGTGTGTTGGGAGAGTGCATTACCAATAGAATTTTCTAGACTAAACCATACATTGTAGAATAAAGTGTGGGAGCTCAGTCCCTTATCTCAGTTGATTATGGTTGTTTCACATAATAGAAAAACATTTTAAACAACTGGAATACAGATAACTTCCCAACCTCTTTTTTTTTTTTTGCTAGTGCAGATTAAGTATGAAATGTTATGACATTTGAGGTCTTGCTCTTCAGAAGGCTCATTGCTAACGAGGCAAGAGTCTGGATGCTTCTATAGTGTGATATACAGCTGTTTAAATAGAGTAGGCTTAGAACAGTGACCTGAAGGAATATTTGCTCTTGAGCTTGCTTCCTCCAAGGTTCAAATAAAAGTTTTGCCTTTAACACGGTGGAAAAGGGCATCCAGAATATTCCCCCAGCAGAGGGAATCGAGGAGAAAAAAAGAATACTGCACAGATGTGAGCACAAGCTTCCAAAAATATTAATGCATTTCTTCTGCAGCCATCCTCTCCTATGCCCACCTGATGCAGCAGGTGCTCTGCTTGCAAAGGTGGAAAATATTTCATCAAATTCCTGTGAAAAATAACCTTTCTTTCTCATACTAGCACTGACTCCCTTAGATTTTTTTTTTACCTCTAGGAAAAAAACATTGGCACTTTACTCTGGGTCCCTGGAGTTAATTGAAAGCTTTGCTTTTGTACCGATAATTTGCTTTAACTAGGATTGTTTGTGTCAAAACCTTCAGAATGGGTAGCCCAACAAATATAGTTAAATGTAAATGAAAGCAGGCAGCACTGCACTGAGACTTCCATTTTTACATGTTTTGTTACCTATGTACTGGTATTTGATAGTGAACAAGCCAGCTAGTTGTCTGTGGTCTTGTGTCCACAGGTTGCTAAGATCCTGCATAGGTTTACAAGTTAATTATTTTCCATGTTTAGGGGCCCAACAGACCCTAGGAATATATTAGAAGGAAGTAGACTTTCTTTTGGGTCCCTTGCTGTGTTGTATCTAAATTTTCAACTTTTAATAGTTGCCAAAGTTTTCAATTAATCCTCTCCTTGTCACTGATCTTGTCTCTGCCTAGAAATGTCTACAGTTCTCAATGCCACCACAAGCAAAGGGGTCATGTTTCATTCACAATGTTTGGCTTTCTGTTAGCTGATTGGATAAGTGCTCTATTCCAATGAACTGGGAAATGCATGAAGGTTGATATCTTATTCTTTCAAATGAAATATTTATCCTCAGAAAACAGAGGCTTTAATGACTCTAAGGTGGAATTTGGAATATCCCAGAGGAAGCTGGGGGGGTTATTAGAAATCACATTGGTGATAGAGATATAGTAAGATGAGCCACCTCATCCAATATTGGTAAGAAAGGACACTGATATGACTATTCTCAAAGCCAATGTAAATCAAATGCCCTCAAAAGGTTCATTAACTTTGGTCCAATTATTCCACTTCCTAAAGCCTTTCCTTGGAATATCAATTATGTATTTGATAACAATGAATAAATAAATAATATTTTAAATAATACTAAAATATTGTTTACTGAGTATCTGCTATATGCTGCACTATGAAAATTACCTACTATGCCTTATCTCATTTAGTCTCCCCAGCAAGCCTTTGAACTGAGGTTTATTTCTACAGTAACTTTAACAGAGGGGAAAAGAAGACTTAGAAAGGTTACAATATCAAGTTTAAATTAACACAGCTAGAGAGCTAAGGAGGTAGATCGCCAGACCCAGGACTGCAGCTCTGGCGCAGTGCATGAACTACACACTTGTACATGAAAGCTGTGGTCTGACTCCAGTGTCACACACTTAATGACAACAGAACTTCCTTTTCAAGAATGCTCACAGCCACTTTTATGCAACAACTCCTGTGCATTGCCCTAGTTGGATGCTACTTGAAGTCCCTTGAAAACAGTTAAGGTCAGTATGACAGGAGGTACTGGGAGCAGCAGAGGACTAAGGAATGGGACCCCAGTGTGTTAACTGTCAGGGACATGGTAGGAATAGATTTCCTGATCCCCTTCTGAGAGCTCTGTGCCTAGTTCTGCCCATGATTTCAGAGTGGAAGTGATGCATTTCTCCTCTGGACTAGCATTTAACTGCCACAGGAAACCCTTCAGAGTGCTTTGCACACTGCAATTTTCCAGATTGTGGCTGCTCTGTTTGTCTTGGTCCCAGCATTAACATGATGATGACCTTGGACAGAGCCCAGGTCAACCCACACGTAGAAGAAGTATAAACCTTGTTTATTCCAGCCACTGGGATTTGAACGTGTTTTCACTACAGCCTTACCTAGCCTATCCCAATGGAAGACAGTGACATTCTCTTCCACAACCTACTACTAAGTAGCATTCAGACCAAACTCTGATTTCTTATCTGTAAAATGATCAACTTCACCCATTTCTCTCACTCCTCACTCTCCATCACTGACTATCACTAATTTGTCCTCTATTTTTATGAGTTTGGTTTTTTTAGGTTCTATATATAAGTTATACAGTATTTTCTTTCCCTGACTTATTTCACATAGCATAGCATCCTCTAGAATGGCCAGATTTCCTTCATTTTTAATGGTTGAATAACATTTTATTGTATATATAGAGCTGGTCCCTGCCTTACAATTGGTTGACTTATGATTTTCCTTTTCCTTATTATGGTGCAAAAGCAATATGCATTCAATAGAAATCATATTTCGATTTTTGAATTTTGATCCTCTCCTGGGCTAATATGTGGTTACAATATCCTTTCATGATGCTGGGCAACCATAGGCCAATGCAAGTGTTCTGAGCACATTTAAGGTAGGCTTGGCTAAGCTATGCTGTTTGGATGGTTAGGTGTTTTAAGTGCATTTTTGACTTACAATATTTTTAATTTATGATGGGTATATAGGGATGTAAACCCGTTATAAGTCTAGGAACATCTCTATACCATGTTTCTTTTATCCATTCATTTGTCAATGGACACTTAGGTTGATTGTATGTCTTGGTTATTGTGAACAACGCTGCAGAGAACATAGAAGTGCAGATATCTCTTCAAGATTGTGATTTCATTTTCTTGGGATATATATACCCAGAAGTGGGATTGCTGGGTCATAAGGCAGTTCTATTTCCAATATTTTAGGAAGCTTCATAACTATTTTTATATAATGGCTACACCAATTTACAAAAAAATATCGGTCTTGATTCTCAGATATCAAAACAAACTGTCCATTCTCCCTACTCATCTGATACCTGAAATTTATGAATGCTTTTTTAGTAGCAATTCAAATATGTATCTTTGAATTGCATGTTACAAAACACTCTGATATTAGAAATTATATATATTATAGATAATCTTGATGTTATTCTACTTATTTCACTCTTCAAATGCTCTCATGATATCCCTGCATGAAATTAAATAAGTAGAAATTAAATGAATGGACTGTTAGCTTAGATCCCTATTCACTTATTTGTGCTTTAATATAATGTTATTGGCCATTATCAACAACTGATCTCAGAAATAGCCAAATGAGGTTTACTTTTATATATCCTATAAAACAAGAATTAATGATAAATCTATTTTGCTAATGGTGACTTCTATCTATGATTAAATATGATAAAATCCTTTACAACCATTTTTGTTGTTGTTGTTTATACACAATAGAGTGGTGAAGGCTTGGGAGAGGTGGATGCAGGTTAGAAGGGGTCAATGGGAAAAACAACAAACCAACAAAGGAGACATCTGTAATACTTTCAACAACAAAAATACATTTAAAAAAAAAGAAAAAAGAAGAAGAAAAAGGGGGTGGAGTATTAAAAAGTGTATTCCTGGCAAGTTGGATCAGTAGTTGGTAGCTTTTCTACTCATATATTTGGAATAAATATAACTTCGTTCATACGTTGTGATGAAGATGCATAGTTAAGGTTAAGTTTCTTTTTAGAATGTGATGCTAGAAAATAATTCATTGAAATAAATGCTATATTAATTTTGGGGGGATAAAAATATGCATAATTTATTATATTTCCTTTATCCTCCAGCTGCCAGGCAGCTCCAATTCACAAGTCAAGTGGATGATATTACTTCTGTTATCCCTACTGGTTGGAATATTTGCACCACTTTTTAATTTATGGCTTTAAGTTCCTGTTGTTATTCTAATGAGAATTGTCTTATAACATATGCCTTTCATTGCAATCCTCTGTAACCAATTTTGCAATGAGAAGATTTACAACAAAATAACTGAAATAAAGTCACACTGTCCCAAACACTTCATTTTGCCATTCAGTCGTTTTTATGCTGGCTGTTAACATGTGGATGTGGCTTAACATCCTTGTACCTCTAGACATCTAAACATCCAGTAAACTTTAAATGCCCAATCATTTTGTGAACTAAATAAGAGAAGACACACACAGATGAGCAGCTTAGACAAGGGTAAGCCAGAAACAAACTAATTCCTCGAATGGCACCTTCTCTTTCAATGAGAGAAAGCAAAAGTGCCACAGATGTATTAGTAATTGAGTTACAATGACCCAGGGTCGGTGTTCTGTTGGAGAGGTACATTTTCCAGGTAGGAAAGATGGACTAAATCCCCTCTATTGGGGATGTCTACCTCTGCCTTAGTGACTGGAAGAAAAAGCATCACAAACTGAGTCTCCAGCTGGTTTATATCTCACGTGGCAATCAATAACGCAGGTAAACATTAACTCCGAGTAAATAGGTATCTAGGTCCCTTCACTTCTGCACGTCTGAAGAGGCCAATGCTTTTCTCAGGAAGACAGGATCTGTTTTTATCAGTGCTCTTACTGAAGTAAAAGCAGCCGCCCGCACAGCTGGGCTCACTCCCAGTGGGAATTCTTCTGTATCCCCTCCCATCGTGACCAGACTGCTGGGTTGACTCTGTCCCCTCCTCTCCCTTAATCTCTGAGACACACAGGTACCTCTGGTCAACTTTCAACTCTTTTAAAACACCGATTTTCAACCCTGGACAATGTCATGTAGCATATTTCTTAATTAGATGACCCCAGTGAGGCAATGTATAGGGAGTTAAATGGATGGACACTTTATTTTTCAATAAGACAAGATCTCAAAGATGAGAGTAAATCATGAATGATTTCATTGGTTTTTAAAAACACACCCTGTATCTCCTCTTTTTGGATGTTTCTAAAACAAATGGACACCAGCAGAGGTCTTTTGTGTAGCTGCTGTGCAAGCAGTCAGATACACTACGTGTAGCATCTTAATTAAAATCGCATCTTATACTTTCTGCCAGAATCTGCCATTCATGGTAACAAGCACCCCCCACCTCACACCCCACACCCTGCTAGTGCACATTTCAGTACAAAGAATTAGCCATCTTTTGAACGCATCAAGGATTTTCCAAAATGTAAATAGAAATCAAATACAAAAAGGGATTTGCTGAAATATTTCTTTGAGATTGGTGTTTGAAATTAAACTCTTGTCATGTTTGAAACTGGAAGCTTGTTATTGCTTGATTAGTCATGTGTTAGGTGATGCAATTTATATTTCCTCTTCATCATCCTTTTCTTCTTTCCTCCCACCCCCATAGTTTATGGATCATCTCTGTATGGCTTAGAGTAAATTCTGCTATTCAAAGATGTAAGGTTTTGCTAAAATCAACTTTGCTTCTAGTAATAACAGTTTCTTTTACTAAGTCTTTTGTTCACTGAATGAAATTCAAAGAAGTTAGAGGATTACATAAAACCCAATTCTATCTTGTTTTGTCATTAAAAAGTAAAAGAACTTCTATTGCTTTTGATATACCTATAGTTACTTTTTAAGTTTTTAATCTAATGTATTTGGGTGACATTAGTAAAACTATACAGGTTTCAAGTGTAAAATTCTATAATACATTATCTGTATATTGCATTGTGTATTAACAACCCAAAGTCAAATATCCTTCCGTCATTATATATTTGACCCCTTTTATCCTTTTACTACCTCCCCCCGGCCCCCTTTCCTCTGGTGACCACCATACTGTTGTCTATGTCTATGAGATTTTGTTGGTTTATTTGTCTTCTTTGTTTATTGGTTACTAGAGTTTTTTTCTTGGCACTTTTACTCAGCTAAATGATAGCAAGTTCAAGATTTCTCAAATTTACACCCAATTACCCTTTCTCCTCACCCTGCTCTTTAAAGGGGAAAATAGAATGGATTTCAGAAATACTGACTGATTTCTTAAGCCTTAGATCTTTGGTCGCCAAGGAATGGTGTTACTATTTCTAAAGTAAATAACTGAGCCATCTCCCTCCCACTCCACCCCCCCCCCCAAAAAAAAACTCAAGAGAAATGGAACAATGCAGTATTTATTTCCTTCCCATATCCATAGTGACTTGATAATTCTTTGCCTTTTTTTCCCAAAGGGCTATAATAATAATTTTAAAGCAATCATTATCCTTTTTTACATCTTTTGTGAGGCATAATTTATATACCATAAAACCACACATTGTAAGAGTACAAGTCAATGATTTCAAATAAATGTACAGAGTGTGTAACCACCATCACCATAATCCAGCTTTAGAACATTTCCATCATCTTCCAAAATTCCATGGAGTCCATTTCTAGCCAACTCCCCACTGAGTATGATGAGGCTAAGAGGGAAAAAAGGTGTCCCTGGCAAGTCCGTCAGTGCCATTTTGAAAGGCATATGATGGAAAGTGAACTTACAGTGAACTGGGAGCAGCTGAAGGGATTGAGATGAAGCATCATTTGTAATTCATAACAAATGACCATTCAGAAGATAGGAGGGGCTGCAGCTGCACGGGATTCCCGGTAATAATGGGAGCAAATATTTACACGGAGCCAATGCTGCAGTGGGTGCTATTCCTACCACTTGATGTAGGTTTGCTTACCCAATGCACACAGTAACCCCGGGAGATAGTACCACAACCATGCCCATTTCTCAGATAAAGAAACTGAGACGCAGACAGATAAAGAAAATAAGCAGATCAGGGATGAACATTGGATTCAAACCCAGGGGGTCTTACTCTAAAAATCCTCATGGTCACTCTCTACTCTACACTTCTTATCAGTGTCACCTGTGCTACAAAATGTGACTAACCAGTAAACATGGTGGAAGTTGGAACCAACAGATAAGCAATAGTTAAGGTTCTGGGACCCAAACTAAACAGACCAGGGAATAGGTGGCCTTGTGCAGAGCTACAGTTATTTCTCCGTCTACACTACTGGTCACACAAGCAGAGGTGTTGGTATAAAGGAAAAGGTTTTGGTGAGTGTGAAAGCGAAGTAGCAAATGGGTAGGAATGCGGCAAACACACACACAGCCATTTTGTACCTTGGCTTGAGTCTCCTCTGGCAGGGGCCAGTCTCCCTTTTCCTGTAAACAAAGCATTAACCGCGAATGACTTTGTGTCCATGTTAGCTTGATAGTTTTCTATTCCCCTTTTCTCTTGATCTGCTCAATTAATATTTTCCCTTTCCTAGGTTCCCCCTCCCTACCCAGCCCACCCTAGACTCTTTTTCCAGATGTGTGACAACCACTTCTTGGTCTCTAAACAGATTTCAGACTAATTTGTTTAATGGCTATGTGTTTTCCTTTTTGCTGATACTGAGAGATTTTTAGAAGCCTAAGGAGACTGCTATGGAAGCTGTTCCATGGGAAATGGAGTTCCAAGTTTCTGAATATATGTCCTGGCAGCTTTGCGAACTCAAGTACTTCCCGGAGTCCAGGGCCAAAATGGAAAATGCAGCTGGGGCAGATGTTCTGGATGTAGAGTAGCCTTCTTGGTTTTAAAAGCTGAGAGATTCAGATCATTTAAGGGTCTCAGAACTGCTAAGCCAGGCGAAGAGATGGGAACTGTACCAATAAATGCATTCCCATATGCTCCCTGCCCTGGCCTATTAGGATTATTTTGGCACCAGTTTGTGAAGGGGCAGCACATTTGATACCCAATAAATAAGAGGAAAAGGAAAGGAAGATGTAGTATTATAGACAACAACTAGTGTGTATTACAAGTGTCCTGCTGGAATGATGTGCAGGTTTGGGAGATTTAGTTAAGGGAAATGGATCCAGCCATGATAAATGATCTAAAAACATCATAACAAAGGTGTGTTTTTAGGGACAGAGTGGGAAAATATTCATTCCAGTGGTATTTCTTTCCAATGAAGTAAGTACCCAGTTCTTGTTAACTTTTTTTAAATATATTTTATTGATTTTTTTACAGAGAGGAAAGGAGAGGGATAGAGAGCCAGAAACATTAATGAGAGAGAAACATCAATCAGCTGCCTCCTGCACACCCCCCACTGGGGATGCGCCCTCAACCCAGGTACATGCCCTTGACCAGAATCGAACCTGGTACCCTTCAGTCCGCAGACCGATGCTCTATCCACTGAGCCAAACCGATCAGGGCTCTTGTTAACTTTTTCAATTAAAACACATTGTCATAAAACATTGTATTTCTGAGACCTCTAAATCCTCACGTAGCAAGAAATTAGATTCTTCCCTATTTAACAGCTATATAATTATGCTTTCAGTACATTGCTTAAGTTTAGCTTTCATTTTCTAAGATAAAATGTGTCTTTTCTGAAAAACAAAGGCTGTAGGTTTTTGTTTTTTTTTAGTTTTTTAACCACAGTTACAAAGTTTACCAAATTTTTGTTTGAATAATTGCACCATATCATGTAAAAACACTTTTCTCAATCATCAGTGAAAATCATAGTCCTGTGGAAACAATGATATTTTTAAAATAGTCACATAAACATGTTTACTGAGTATCTTCATTGCACTGGGCCATGTGTTGAGTACAGAGCTCTCTGGAACGGGAGCACTAGGTCTGGCTTCTAGTTCTGATTCTCTTTCTAGCTATGTGACTGTACTGTAAGCAAATTATATAACTTTCAGTTCCTTGATTGCTTCATCTGCAAAATTAATTTTATTTTATTAGGGTGCTTCCAGATCAAAGTTGTAAACAGCAGAAACCCAATCTGGCTAATTTTAAAAGAAAAGAAATTCATGGAAGTGTACAGATTAAAGGTAGCTCACAATTTCTTCGGGATGACCCCAGACCTGGTCTTGGAAGTGAAATAAGCAGAAACAATACTGATACTCAGGCAGGGAGCTGTCCCTTTGAAGATAAAATTCCAAGGTTGTCCTTGGGCATGGATTCTACCACCTTGCATGATCTTTGCTGCTTCTGCAGAGAACGTAGCTGTGACAGCTGCCTCCATACTTGTCTGCAAGGACACTGAACAGCCTCTGCTTCCTTGTGTCCCTGGTTTGGCCCAGGAATGTCTGATTGACAGATCAGGGTGTCATGACTATGCTTTAGCTGCAGAAAAGGGATGGGGGACCATAGAAAAAATATATTGTTTTACTTCCTCCATAAAGTAAAAAAAAAAATGCCCCAAATATATATTTTTTTAAAAAAAGGGTTCCAGTGCTGCACGATAGAAAATATGCCACTAAAAGAAACATTTCAAATTCTACCATATTCTAGAATACACATTATAATTTGGGGGGTGGTGTTTCTGAAGAAGTTCTAATGATTGCCTATTGCCCTGTTGCATTTAATAGCATCTCATCCCACCCTCATTTATGTCCTGGTTTATAAGATAAATTGTAAAGTCAACATACTTACAATGGATAACATTAATTCACATATGAGGAGTAGATATTTATAATTCTTTGTCATATTTATATAGAATTTTGCTTATCTCAAATTGAGTTGATCTGTGGCATATGGGATTATCCTGACAGTAGTCTCATGGGCATTATCAGCTCCTTTTTATAAGTAAAGACACTTACTTGACAAGGGTGTACTGATGTTAATCTCTGGGTGGTAGAGAGGGCAGAGACCCGGTACCTTCTGATTGCTCCAACCAGTGAATCAAACATGCCACCTTCACATTTATTAAAACGAATTTTACCTTTAATTCATGAGTAGCTTAAGGAAGACAGAGTGAAGTTGGCTGAAAATGGAAAGGAGGACATTTTGGCTGTCATATTCTGAGCTCTTAGCGTGGGGGTGTCCCTCTATGCTTGGGTGTGGAGAATGGATGCTCCTTTGGTTCTCCAGTCTGGTTGAGAACTGCAGCCTTAACTTTGGGTGGACAAACTGCCCATCCTTGTCTTTATGGTGCCATATGCTCTGATTTGAAAATGCTTGGGAAGTGCTTCTCTAAGTAGAGATACTTAAATCCACTTGAAAGATGTTTCTCACCAATTCGTTTATTCAATGTCTACTTGTTAAGGGCACTGATGTTTCAGATGTGGTGTCCCATAGGACAAAAGGTGAAAAGACTCCGCTCGTTCCCTGATTAGTTTGTTCTCCACTACAGGAGGCCAGGCAAGTATGAGGGTAAGCTGAGATCAGCTAAGGATGCTCACAGAGGTAGGCACAGGAGCTGTACGAGTACTTAGAAAAGGCTCCTAGCCAGGTTTGGTTTGCAGGGCTTGTATAGAAGTCTTCTCAGAGTAGATGCCTTTTTAGTTGAACTATAAAATGTAGAAATACTTTTTCAGGCAAAAGGAAAACAAACAAAGAGCAGACCATATTTTATGCAGAATGAGTAGCTTTGTAAAGACCTGAAGACCCTGGAGGCCTCTTTCTTTTTAGAGCATGCAGACGCTTCCATACAGCTGAAGAGCAGGTTCAAGGTGAATACAGCTCAGAGAACAGGCAAGAAAGTACCAAGTCCTGTATGGACTTGTAGATTATGAAGGGTCTTCCATGCTAAAACCACAATCCTATAGTAATATATTGCAAAATATAATTTTTCTATTCTGTTTTTAGTAACATTGGTGATAATGGGGTCTAAACGTTGACTCAGGAGAGAAACCAAGATGGCGGCATAAGTAAACACCTAAACTGCTGCCTCGCACAACAATTTCAAAACTACAACTAAAAGACAAAACGGACATCATCCAGAACCACAGGAAGGCTGGCTGAGTGGAAATTCTACAGCTAGAAGGAAAGAGAAAAGCACATTGAGACTCAGGGGAGCTGTGGAAAGCAGAGGTCCGGTGGCATGCGAGGACAGGACTGACTGCTGAGCGCATGGCTGGCTGTCTCAAGCGAGAGGGAGATGGAAGCTCCCGACTGTGCTGAACTCCAGTTCCAGGTGAGACTCTGGGAACCCAGACTCATTTGGGGAGAAATTGGACTGTCTGGCAGCAGGCGAAACTCGAGGGTGGCTTTCTCTCAGAGGTGCTTGCAGCGATTACTGAGGGACACTGAGACCCAGGGGCCTCATAGGGCAGGGCTGATGGGAAGCCAAGGCTGTCTGCTCCACCCTGAGACTCCACCCCATCCAAGCTGAGCACAGAGGCTTTTGCAATTTTGCAAGTCTTGTCTGATAAGGGTGTCTCCAGCACAGAAGTTCTCCCAGCACAGACACAGCTGATCTTCACAGCCAATTGGCCTGGAGGTCAATTCCTCCCAGTGATACCAACAACAGTCAAGACTTAACTACAACAAGGCTGTGCACACAGTCCACAAAGGGGTGCACAAAGAGTGTCCACCTCAGATAACTGGGGAGGCTGAGCCACTGGGCCCTAGAGGACACCTACCACACAAAGCTACTCTACCAACTCATGAAAGCAGCCAAAATGCGGAGACAAAGAAACAGACCACAAATGAAAGAAATGGAGGAAAGAAAATGACTGGATATAGAGTTCAAAACCACGGTTATAAGGTTTTTTTAAGAATTTCCTAGAAAAGTCCAATAAATTTAGCGAGACCCTCGAGGATATGAAAAAGGACCAACTAGAAATTAAACATACACTGACTGAAATAAAAAATATTATACAGAGACCTAACAGCAGACTAGAGGACCGCAAGAATCAAGTCAAAGATTTGAAAAACAAAGAAGCAAAAAACACTCAACCAGAAAAGCAAAAAGAATCCAAAAATTTGAAGATAGTGAAAGGAGCCTCTGGGACAACCTCAAGTGTACCAACATCTGAATTATGGGGGTGCCAGAAGAAGAGAGAGAGCAAGATACTGAAAACCTATTTGAAGAAATAGTGACCGAAAACTTCCCCCACCTGGTGAAAGAAATAGATTAACAAGTCCAGGAATCTCACAGAACCCCAAACAAAAGGAATCCAAAGAGGACCACACCAAGGCACATCATAATTAAAATGCCAAGAGCAAAAGACAAAGAGAAAATATTAAAAGCAGCAAGAGAAAAACAGTTAATTACATACAAGGGAGAACCCATCAGATTGTCAGATGATTTCTCAACAGAAACTATGCAGGCCAGATGGGAGTGGCAAGAAATATTCAAAGTGATGAATAGCAAGAACCTACAACCAAGATTACTCTACCCTGCAAAGCTATCATTCAGAATTTAAGGTCAGATAAAGGGCTTCACAGATAAGAAAAAGCTAAAGGAGTTCATCACCACCAAACCAGTATTATATGAAATGCTGAAAGGTATTCTTTAAGAAGAGGAAGAAGAAGAAAAAGGTAAAGATAAAAATTATGAACAACAAATACGTATCTATCAACAAGTGAATCTAAAAATCCAGTGAATAAAAAATCTGATGAACAGAATAAACTGGTGAATATAATAGAATCAGGGGCATAGAAAGGGAGTGGACTGACAATTCTCGGGGGCTAAAGGGATGTGGGGGGAGCGGGAAGAGACTGGACAAAAATCGTACACCTATGGATGACAGTGGGGGGGAGGTAAGGGCAGAGGGTGGAGTGGGAACCAGGTGGAGGGGAGCTATGGGGAGGGGGCGAAAGAGGAACAATTGTAATAATCTGAATAATAAAGATTTATTAAATTTTAAAAATAAATAAATAAATAAAAGTTGACTCAAATGGCACCAATGAGGATAACAATAGTAACTAATGTCTAATTAATGATTAGCTATGTGGCAATCACTTTCCTCAGTCCCTATAGCTTACTAGAGGCCCGTTGCATGAAGATTCGTGCAATAGTCCTTCCTTCCCCTGGCTGCTGGCACTGGTTTTCCTCCGGTACCCAGGACTGGGCCACAGCGGAGCCAAGCCTTCAGCCTTCAGGGAAGCCAAGCCTTCAGCCTTTAGGCTTGGCTCTGGCCACAGCGGAGCCTTCAGTCTTCCGTCTTCAGACTTCAGTCTTCAATCAGGCGGAGCCTTCAGTCTTTGCTCAGTGCTTGCATATGCAAATCAACCCACCATATTTGTTGTGTTAATTTGCAGACTCACTCCTGATTGGCTGGTGGGTGTCGCAGAGGTAGGGTCAATTTGCATCTTTCTCTTTTATTAGTGTAGATTCAATAATTTAGTCTTCACAACAACCAACTGAGGGAATTATTATCCTCATATTGCAAATGAGGAAAGTGAGACATAGGACCCTTGCCATAAGTACGTAGAGCTGGAATTTGAAACCATGCAGTCTACTGTCCAAATCTTTGCTCTTAGAGATAATACTATACTCAAGTTACAAAGTTCCACTTAAGACATCTCCACGATTAGAATATGTTGGCTCTGTGAGTTCATGTGAATAACGTTATTTTGAATTGTTTGGAATTACACCCAGAGGAGAAACATTACTCATGCTTCAGAGTCATCAGGCTCACTATTATTATAATAAAGCCATTCAATAATGAAGCATATATCCTTGTCTCCTAAAATGATTGTTTTCTTTATGGAACATAGCCACACTGAGCTTTCGTTTTTCATCTACATACATGCCAAAGATGATAATATCTTGTTAAATGAGATGGTTTTGGGGCTGTGACATGTACATAGCTGAGAATACAATATGTGAAACACAATCTATAAAATAAGACATTTGCAACAATCTCACAATGTAAGTTAATGGGTTGTATTTGTAAAACAATGGGGAATATGTTACTTCTTTAATAGGTGTATCCTTTAGCCTCAAGTTGATTTATTCATTCTTTCACTGATTCTTTTTATTTAATAAACTTGCTTTGAGTTGCTTTGTGTCTGTCACTGTCCTGGGTACTGGGGACACAATGGTGAGCACTAAAAGGCCCCTCTCCTTCAGAGGTCTTTCAGTTTCATGAAAGAGTCAGGCAGACATGAACAGAAATGATAATGTGATATGCCAAGCATACTGACAGTGCAATGTATAGATTTTGATGGAAGCCCCAGTTGAGGGGACCTGTCCTAACCTACAGCTTCAAGGCAGAAAAATTATAGTAATGGAGATACCTCAAGACTGTGCCAGAAAGAGTATTAGCAAAACTTTAGTTTAAACTAGATAGAACTGGTTATCAGAATAGAAAGATTCTAATCCTTTCTCTCTGCTAATATACTCTTTTAATCAGGCAAGATGGTGGCTCTGACTCTGTTATTTTTTTCTCTCTCTGGCCACAGTCTCCAGATCCATTTCCATAATAGCGAAAAGCTTGATCAAGTTCAGTCTGGAAATGCAGAAGCCCTTGTTTGCCTTCCACGAGTTGCCTTTCCATGGATTGTCATCCAAGGGATATGGCTCTTCATTAGGTTGCAGCACAGATGCAAAGACATCCAGGCCCCTGAGTGTGTGCAAAGTTCAACACAAACAGTGTCAGAGTTTCCTAAAATCATCCTTTCAAAACCATTGCTGGACACATATTGGAATGAGATGCTTTAAAAAAATAAAGCTAACATGCTCCCATTCAAATGTTCCTTCAGAGGGTTTATAGCCCAATGAGGGCTCCTAAGACAGCACATGTGCTTGGTTTACTATCAAAAATGCTATTTTAGAAACACATGCAAAGAATTAGAAAAGACATTGTAATATCTTCTCATCTTGAGGGTTGTGGAGATACTAGCATTGTATAGTATTTCCAACAATGATGTTATGATCATAAAAGTGCACAGTTATCTATCAGTGGACCCCTTTATACTGAGAAAAGATATTATGAGTTAGTTCCAATTTCACTATTTCCACTCTGAGGCTCATTGTTTCTTGTGTTCTATTGCTTCCTGATACTTTGAATTCTTTAGGAACTTTCTTTATGGTCCTCCAGAAGAGCCAAGCACATTAGTCTCTATAATAGGTTTGTCCTGGAGACTCCAAATTGTTCTTCCCTAGCCTGTTCTCCCATTCTTTAAGACCCGAGTCTCATCCCAGTTCCATGATGAAGGTTTATCTGTGTCCCTGGTGATTTGGCTTAATGATGATATCCCTATTGGTGGGCTCTGTTTGGGGGCAAGAATAAGTTTTGTGGTCTTCATCCAGCAGGGTAGGTGAAGTTGAGCTGTGGGAACCAAGCCCCAGAGGCTATAAAGAATTCGAGTTTGTTTGGCTCCAATGTTGTACTTCAGGTGGACTGGGGACTCGACTCTGCTTCATCCTATTCTGGGGACTCTGGTTGACAGTAAAGCCACCAGATGGAACCTTGCCAGTTGCATGGGCAGAGGGAAAGATAGCTCTTACATGGGCACTTATATGCATTATTCAGGAAAGGGCACATGTCACTGTGCTTACAACTGATTGGCTAATACTAGACCTATGGTCCCTCCCAAACAAGGGAGTCATTAATGCAACTCTATCACATGCCTGGAAGGTGGGGAGTCATCAATATTTGGTGCATTGCACTAATGACAACTCCAAAGCCCTTTGGACTGGAATTTGAGTGCTTGGGTACTTACTAATGCTCCATCTTACTCTTGGCAAGTAGCCTCGGTGCTTAGCTGCTCTGCCTCAGCTTCCTCTTCTGTAGAAGGGAGACTCCTTTATCCTCCAGTGGTTTCTGGTAAGTCATCTGACTACAGAACTCATCTCACAGATCTCATTTGTTGTGATGTTACCCTTTGGTACTAAATAGCAACATGAGAGTATCTTGTTTCCCCCTTAAGAACATAAGCTTGCTCTCTTGAAATGAGCTCTTGTAACCTTAAAGAAGCATGAGACGTGAACTGTCAACGTTGTCAACAGAACTGGCAAATGAAATTGGACTCTATGATCTTCATTCATTAAGGAAAGAAAGAAACATTAGAAGGGGCATGGAGTGAATTCTCAGGAATGACAATCACAAACTCATCCTTTAGTCTCAGAAATAAATTGTCTCACAAATATCTCATAAAATGTCCCTTACAGTTCAATTTTTTTTCAAAAAGTATTCCATTTAGTTCATTCTTCTCAATAAAGAAACTACGTATGAATCAACGATGGTGCGGGTACTATGGATTTGGTAATCATGTTCCAATTCCCGCTCGGTCATTTTTAATTGACATCTTTGTTGCATCTGTGGCCGAGGAATAGCTGTACTCACTGTTTGTTGTCAGATCGATGAGTATTCCAAGCAGTCAGGGGAAAGAGTTACAAAGCCCCACATATTCTTCCTCAGGCATAAAACAGTCCGTTGGCTTCGAGTCAGAGTGGGGTAAATTATTCATTTTAATGTTGTTGATTTAGGCCCACCTGAGGAGATGGCCTTGCTGACCTGCCATAAAACTGGCATGACTAAAGATTTCTCTCATCCCAAATCTTTCTGCAGTTATTCAGGCTTTTGTGTGCCGCAAGCTCAATAATTTTGGCTGCATCAACAGAGCAGGCTGGGCCATAAAGAACTGTCATTAATTGAAGTTTAGTTTACAATTTCTCATCTCCATCATTCAGATAATGTGCATTCTTTAACCAGATGTGAAATGTATTGCATTTCATGGCACTATTTAATATTGAGTTTTAATTTCAACATATTGTAATGTTCTATAGACTAACACTTTGCCTAGCCATCTTTGTGCCATATATTAAAATATTTTCAACTGCAGGTGAGATTAGTTCATTCCAGTATTAGTATTAGTGTATGTTGGGTTATGTCTAATTAACCACATCCTTTTGACTGAGATGATTTTGACCTGATAATTGATTGGTGTGTTGGTCCAATTTGAACAAGGAGGCAAAAGTGTTATCATGCGCCCTAACCAGTTTGACTCAGTGGATAGAGCGTCGGCCTGCGGACTGAAAGGTCCCAGCTTCGATTCCGGTCAAGGCCATGTACCTTGGTTGCGGGCACATCCCCAGTAGGAGGTGTGCAGGAGGCAGCTGATCGGTGTTTCTAACTCTCTGTCCCTCTCCCTTCCTCTCAGTAAAAAAATCAATAAAATATATTTTTAAAATAAAGTGTTATCATGCTTTCTTTGTCTCATCCTCATAATTCAGGTACTGATTTTAGGAGAAAGGGACCACCATGGCACTGAAGAAAACTAGGGATTGTGAGAAGTTCTAGGATCCGTTTTTCATTCTCAGCTTGGCTTCTTCGTGGTGCCCTTATGTATGCTCATAAACTATGTGCAACTATATTTAGTCTTCCCAGTCCTCAGGCCATTATGCCTTTGCCATGCTGCTTCCTCTGCTACGAAAGGCTGACGCCCTGAACTCTTCTAACAAACTGAGTCATCAAAGATGCACACCTCAGCTGCAGCAATGCCCCTTCCAGAACGCCCTTCTGAGAACTCATTTAGGTTTCCCAGTTCATGTCCTAATAGCTCAACAATTTATGTGTCTAGATCCTATCAACAATTTATGTGTCTAGATCCTAGACAATAGTTCCTCTGAATTATTTAACTGTTTATAGTCAGTTCCTGGCCATGGCTAGACTTAATAAATATTTGTTGAATAAAATGGAGAATATTATTGAAAGACAGCTTTAAATACAATATTTATAGAGAACATTAATTGCTAGCCCATATGGAACACTTGTTGTGTACTAGGCACTGTTCTTTGCACTGTATTTGTTGTAACTCATTTTAAGGTGTATACAGTTCCAATGAAATGGGTACTGTTATTACCCCATTTCACAGACAAGGTAACTGAGGAACTGAAAGAAATTTTAGCTTACTCAATGTCACACAGACAGTTAGAGGTGGAGCCAGCATTCCAATCCAGTCTAGCTTCAGAGTTAATAAATAATACCAACATCCTGTTACTTTTCACAGCGTAAGTTTCTAATGGTCAATTAAAAAGAAAGCTGAAAACAAAAATTCTACTTTCTGTCCTTGCTTAGTTCTTATAGCTTTTTGTTTGTTTGTTTTTTCCTGCTCATCCTATCTAATAAAAGAGTAATATGCAAATTGACTGTACCTCTGCTACACCAGCAAGCCATGCCCACCAGCTATGCCAACCAGCCAATCAGGAGGGAGTATGCAAATAAACCCAACTAAGATGGCTGCAGCCACAGAGAGCAGGAGGGAGGCTTGGGTTTCCCTGGCAATGGAGGAAGCCAAGCTTTCCGCCTGCCCTTGCCCGGCCTAGGCCTCCACTCAAGGCTACAAAGTTTCAATGATAGAAGATACATAAAGCCCAACAGAAATGGCGGCAGCCATGGCGCTGGAGAGAGCAGGAGGCTAGGGTTGCCCGTGGCGATGGAGGAAGCCAAGCTTCTGCAGCCCTGGCCTGCTTTGGCCTCCGCTTAAGGCTACAAAGTTTCAATTATAGAAGATACATAAATCCCAACAGAAATGGCTGCTGCCACAGAGCGAGCAGAAGGCTTGGCTCCACTCCAGGCTACAAAGTTTCAATTGTAGAAGATAAATAAACCCTAGATACCAGGGCCTCCGCTTGGGTCGCCGGGGGGCGTGGCCAGCCTGTAAACCACCAGAGGCCCCTCACCCAGGCCGCCCCACACCCCAAGGGAACCCCCACCCTGATCTGGGACACTCTTCAGGGCAAACCAGCTGGCCCCCACCCATGCACCAGGCCTCTATCCTATCTAATAAAAGAGTAATATGCAGATTGACCATCACTCCAATACACAAGATGGCTGCCCCCATGTGGTCAAAGATCCTGCCCCCATGTGGACACAAGATGGCCGCCACAAGATGGCCAGCAGGGGAGGGCAGTTGGGAGGGACCAGGCCTGCAGGGGAGGGCAGTTGGGGGCGATCAAGCCTGCTGGGGAGTGCAGTTAGGGGTGACCAGGCATGCAGGGGAAGGCAGTTAGGGGTGACCAGGCCTACAGGGGAAGGCAGTTAGGGGCAAACAGGCTGGCAGGGGAGTGGTTAGGGGGTGATCAGGCTGGCAGGCAGAAGTGGTTAGGGGCAATCAGGAAGGCAGGCAGGCGAGCAGTTGGGAGCCAGCAGTCCTGGATTGTGAGAGGGATGTCCGACTGCACTGTCCATTGGGATCGGGCCTAAACAGGCAGTCAGACATCTCTTGAGGGGTCCCAGATTGGAGAGGGTGCAGGATGGGCTGAGGGACACCCCTCCCCCATGCACAAATTTCATGCACCGGGCCTCTAGTCTAGAAAATAAAGCAGTAAAATGTTTCTGTATTTATTATAGCTTTAGTGATTTGAGCTTGCAAATTTGCCTAGAAAGCCCTACTGATTAAATATTAATGGAAGCTCTGGAAGCTTCCATGCAACTGCTGTCAGAGAAAGATCAACATTAGTTACATTTTTACTCACTGACAAGTTAAAAATAAACTTGTAGTAGCTTTCCTATATCCAGGAAATACGTTGGCCTCAAAGCCCATCTTGGGATTCCAAAGAAAATTTTTGCACTCAGCTTTAATGCAGAGATACAAAAAATCAGCAAATAAATAAAAAAGGGATTATCTTCTTTATTAAAGACTTAAAAAAATAACCCTTTACTATGTGATCCCACAATTGTTTCCAAATACAAGTGATTTCCTCCACGTTTAGATGAATGTACTTAATAGATACAACTTAGTATATCGCTATAGTGATTTTCCTAGGAATATTCTTTTATTTCTTTGAGTCTCTCAACATGTTATAAAATTATGATCAAAAAGCTTATTAAATTGTGGAAAGTTTATATTTTTCACCTTTGCTAACAAAATATTTTTAGACATGATACTTTTAAGCACAATTGTGCATTGACACACTTGGGCTAACAAGATTTATTAACATTTTACTCTGTAGCTCACTTTATTAGTCATAGCATTCAGAATATGCATGTTATTTAAATTTGGATCCGTTACATGTCTTGACTCATTTTCTTATCTCTAAAACAGAGGTAATAATATGACTTTATGAATTTAACAAGCTTAGAACAGCACCCATCCAGAGAAATAATTAAATAAATCACCGCTATTGTTATTATTGGCTTCGGGCAAGGTGATTTCATCAATGGACAAGTATTTGAAGAATGACAAACATCTCCTTTCAGTATGCCAGGTTATCTTCTGTGACTACAGGTATGTATTAATAGGCCTAAGCTGCAGCAGCAGAATATCACCGGGGAATTTAAAGAGCAGAATTTATTTTCTCACAGTTGTGGATGCTGGATGCCCAAGACCCCAATGGCAGCATGGTTTGGTGTCTGGTGAGACCTCTCTTCTGGCTTTCAAATGACCACCTTCTGTGTCCTCACATAGCCTTCCCACTGTGTGCCCACACTTCTGGTAGCCCTTCCTTGTCTTATAAGGACACCAGCCCAATGGGATTAGGGGCCCGCTTTTATGACCTCATTTAAGTTTAATTACTTCCTTAAAGGAAATACCTTCAAGCACAGTCACATTTGGAGTTAGGACGTCAACATACAAGTTTTGGGGGAGACACAATTCAATTCATAATACGGTAAAATATCATTGCGGATACTAATAAAAGTGTAAATTGGGAGCCCTTCATATGAGGCCTGGGTCCAATACCCCCTGCTAACCCCCACTAGAGATTTTGGAGAGGTCATCTGATTTCCATTTTAAATAAACAACTTCAGCTCCTGTTTAGAATTCCATTCATTAATAATTCTTCCTGCCTCCAACTCTGTTCAGCAGAAACTGCCATGGTATTTTCTATGGATTTATTTCATTTTTGCTAGGTGATGGGAAGTTTCATTATTACTTAATACCAGGAAGTAAAGGACTCAGAAACTGAAGGGAATAGGGGACAGTGGGACATTAGTCCAGATATGCCATCAGCTTCAAGCACGGCAAGAATGTTGTTGGGATGGCTTTGCCATCACTGGAATGGTTGAAGGCCGCATGCCAATCCTTCATTTGGGTAAGTGTGAAATTCCTAGGCGTATAAAAATAGCACAGTGACATAATAGATTCTCATTCTAACAAATTGAATCTCACACACAATTATAATAAAAAATATTTGTGTAATGATCTTTTAAAATAGAGATTGAAGTGTCTTTGACCAGGAAGCGATACTAATTTCACATTGTGTGGAATTATCCATTTGTTAGTGAAATCCTAACTCTCATGCTTAGAACCCCATTGCTTTTTTTACAACTTCCCAGAGTCTCTGTTAGTTATGATGCAATTTGTTATTTTATGTAATATTAGGAACTCATCACATAAAAGGAACAGTGAGCTAATTTTCTGAAAATCTGAAAAGAAATACTAAATGATGGTTAACTATAGTAATCCACTTAAGAAAACTTCTAATTCCTGCTCAAGTCTGCCAATATTCAAAATAAGTTCCCTCATCTTCCAATGCTAAAATTTAAATAAAACTATCATTTAATTTTCTTTATTATGAGAAGATATTCTATTTTATTTTTTCAATTACAGTCTACATTCAGTATTATTTTGTACTAGAGGCCCGGTGCCCAAAATTTGTGCACGGGGGTGGAGGGGTGGGGGTTGGGTATCCCTCAGCCCAGCCTGCACCCTCTCCAATTTGGTACCTCTCTCACAATCCAGGACTGCTGGCTCCCAACCACTCACCTGCCTGCCTGCCTGATCACCCCCTAACCACTTCCCTGCCAGCCTGATCGACGCCTAATTGCTCCTCTGCCAGCCTGATTACCCCTAACTGCCCTCCCATGCCAACTTGGTCCCCCCCAACTGCCCTCCCTTGATGGCCTGGTCACCCCTAACTGCCCTCCCCTGCTGGCCTGGTCACCACTAACTGCTCTCCCCTGCATGCCTGGTCCCCCCTAACTGCCCTCCCCTGCTGGCCTGGTCCCCCCTAACTGCCCTCCCTGCAGGCCTGGTTGCCCCCAACTGCTCTCGCCTGCAGGGCTATTACCCCCCAACTGCCCTCCCCTGCAGTCCTTGTTCTCCCTGCAACTGCCCTCCCTGCTTGGCCCCCATGACCCCTGGCCGGGCCGACAGGCCCAAACACTCCAGCCTCACTGCTCAGCCCCAGGCACTCTAGAGGTGGCAGAGCAGCGAGGCTTGATCTGCTACCAAAGTGGGTGGATCCCACCTCTCCTCTTGGTCCCCTCGACCCCTGGCCAGGCCAACAGGCCCAAACACTCCAGCAGCGGGGCTGAGGGGACTGGGCGCCGCCATCTTGTGGCTATGGGCGCCGCCATCTTTGTGACAGAGTGATGGTTAATTTGCATATCACTCTTTTATTAGATAGGATAACTTTCAGGAAGCTACAAAAATTGGCTAGACAATCATATATATTTGCAGTACCCACCTGACACTGTACATAGTTATTATAATTATTGACTGTAATTCTTATGCTGTATTTTACATCCCCATGACTATTCTAATAACTACCAATTTGCGCTTCTTAATCCCTTCACCTTTTTCACTCAGCCCCTTCCCCTCCCTCCCTCTTGGCAACCACCAATCTGATTAGAGATTTTTAAGTTCTATTATGTCTGGACAAATGAAGTAGTCTATTGGCCTAAATGGTATGTAACAGCCACCAGTTCTGCAGGTAAATTAGACGAAGCATTAATTATGTGTGATCTATCGGAAGTCCCTGGCTGACCACATTTTCACAAACACTAAAGAGCTCTATTAAAATCACACTTTTTGGTCAATATTATAAAGCAAAGTAAAGATATTCAAGGTGGAGCTCTAGTTAATAATAGATAAACGTTACTGCATGGAAACCTAACTAATGCTAATGCGGTGCTTGCGCATCCTTATTGATTGCTGATCTTTAATAGTGCTTACGGCCTGGCTTTTCACAACATGGGTCCTCTCTTCCTTCCTTTTCTAGATCTGACCGACCCAAACAAGTAGCACAGAAGCAGTGCCAGAAAGACCATCCGCCAGTACATTTCTAGCAGCTGAGCTTTCTGGCTGAAGCATGAGGAAACTGAACCCACATTTGTCTCCAAGAAAAGATGAGGAGGGCCATTGGGAGAAGAAGCTGAGTGTGAGGAAATTCAAGCAATTGCCAGCGTGGTTCTGGCCACGTGCAGCTGAGCCTGTCACTGTGGTGTCACTTCTCTCCCACTCACATTTAAGTGACAACAAACCCAGCAGTAACGGTGGATTGCGTTGGTTGTTGGTGTGCTTCTTTCTGGTCTCCCGGGCCTTTCAGCACCTCTACCCAAAACTGGATCTTTGTTCCAGCCTCTAAAGTTTACTTTTCCAAGAAATCGCTCACCTTTCCAGCAGTTGGAATCATTGCTTTATGACACAATAGATGGAAAAATATGCCTATGTGTTACGATGATCTTTGAGAGAAAGAGAGAAAAAAAGAGGGATGACCAAGCAGGGGATTGTCTGGCTTGGGAAAGCCATCTCTAATTGGCAGTTGTTAGAGGGTGACTCAGCTGTCTGGCTCTGCCTTTCCGGCAGATTTAGGTGACCTAGAGACAGAGCAACACTGAGGCTTATTCACACACAAGCGTGCCCCAATCAGCCAAATCCAGACAATACACAGGAAGAGCAAATACCTCTGATTGCATCAGGCAAATCCTACGTTTTTGCCTTTGAAGTGCTATTAATTTAAGCTTCCTATGAAAAGCTAAGCCTGTCCAGTTATATCCAAGCACATAAGACTAAATAAATAAAATGCACTCTCTTTAACTACCTATTTTTGCACATTCATTTGTGTTCATTAAATGCAGGCAGTGCCAAGCAAGGCTTTTAATGACGAGTTAGGAACATTGATACTTATTTTGCGGATGAGCAAGTACAGGCCAAGAAAGGGTAAATGGCTTTCTCTGAACCACAAGGCTGTTTTATGTTAAAGAAAATACTGACCTTAATATAGTATCAGTACGTTTTTCATTAAGTTCTTACTTAGCCTTTTGTTTCCATTTTTACTATTGTTCAGTCTTATTCAAGAATGTGGTTACTTTGCACATTTTAGGTACCATTCATACAGCTCCAATGTCTGAGTTTGAAAATAACATAGGCTTCAAAAATCCAGTCCTGGGAACACTGACCCCCAGTATCCTGCCATGCAAGAATTGCATGCCTCTATTGTTTATTTAAATTAATCATTTGGCGTTCTCTTATTTGTAGAAAAAAATAGTTCCTAACTGTTAGACTAAAATAATAAAGATAGCACAATAATAGGAGAAGTCAACTAAAAGTTTAAAAGAGCCTTCCCAAAATAAACTCATGCTGACCATATTCTAGGCCATAATACCCAGGTTTGAGGAGGCTGTTTGGATTTCTACAATGTGGTTTACTACCAGAAATGCTAGGGGACACATTATAAAATTTTTCACTTTGTAACACTGTGTTAAGTACAAGTACCGTGAAACAGAGTTGCAGAGGATCCCGGGTAGAGGTGTTATGAACTGAAGATTCTGCCAATGAGAAGGTGGAACTGGGGCCATGAGATATGACTGATTTGGGTTTTTAATTTCCACTATGGACTAAATTCCATTGCATTTGCTGTATCAGGAACAGTGTGTAGACATCTGTTTCCAAGGATACCTGCATTAACTCATAAATATTAGGTTTGCTCCAGAAGGAATTTTCATAGGATGCAAAATAAGATGTGACATAATATGTAAACCTATCTATTGCTACTAATGGGAGCTAAAATTTGTTATACACTGTTTCCAAGCACTGTGCTAAATGTTTTTTATGTATTACCTTGTTACAGCCTCACACTCTTGTGAGATAGGATTCTTATTATCCCCTTTATTCATACGTAGAACCTATGGCTTGAAGTTGTGGAACAGTTGGTCTAACACCATTGAACTAGTAAGTAGAATTCAGCCAGGATTTGAGATTGGGCCGGCGACTTTACCTCTATGCTCAACTATCAGTTATAGCTATTGTACCACTTATAAGCATTTTTATAATACTTGTACAACAAATAGATATTTCTCTCTGATGATTTGTTGTAAATATTTGTGAGTGTTGCTAAAATATCTTATAATTGAAAATATCTTATAATTGAAAGAAAAGAACATGTTAATCATGATTGAGATGAGAGACAGAAAGGAATTAGAGGTGTGAACATTGATGGAACAGCTGAGATTTTGCTTTGGTCTCTTCCTCACATACTGCCAAGAGCACATGTGCAAGCTTGGGTTAAAGAAAAAAAGAATTAAGAAGAGAAACCAGCCTGGCCAGTGTTGCTCAGTGGTTGAGCATCGGCCTATGAACCAGGAAGTCACGGTTTGATTCCCAGTCCAGACACATGCCTGGGTTGCTGGCTCGATCCCCAGTGTGTCTATCTCTCCCTCTCCCTTCTCTCTGAAATTAAAAAAAATAAATAAATGAGACTGATGCCGGTGTTGCTCAGTGGTTGAAGATGGAAGTACAACAAATGGAGTATTTAGATTCAGATAAAGCTGAGTTCAAATTCCATTCTACCATTTTCTAGCTAAGTCTTGGTTTCCTTACCCATTAACATTTTGATAATAATGCCTACTTCATAGTGTCATTGAAGGAAGTTATATATGTTTCTGTTTGTGTACAGGGGTGGGAAAAGTAGGTTTACAGTTGTTTATCTGGAAAATAATACAATAATTAATAAATAATAATGCAAGAATAAACTCTGTGTTTTGCATACTCACAAATGTAAACTTATTTTTGCCTACTCCTGTATTTATCAAGCAAAGTGCTTGGCACAGAGATGAAACAATAAACAATAGTTACAGTAAATATATAAATACATAGATAATAGTCAGAATTATACAATAATTTTCTATTAGATATTAGTAGTTATTATTAGCTTATTAATACTGTTGCCTCATCTGACTTTCCAATCTCACCTGTGTGCTTTGAATATTATGACCCCTCTAAGTGTTCAATAATTTTTTCCTTCATTTCTAGTTGAGATGATTTATTACTTGTATTGTCATATTTTGAATTGAAAAATAAATATATTTTAATCAGAGTACTTCTAAGGTCAACCAGTTCATTTATCTAGCATACTACTATTTCCCCTAAATCTTACCATATTTTCTCCTATTGTGGCTAAGAGAAAAGGCTATGCTGCTTATATAAAGCTGTGTCTTACAGGCTTAGTGAAGAGCTTCTTAAAAACCTCCCAGTTTTTCTGCTTCCTGCAGATGACTTGGAGAAACACTGGTTTGGTAGATTTAACTTTAAGGTAATGTACTTGTAAAGAAATAACTGGACCAAAGAATAGCTTAAGGGAACTTTTACCTTGAGATTAATTATTTTAATCAGCTTAGATAACTGTTTCATAATGATCCCCATCTCATTAGATGTCTTAACAATCAAAAAGCACAACACATATGTAGCATTTAGCATAGAACCTAGCATCCAATAAATGCTATTAAGTGCTAGCAATGACTAAATTGTTTCCCTGTTATAGAACTCCTATAGATTTGTAAAGGGTAATGATATATGGTGGACAAATTATTACAGGTTATTTTCCTTCTGTACCAGGTTTTAATCTATTGACTCGTTCAGGTTGAAACCCATCCAGCTCTATTGTGCTTTGTGCTTTTGGAGAGAATTACACTTCTTTGCCAGCAGGCTTCTGTTAGGCTCTGCCAACTGGGGCCTAAGAGGGAGACTGGACGGCAGAAGGGAGAAAGAACATGGTCTCAGCTGTTGTTCCTAAAGTGTCACCCTTGAACTAACTCTTTCCACCGGCATTGACAGTAGGTCCAACCGATGCAATCCTAGAAGCAGTCTCTTAGAGCATCCTCACCTATATCAGAACCAATGAATCTAGGTCCCAAATCCATGTGACCCTTTCTCCAAGTCCCTGATGCACCAGCGTCAGCCAAGCCGGGCTCCCTCTGCAGAGCTCTGGGTCCAAACTCTGTAGGACTCTTCCCTAAACTTCTAAATTTTAACAACACCATCCTCTTCCATTTGTTCCCAGAACCTAAGGAGTGATAGTTGCTTGCCCTATTAACTACTTTTATGAATCCACGTTGTCCCCCTTTTATCTTTTATTTCTGTAATACCTGGCTATTCTTTATAGCAAACTCTTCTGTTAAAATAAGGAATGGAGTTCCTCCTGACAAAACCCTGACTGATAAGCTATCTCATGTCCCTCCCAGGGCATGATGTTCTGATAGCAAACATTGCATTGGCTGATAAAGTCTTGTATTATGTGCAAGCTAATTCTAAAATGGTGCCCTATAAGGTTACGGAATGTCAGCGTCTTTAAAAATTAGATCTGTTTTTCTAACAACTGTGAATGTGAGAGGTCTCATCTTAAGATTCTACACGTTGTCTACCACTTAGAACCTTACAATGGAAGGCAAGTTCTCTCAGGTGTACAGTGCTCAAAAAATACTCCTGGGGTAAGAAAAAGCTATACTCTAACTTAAAACTTGTCAAGAAAATAAAGGTGAAGTTTCCTTTTTTCCTCGAAGAGAGTTCACTTGAAGTTTACTGTATAATTTCTAAATGACCGAGTTGGTGACTTGGATCCTTTCTGGTACGTTTCTTAGTTTTATTTGCACATTGTTTGGAGATTATCACTGTCTCTCTCCCTTCTCCACTTTCCACTGCAGTTTAATTTATAGTCACAGATTCTTTTCTTTTAAAACTATATTCCTAACATGGGTCTTTGTGTTGTTAGAAACTAAAGACTTAATGCTAATCTGGCAGCTATCACAAGAGTAATGTTTTCAGCATTCCAAATAAAAGCATAGCAAATGTTGGAAAACATTAGGGAGGGAAAAGTGAGCCAAAAGCTACCCACGTGAAGAATGACTGGTCTTACAGGCAAATAGGATTCTCTTCTCGTATAAAATTCAAATAAAACCTAATACCACAAGAGTTTAAGACTACCCTAGGTACGCACTAGTTAGTTCATACTCCAATAGCTTACAGACAGAATTAGTTAGAAAAGACCAAGTCTTTCAAGCCACGCCAACTATGGGATGGAAATGTACTCTTCATGTGTCCTGGGTAAAAATAAATTAGGGGAAGGCTGGAGATTTCCATTAAATGTAATCCGTTGAGATGTGAATCGAATTGATACATATTTGAAAAATATTTAAAACTAAATCTAGTGGAAAATACCGATGCTTATTAAGGAAACTAAAACTGGTTAAAAAAACATTTGCACTCAGGTGGAGACTAAGTACAATTGTAATGGGAAACAGAAATTTTTCTTATGTGATATCCCGGTTTTAATTCAGAGTACAGCCAAACAAAATTAATTACAACTCCTTGGCAGAGTATGCAAAGTCACATTCTGTACTTTCTATAGATATAAAGAATGACTATTACTTGGCTTCTTCTTGGGTAACTTCATGGAAGGTTTGAGTTTACTAGTTAATTAGCGGTATAGCCCCCAAATCACTTACCCATTGGCTCAACTTAGAATGTACTTGTATGTTTCCTAGTATAGATTTGGACATTCACTGAGATTCCTATAATCATCCTATTCTTTTATTATTATTATTATTGATTACGTTTTTGTCAAAGAACCAACATGTTCAAGTAAAAGTACAGAGTTTTTGGATTAAAATTTGGGTTCAAGTCATGTCTCCCACAAAAGAAAGTATATAACAGAGTTTTTGGGGGTCTCAAATGAGATGAATCTCTAGAACATAACCTCCCTGAGGGCAAAAATCTTTGTCCTCATTCTATCCCAAGAGCCTAGAACAGTGCCTGGACATGGCAGGTGCTCGCTGGACAGTTACTGAATGAATAAACAATGGTTTTAAAATTACATTGTAAACTTTAAAGATCTATGAAAATATTATTTTCTACTAAGATACTCTCATGGAAAACCTGTTATTGAGTATTGTCGAAGATAGATAGTTTCTACCTTTTCTTATAATCCTACTTTGGTTTTGCATCCTGCTGCTAGGATACATGAACAATAAGATAAAAGGAAGAATTTGTTGGGGTATGGAAGCAGGGCTTTCTTAGACTAAATCACATTAGAACACAATAGGGTAGTAGTGTGTGTGTGTGTGTGTGTGTGTGTGTGTGTGTGTGTGTGTGTAAACAGATAGTAAATGAATAAACATCTATAATATATATCATGGAGGTTACTGATAGGTTCTATGGAGAAGATAAGCCAAGGAAGGGAGCAGGAGAGCCAGGAGATGCAGTTGTGAATAGAGAGGACATCAACTGCAGTCTGTCACCTCGATTTTCCTCCCATAATTTCTGTGGCTCTTAGCATTTGTTTTCCCTTCCTCTACATCTTTGTGTCTCTCTCCTCATCCCTTCCTCTCAACTCCAGCTGGGTCCATGTGTCCTTCTATATACTTGTCTTGTATCCACTTGGCCCTCTTCCACATGGTCTTTTAACTCAAGTGCCTGCTGCTAACTACAGTTTAACTTTGGTGTCTCTCAGTACACATTCCTGAGAGGCTCTGACAGCTTCAATTGGACTCTGTCTGGACAAAGCGCAGCTAGGGTGGCATCTGTCCACAGAATACTGTTCAGCCAGTGGATGGATTCTGTTGGCCACATACTTTTACTTCATTATATGGATTAATCTACTGAGCCTGGGAATATCTCAACATAGAGTACTCTACTTTAGATATGTACTCTCTTTTGCTTTATATGGAAATTATTGTTTCAGAGATGTGGATTAAAAATAAGAACCTGGTTCCCTCTTTCCTGAAGGGGAGCAAGATAAGTAGTCAAGAATCCCATGTTATTTTTGGTAGGCAAAAATGTATAGAGGCAAAAAGACATGGAGAGTATTTTGAAAAATTGGTGTATGATATTTTCTTGAAAATTTGTGCTGCCCTTTAATTTAGGGTATAGATGTTCAACAGAAATGCCGAAGAACAAAAAAGGTCAAAACTCAGGTGTGTGTGTTTTTTCTTATTTTAAAAATAAACTTTAAAAATGTTATTGTAGAGATAATAGTGAGAAAGAGAATTTTTATTTTTGTTTGAAAGTCTCAAGTTTTTCAATATCAACCATGGGCATTATTGACTTGGGTTTTAAGTAACTAGATTGGAGGTAAATATTCTCTCTCTGATTTTGTAATCACAGAGGAGACAAATGTATTTTGGTTGGAGAGAAGGGGAGAGTCAGTGAGGAGAGCAGTAAAGTGAGATGGTTGTGGGGATATTGGAGAAAGGGCTCTGAACCCTGCCGCCTTCGCCCTCTATGGACCACATCTCAGAGACCTGGTGGGGACTCTAGAGCCAACACACCATCTAAAATCCAGTGCCCTGCTTCCATGGATGGAAGGAGAAAGCCTGTTAGACTCTACTTTCCATAACCCTTATCATGCCCGAGTGACAGGGCAGCAGAAGAGCAGAAAATATGGCCTGTGCTATATAGGCAGAAATTCCTACAGTGCCCCTGCCCCGCCCCGTTTCTATTTACCACAAAATGAAACAGAAGAATAGCTTGAGGTTTCTTGTGGCTTCTCACCATGTTGAGGGACATAAAAGTAGCAGACAAGAAAAAGATTCCAGGCAAATTCATAGAAAAATAAGAGTTAAATTCTTGCCATACCTGAGCGAGTGGCCTGGGAGGTTCATGCCCAACATCAGATTCTACACCAGCTTCACTTTAAAGGAAACTGTTTGCTATCATTTTATCAAAGGTGATTTATCTTTTCTTAAATGATTTATCAAATGATTCACATTTCTCTGACAAATGGCACATGTTATAATTTCCTGTACCTGGCCCCAAGGTTATTAAAAGCTTGGTATCTGTAGAGAGCCCACATTTATTTCTAGCTTTTTTTGAGGATGTTATTTTTTTTTTTAATAATTCTGATTATACACTGAGTGGCCAGTTTATTATGATCTCTGAACGCATAATAATCTGTCCACTCAGTATATATATATATATATATATATATATATATATATATATATATATATATATATATTAGAGGCCTGGTGCATTAATTTGTGCATGGGTGGGGTCCGGCCAGCCTGGCCAGGAGGAGGGGCCATGGGTGGTTGGCCGGTGAAATTCCTGGTCGAGGGGACAATTTGCATATTAGCCTTTTATTATATAGGATATACACTGAGTGGCCAGATTATTATGCGTTCACAGATCATAATAATCTGGCCACTCAGTATATATTGCAAGTTATTGTGACAGGTGTTTTAATATTTTAGCCTCTGAACCTTCAACACTGTTTCCCACATTACCTTAGATTCACATGTCTATCCTTTAGTCTGATGAGCTCTTCAGTGATTTAAAAAAAAAAATTCTTGCTCCTTTTTCTCTCTATGCCACCTCTTCTCATTGAGATTTAGTTTAAGTCCGGATACAGCTAGAATACACATGCCCGACCAGACTCACGAGCTAGCTTCTTTACATTAAAACTGTTAACATGTTGCATACATACTCAAGCTCTATAACAAGCCTTTAAACATTCTATCCTCACCCCATGCCACCAAACTCACAAAAGCAGTCGGAGAGAATGCCATGCCCTCTTTTTGGTAATTATGTCCAGACAAGACCGCGCACGGCCCGCAGGATACAGTGAGAATGGGAAACAAATGCATCCCAAATTTCTACAGCACAGTGTACAAAGCCTGGGAAGAGAATGGAAGACTGAGCTCCATCCCCATCCTTTCCCCTGTTAATTCTGCCAGACATCCCCTTTGTTCTATTTTCTATCTCACTGAGATTAAAGTGCTGATAGCCCCCTTTTTGAAAATGATGTCACTTTTTTTTTCTTGCTTTGGCAGAGAGCATGTTCATTACAAATCGGCTGTGTGACTGATGGCTCTGAAGAGATAAAGCAGAGGGGAAAACACATTTGGAAAAGGTATGAAACTCAAGAGACAGGTTGACAATTAGGCTGGCAGTGAGAGATGACGAAGGATAAGGAGAAGCAGGCTGGATGTAAATATCTCTTCCCTATTCTCTTTTACACCCACTGAGCAACTATTTTTATTTCCTGCCTAGTTTTTTCCTAAAGCAGTTTCATGGGCTAAGATTCATTTCATGCTTTTCCTCGCGAGATCCATACATTTTTGATAGCATTATTCCAGGCAGGTCATCACCGGCCTGTTTGATGTTCAGGGTGGGAAAGACATTTCGTTTGGCAGTTAGAGAAAGAAAAATATTTGGTCCTGACTCTGATTTACTATAATTGCAGATCATTGGATTATGTGGCAGATTATATAAGAAGCATTTCAGATGTAAAACCAGGTTGAAATCATAATACAGATTCTAATGCCATTTATGTTGTTTAAAATTATTAGTGACAGATGCAGGGCTTGGGAATTTAAAGATCTTTTATCCCCCAGGTCGAATCATAATGGAAGCGTGGTTGCTGGCAAAGGATAACTTACTAAAGCGTTTGACATCCAATAACTCAATACACACACACACACACACACACACACACACACACACACACACACACACACACCTAATAGCATCCTGTGCAAGTGACAATGTCACCTTTATATTAGCAAATGGGTTTCAGTTTTAAAAAGTCCTCATCTTGCCTGGTCAGAATGGCTCAGTGCTTGAGCATCGAACCTATGAACCAGGAGGTCACGGTTGGATTCTCAGTCAGGGCACATGCCCAGGTTTTAGGCTTGATCCCCAGTAGGGGGAGTGCAGCAATGATTCCCTCATGATCAATGATGTTTCTATCTCTATCTCTCCCTCTCCCTTCCTCTCTGAAATCAATAACAATATATTTTTTTTAAAGTCCTCATCTTTCCTATGGATGGGTATTCCTGAAGAGATGAAAAGATTTTTTAAAATTTATGTTTCTGGCTTAGGGATGGAGGTAGGAGGTTGCAGGGAAGTGAGTAGTGGATAATGTGATGGAGAAGGGACCATAGAGATAAATGTTTACCAGACTGCAGCATATATGGCAAGACATGATTCCATCTTTTTCTTATCTTGGTCTTATATTCTCTCCTGTCACCATCACTCACTCCAGCCTTTGCTTTTAAGTAATAATAGAAATATTTATGATTATATCTTGCATGTCTGTGGAGGATGGAATATATGTGGCAGAGGTGTTTCACATTCTCCACCCCTCATGCCTGCAACATATGACCTATCAATCACAAAGTTTAAATGTTTTAAGTTTCCTATTGGCCTTGAACAGTGGTCAGCAAACCATAGCTCGCGAGCCACATGTGGCTCTTTGGCCCCTTGAGTGTGGCTCTTCCACAAAATACCACGGCCTGGGGGAGTCTATTTTGAAGAAGTGGCATTAGAAGAAGTTTAAGTTTAAAGAATTTGGCTCTCAAAAGAAATTTCAATCGTTGTACTGTTGATATTTGGCTCTGTTGACGAATGAGTTTGCCGACCACTGGCCTTGAAGAACCCCTTCTTAAAAGTGGATACAATGTTGTTATTTCACTGTTCATGCCTCCTCCGCAGCATCTCCACTGCTCCCCCCCATTACCTACAAGATGAGATCCCAGAATCTCAGGCTTCCATCTTTTGGTTTGTTCCAACCTCTCCACTTGCCAGCATTGCCATTCAATGTTTACGAGTCCTAATGAATGTCTGGTGCCTGATGCACTTGGCTCTTTCATTCCTTTGTTTATACTTTTTCCTTTAACTGGGTTGCTCTCTCAGTTCTTCCACATCTAATGAACATCTCCAGGTCCCCCAGTCTGAGCACATGTGTGATCTCTTCCGTGAAGTCCACCATGTGCTCAAGAAGAATTGATTACTCTCTCTTCTGGCCACACCATACTTTACTAGAAGCCCAGTGCACAAAATGTGTGCATGGGAGGGGGGTCCCCTCAGCCCAGCCTGCACCCTCTCACAATCTTGGACTGCTGGCTCCTAATCGCTCACCTGCCTGCCTGCCTGGTCGCCCCTAACTGCCCTCTCCTGCTGGCCTGATTGCCTTTCACTGCCTCTGCGTGCCAGCCTGGTCGCTCCTAACTCCCCCCCTCCCACCGGCCTGGTTCACCCCTTACTGCCCCCCCCTGCTGGCCTGGTTGCCCCTAACTGCCCCCCTGCCAGCCTAGTTGCCCCTCACTGCCCCCCGTGCCAGCCTAGTCACCCCCAACTGCACCCCCTCTGCCAGCCTGGTCACCCCTAACTGCCCCCCCATGAGCCTGGTCACCTCTTACTGTTCCCCCTGCTGGCCTGGTTGTTTCCAACTGCCCCCCTCTGCTGGCCTGGTCACCCCTCACTGTCCCCTCCTGCTGGCCTGGTTGCCCCCAACTGCCCCCCTGCCGCCTGGTCACCCCACACGGCCCCCTCGCCAGCCTGGTTGCCCCACACAGGCTGCTGTTCAGTCATTTGGTTGTCCCTCACTAACCCCCCTGCTGGCCTGGTCACCCCACACAGCCTGCTGTTTAGTTGTTTGGTCATCCCTCACTAACCCCGCTGCTGGCCTAGTTGCCCCATGAAGCCTGCTTGTGCAGATGTTTGGTCATCCCTCACTAACCCCCCTGCCAGCCTGGTCGTAGGCAGCCATCTTATGAGGGTGTGATGGTCAATTTGCATATTACCTCTTTATTATATAGGATGTTTAGCATCTTTACGGTATTTTTTAAAAGTTATGTATCATGATCCAGGTGGTGGTCTAGACCCAGCAACTATAAGAACGCCTAGTCAAATGTTAGTGATCACTTTACAAAAGTTTGATGAATAAACAAAAATATAGAAACTGGTATTTGAATGTAGGCAAAAAGACTTAAGGGCTAAATGCCTTTTTTCTTAGTTAAAGATTTATCTCTTTCCTTAGAAAATATGAGTCTAAAGAGATTTGGAATCAATAAAAAATAATACATGATAAATAATTGTTTAAAAAGACCTAGATATGAAAATGTTGCAAATGCAGTGACTTGTGATAACAGCAATTTAATGCTCAATCATTTCTCTTATTGTTTATTGCCCATGAACACTATTGTTCATGGTGTGTGAGCAACTTGTTCCTCAGAACTCTCTGCCCCACCTTTCTGATTCTTTTTGTCAATATAGATAAAATATGTTAAAGCAAAGCCAAAGTGGTAATTAAAATGTCTTCAATGTATCCACATACCTGCATGGCTTCAGATTTGGAAACAACTACTTGCTTGCTATTCTGAAAAAACAAACAACAAAAAAACCAACAACCACCTTCTAACTTTGATTTTCTTTATTTGTCGTTTGCTTTTGTTTTGTTTCTCCAGTAATTGATGGAGTGGCTGAGTCAATTTTGAGCCTCAAGCTGACAGTGGTTGAAACTGAGCGCCCCATGAAGCTGATGTCCTGCACTTGGACAGACGCACTGTGTGGAGTTGAACCTCTTCTGAGGTCAGGTGTGGATGCTGTAACCAAGAGAGCATCCATCTATTTTTATTTCATGATTTTCTCATTCAATCAAGTAATTTGCCTATTTAGAAGTTTTAGGACTTTCTGACTCTCTCAGCTCATCTCATTAATTAGTGCCAGAATCAGCACACAAATGACTAGTATCACATGTGGAATTTCAGGAATTGGAAAATTAAAGTGGTAATAGCAATCCTCAGAATGTTGCTGGAGATATGACAATTATTTGGTTATCCCAGTATCAAAATAATATAAGCACCTACTACAGGCTATATATTTTTATAGGTAGTGTCTCTTTTAGTTAGAACTCCTTGGTAGTAATAGATGGTATCAAATTTTTCATTCGAGGTCTAGGAAATGGTTTCAGAGTACAGAAGTAAGATGGGCAAGTGTTCAGGGCTAGGGAATACAGAGTCCAAATTAAATTGATGGTCCTGGTTCCACGCTTCTCCACCTCATCAAAGAAACTTTAGTAAATGGCTGCCCGAAAGTTTAGGCAAGACAAATATTGGCAATCACATTTGCCCTATTAAGAATAGCAAAGCACTGGCTACAGAGGTTGATCAGATGTGGGTACTTTCTAATTGCTTTGTCAAAACCCACTGCAGCCTCCCCAGTTTCTCACCTCTTATTGTTATCTCAGAGGTGTGCGCATGTGATTTAAGGAAACTGGTAAGATACTCATGCACTTCTTCCATTTCATTATCTTAGGAAAAAAGAAGACAGATTTCAAGGGTTTATGAAAAAATAAAACAGGTGCTATTGGTAGATGAAAGAACCCCCTGTACTCTTAGCTCTCAGAAAATACTTTGGGAAATCTGCTGTCTCGGTCTGCTTTCACCAAGTTGCAAAAGAGAGCCAGGCTCAAGGTTTCAAGTGCAAGTTGTTTCTTTGGGATGTGGTCCCTGGGAATACTGGACAGTGACGCGAGGAAGTGGAACAGGCAAAGGCAGGCCAGGAAACACCAAGGAAATGTGTGTTACAAAGCAATTCCCAATGAGAGAGTTTGCAATTTAGTTCTGACGGGGTTCCTCTGGGAGCCAGTGTGCCATGTGACGCTCAGAGTCATCCCACCCCAGGGGAGAGGCAGCTGGGATAATGTTTTACACCAACCCCTTGGGAGGTCCTGGCCAAAGGATGCTCCCAGGGACTTCCCTTTCCAGGCACTTCTACTGGCAGAATGGGCTCTTCGGGCCGGACACCCTGAAAGCTGGAGCTCAGCCCTACAGGCATCAGCATGGTAAGACCCAGGGGCATGTGGGTCTGCCTGCCTTGGACGGCTTTGGCCCATCTGCTGACTACATGTGTTCAGTCAGAAAGGACTTGAGCTTCTTAAATACTAATTTCTACTCTGATCATGAGTACAGTCCCCCCTGGACCCCCCCACTCCCCCCCACACACATGGAGAAGGCACACTGCCTACTCCCAGTAGGGCTTCCAGCTACATCAGCAGCAATGCCATCACCATCATCTCTTAAGTAGTTCATGATAGTTCTAGAGTGCTAACAACAAGCCCACAGAGAAATGCTATGGAAGGCACCTTAATCATGGCCAGCCCCTGACAAGCAGAAGTAGCACTCCTATAACACCCTTAGACATTCATCAATCACAATGCAATTATTGTAGAGTCTTATGATTCACGTTGATGCATAGAACACAGGTGCTCAGTACGTATTTGCAGAATTAATTATTATTATAATTACCCTTCTTGAAGAATAACACATGTAAATTTTATCCCAGAAAGCATGAATGCACTCCCTAGGCCAAGCTGCATTTACCTGCAGAGTTACTCGGAAGTATATGGACTCCACTGGTAGAGTTAAGGATATTTATAGGCATGTTACAAGCAGCACTTAGATCACAATGGGTTCTTTAAATTTCTGTGATGGTGTGATGAAATTCCCTGGCTGGAGCTTTTTCTAAGGCCATTTATATGTCAAGTTGTAGTGACTCAGGAGGTGGTATTTAAGAACATTATGATTGTCACAGGTCAAACAATACAGTAAATTTGCCAAGAAATCTTGAGGAAATCAGTATGGAGCTAGGAGTCCTGGCTCATCAGAACAGGCAGGAGTTTCCCCATGAAGTCACTGATTTCACAGGCAAATTTTAATTTAACTAGTAACAGATAAAATGGATGTTTGATGCTTATTACCTTGAACAATTACACAATTTCATTTTCCTTTGGTCTTGTTTTTTGTCTCATTTATATTCATACTAGAGGCCTCGTGCATGAAATTCATGCATGGGGTGGCAGGGGGTAGGGTGGAATGTCCCTCAGCCCAGCCAGTGCCCTCTTACAGTCTGGGACCCCTCGGGGGATGTCCGCATGCTGGCTTAGTCCGCTCCCATGGGGATCGGGCCTAAGCCAGCAGGTGGACATCCCTCTCGCAGTCCGGAACCCCTCGCTCCTTACCACCTGCTTGCTCGCTGCTCTTTACCACTCAGCTCGCTGATCCTTAGCGCTGCCATGGAGGTGGGAGAGGCTACCTCCACCACCACTGAGCTCGCCATCTGTGAGCCTGGCTTCTGGCTGAGTGGTGCTCCCCCTTTGGGAACACACTGACCACTAGGGGGCTGCTCTGCGTTGAGCGTCTGCCCCTGGTGGTCAGTGCGTGTCACAGCAACCGGTCGTTCTGGTCATTCCGATATAACGATCACTTAGGCTTTTATTATATAGATTGTTACATATGTGTTTCCATAAACCATACCAGATCATTTTTGAGAAAGAAGTAATAGTTTCTTGATCCAAGATCAGCTTATTGTAGCAAACTTAGGGATTCAAAATATGTCAGGAGAAAGCAAGGTTTGTCTTCTGTGATCTTTATTTTCTTCTCTTTTAAAGACAGATTAATACCTGGACTACGAATTCAAAGAAATATGTAATTCATTTAAATGTAAACCAAGGTGATGATTCTAAACACACACTTTGTTTATTTTCCAAGCATCGGCTATATATTTTGCTTTATGCTAGTTTTGGAGTAGATTTTTACTTTCTGTTATTTTTTTTTGCAGATTTGTTACAAAATTTTAATTACATCATCCAATGAGAGCGATGTTTTTGCTTGATTGTGTGAATAGCAGGAGACTAAAAATGGAGCAGCACCCCTTTGATTTTTTTGCTTTGTTGTGTGCTGTTCTATCACTCCTCTGTTGCTCTTGCCCGTGAAAACAGACCTGTCTGATATCTCTCAATAACTACAGTATAATAGGACAACTAGGTTCCAGAAAGGACTTCTACATTGAATTGGCCCATTTCCAACTTCTTGTGGCAAAGAGATAAATGACTTTAATGAGGGCACCAGTCTTCAGTTCTCAACACTTTTAAGTCTTTAACAGAAATACCTGAACCCCTACCACCACCACCAAACAAGCAATTATTGGTAACATTTTAAATACCAAAATTGGGCATAAAGCAAAATTTATAATACTCTCTTGAAATAGGCACTTGACAAATCCAGCTTTCTGATCAGGAATTTCAATTGAATTGAAGAGAGAAATGTTTCCATTGTCTGTAGGACATCAGTGACCTGGATGCCAAATGACACTTAGAAGCAAACATTTGTTTATTTATCCAAATTGTATAAAATGATAGAGTTGGGCATTTGGATTTTTGAGCATTAATTTAAGGAGCTCCATCTGCAAAACCATGTAGTCTTTATTTTTATTATTTTAGTTGAATTTATTGGGGTGACATTGCTTTGCAAAACCACATGGTTTCAACTGTACAACTCAGCAAAACATAATGTGCACACTGCATCATGCGCCCATAGCCCCAAGCAAAGTCTCTTTCTGTGTATTTTAGAAAGAATGTTACATTTCTCTTCTATTCATATTTCTAATGTTTGTCACATATGGTAAGCTTCAATTTTTTCAGTGGAATTTTTATTTATTATCAAAGACAGCTTTTGTGAGAAAAGTCACATTTTTTGAGAGAAATCCAATTTATTTGCATAAAAAATATAATGTGAAAGTTATTATTATACTGTGTTTGCAATAGTATGAAAATACTGGGATCTTATTTTGACTAATTATCTATCTTAACACATCCTACAATGAAACATTGAGCTGAGCCATATTCTTGCTTTGCACTTTCTTTTAAAGTAGAAGTGTGAGTTTTTCTTTCTTGACTATGTTCCAATTTGTGCAATAAAATTATTTTTGTTAAAAAAGATTTCTCTGAGGCCCTGGTTGGTTAACTCAATTGGTTAGAGCATCATCTTAATACTCCAAGGTTGTAGATTTGATCCCCAATCAGGGCACATACAAGAAGCAGCCAATTAATGCATGAGTAAGTGCGTATGTGAAACAACAAACTGATGTTTCCCTCTCTCTCACTCTCTCTCTCAAGAAATGTTTGTTTTTCTCTGCTTTGAAACTAATTTTCCTTTCCTAGTTTAGTCTTCATATTTACTCTAGACATGGTTGCAGATAAGAAAAAGATGATAGCCATACAATGAGCTATGAGATGCTTTGAGATAAAGATAAAAATTGGTTAATTATATACAGAGGCCCGGTGCACAAAATGCATGCATGGGGGTCCCTCAGCCAGGCCTGCACCCTCTTGCCTCGAGGGATATTCAACTACTGGTTTAGGCCCGATCCCACAGGCAGTCGGACAACCCTCTCGCAATCTGAGACTGCTGGCTCCTAACTACTCGCCTGATTGCCTGATTGCCCCGAACCACTCTGCCTGCCTGCCTGATGCCCCTAACTGTTTGCCTGCCTGCCTGATTGCCCCTAACTGCTCTCCTGCATGTGTGATTGCCCCTAATCACTTTGCCTGCCTGTCTGATCACCCCTAACCACCTCTGCCTGCCAGTCTGATTGCCCCATAACCGCTTCTGCCTGCTGGCCTGATCACCCCCTAACTGCTCCCCTGCTGGCCTTATCTCCCCCTAACTGCTCCCCTGATAGCCTGATCGCCCCCTAACTGCTCCACTGCCTGCCTGATCACCCCTAACTGCCTCTGCCTCCATCACTGCAGCTTTGTCTGGAAGGACATCCGGAAGGTCGTTTGGCTGTCCAGTCTAATTAGCATATTATGCTTTTATTAGTATAGATTGTTTAAGACATACAAACTACAGCCCATGGGCCAAAATCAGACCTAAGAACTCCTTCTGGATAGACCTCATGCTAACAATAGATTTTGCATTTGTAAATGATTCAAAAAAAGAATATTTTATGACAAAAATGAAATTCAATTTTAAGTGTCCATAAACAACATTTTATTGGAACATAGTTGTACTCATTTATTTATATATTGTTTATGGCTTTTGTGCTATAACACAAAAATGTTGAGTAGTTACAACAGAGACTATATGGCCTAAAAAGCTTAAAATATGAACCATCTGGCTCTTTACAGAAAAAGTTTGCCAACTCTGATGTTTCTTCTCTCTCTCTTTCTCTGCTATACAGTCATACATATAAATATATAACCCATACATCTATCTATAGATGTACCATAGTTCTACCTATATCTACATATCTAGGATTTATTGATGATATATCCTAGATGTATCTGTATCTACAATCTATCTGTCTATAGCTGTATATCTATGATCTATGTATCATAGCTCTATCTATCCTTATACATTTATGACCTATCTATGATCTCTCTATTTATACCTATTTATCTATAGGAGAGGGAGAGAAGAGAGAGATTCATCATTCAATAAAAAATTTTTTAACTGTTGTTTAATCTCAACTGCATGTGGACATTTTTATACTAGTATGGACACCTGTATGTCCAGCAATCAATATTCTTGTCCTAATTTACACTTCATGTAAAAGCAGTGTGTGCATTAACAGATAGGAGGCTCTATCCAGTTATCACATTAGCCCATCTTTAGATGGATCCAGGCAAAGATGTAGTTTGCACCATTAGCCAGACACTGAAGTTTGAATAAACTCCTTTCAACATGCCATTTTTCTAGCTACCATAGAAACTCACAGAGTCTCTTAGAAAGTCTTAAATTTACTACATTTCTAAAAAAGATAAAGTTTGTGCAGTAGGTAACTGTCACATTCAATATAGACATTGGTGAAATATTTGCACAAAGCAAATCAGTTCTTTCTTTCCTTTGCTCAGAGATGGAAATTCATTTGATCACATAAAAACCTTCTGATTTTATATTTTTACTAGAGGCCCAGTGCATGAAATTCGTTCATGGGGGGGGGAGGGAGAAGGGGTCCCCTCAGCCCACCCTGGACCCTCTCCAATCTGGGGATGCCCGACTGCCAGGCCGAAACCAGCAATTGGACATCCCTCTCAAAATCTGGGACTGCTGGCTCCTAACTGCTCACCTGCCTGCCTGCCTGATTGCCCCTAACTGCCCCCCCCTGCCAGCCTGATCACCCCTAACCACCCCTGCCTGCCAGCCTGGTCACCCCCAACTGCCCCCCTTGTTGGCTTGGTTGCCCCTAACTGCCCCCCCCCCCCCGCTGGCCTGGTTGCCCCTCACCGCCCCCCCTACCCGCCTGGTCACCCATCATTGTCCCCCCTGCTGGCCTGGTAGCCTATCACTGTCCCCCCTGCCAGCCTGGTCACCCCACACTGCCCCCCTCTGCCGGCCTGGTCACCCCTCACTGTCCCCCCTGCTGGCCTGGTAGCCCCACGCAGCCTGCTGGTCAGTTGCTTGGTCGTCCCTCGCTAAACCCCCACCGGCCTGGTCGCTCCACACAGCCTGCTGCTTGGTTGTTACTGTGAGGGCGTCGTGACCAATTTGCATGTTACCCTTTTATTGGTATATATAGTTGAAAATATGAAGCTGACTGGTGAGTTGGGTATATGTTTCTTTTAAAATGTCCTTCCTCTGATGGCAGAATAGCAAATGTTTATGCATAGAGAACCACTATTGTTTGTTGCATGGCCACAGCCATATTTCTGAACTTGGAAAACCACGGGGATTGGATCTTTTGGGTTCTTGCTATGTGTGCCTAATAAGCACTTTTGGGGAAAAAATATATTAGAAACATTTTACCATTTAACTTACAAGTAATATGAACTAATATTAAATTGTGAGAAGGTACAAATTTTGATGTTTTTTTTTTCTAAATTAATGTTACTGAAGACCTGTAATTATAAATATTTGAAGTAACTGGATGTTACTTTCCAATTATAATTATTAAGCAAACTTACTTAATTTTCAAATGTAATTGTCTTACTAGATAATTCAGGCTAATAACAAGATGATCTGATTAGTGTAGACATTGAACTATCATGTAGTGATTTTAAATACAATGATGCTCCTGAGTTTAAAAGGTAAGCAAGCACACATGAAAATTCTGCTAAAATAAATACCTCCCATTTCTCAGTCACTGCATAGGTTGACTGTCATGTTAATAGTATTTTTACTGTGTTGAATGAATTGAAGATAAAGATCTACTCTTTAGGTCTGAGAGCTAAGTGTAATCTTTCAGGAATGTTGGGAGGAGGCAAGAAAGGAAATGAGGGGATTTACATTTCAGAATATTGCCCAATCCTGGGAAGACATAAAAGCAAAGCCAAGACTGAGGATGATGCCATGAACAGACCTTCCACCAGGAGTGAGAATTGTTCTCCCCCTGCAGTCGGTTCAACTAATCCCATTTGGAGGCCAAGGCACTCTATATTTCATCACCTTCCACTTTCTCTCCTCTTCCTCTCCTCTTCCTTTCTACCTACAAACACTTTATAACATTCTTTATTTGAATACAATGGTGAAGCTGACTCTTGTCTGCAAGCTGCCGGTTGCTCACTGGTGAAACACTTTGTCCAAAGTTAGATGGGCCCACTCAATTCATTTTACCATAGGATATGGAAATAGTTGAAATGCTATCAGAAGTGATACTTTCTGGTAGATGAAACAATCTGTTTGGACACTAGTTTTTGAACTGAAACAGGTTACACACTTAAAAATAGGATTCTTAAAAATAGTATTAAATCTCACAAAAAATAAATTTTAGGAGAAATATTTAGAAAAAGTATTATTTCAGTTTTGACATTTGGTATCTCTAATGTCCTATTAAACCTAAAGGGTAAATTTTAGAACAATTAATTCTAAGAAGAGCAAGTGACCGCAAAACAGGGAAAAATGTTGATTTAAATATATATGAAAAATCTGCTTCTTTTAACCACAGGTATGGATATGTTTTAATAGTGTATTTGTTTTTCTTGTTAAATTCCATATTGTGTTAATTTTTAAAAACTAGTCTCTAAAATTATCCTATTAAGTTTCAGATGTATACAAATTATATCTAATTTCTGTCCCAAACAATTAGAACAACTGATCATGTGACCGTATACACAACAACCACATTCTTGTTCAAAAATATAAAATTCAAATTGGCTTGGAATTTAAGAATTCCAAGAACTTCAAAATGCTTTGGATTTAAAAGGCAGTTTTCGATTTCTACTAATATTTGGATAACAGACTCTGTAGGTTGGTTAGGGCTAAAAGCACCACAGACTTATAAGATAAATTAGTTTCATTTTTATTTGTATTACTATTATCGCCAGCTTCTCTTCCAAATTACATTTTTAATAAATTTGATCTATAGCCATTTTGAAGGGTGAAAACCCATAAATACATCTTTCTGCTTTAATTGCCTTTAGAAAGCACTTACTCAAAAGGGCACTTTTTCTTCCCAATTGTGTCACCAGTTTTTATAAGTGAATGCGACAGCCTCTTAGGACTCACCCAAGTCGCTGCTAAAAATGAATCGTACACACTGGAGAGAATGCCTGCATTCGCATTTAAATGTATATTGGAAAATAAAGAATTGCTTTTTTGGGGGAGGTTGTGTGCCAATCACAGGTAGCATTAGCATTCTAATTTCTTTACAGTAACATATACATCATGTTCTACAAATCCGGATCTCATTGCCAGATTACTGCTGTCTGTAACTTTCAAGTATTTAAAGAATCACACCTTTTGCCAGAGAAAAACAGGCCGGAGCAAGTTTTCTACTCTGACTGATGTGCACCCTCCTCCCTAAGGTGACCTCATCCAGAGTCATGAACTTACATTCTGTCTACAAGCCCATGACTCCCTCATCCGGATCTCCACCCGGAGCGCCCCCTGAATTCCAGCACCCACAGCACTGCCACCTCTACTTACATGTCTAACTGGCTCCTCCAACTCGGCGTGTCCACAGGAAAACTCCTGAGTCCACTTGAAACCTGTCTTCCCCACCTCGGTCCGTAGCCCCCCCTTCACTACTCAGATCCATAACCTTGGAGAAATCCTGGATTCCTTTTTGTCTCCCATATTTCCTCATCTAATTTATTAGCAACTCTGATGGGCTCTCTCTTCACAAAACAAACATGTACACACAGAATCAGACCATGTCTCAACATCTACTCTGCTAACACCTGGACTGAGCCACAAACATTTCTCAGCTGGGCTGAAATACGCTCCTGGCAGATTTGCCTGCCTCCAGTCAATTCTCCAAATACCAGCTATAGTACTATTTGATCATATTTTTAAAGTAGATAATGTCATACACAGAACTTGCCAGTGGTCGCCATCATACTCGGAATGAAATCTAAGCACCATGTGCTACAATGCCTACATGAGCCAATCTACATTACATGAATATTCAAACAAGTTAAGTGATGAAAAGTACTTGCAAAAACTATGTGGTGTATAGTAACCTCAGTAAACATTAGTGATTAATATTATAAGTGCATTAATAGAATTATAAATATTAAATGGTTGTAATTAATATAATATTAATAGATATATTTTATGTAACTTTTAAAATTCTGTTCATATGATTGTTTACATTTTTAATTCACTTACAGTAATTTTTGCTTGCGGTATTAAACTGATGACTAAATTTCTATAAATTCTGGGTTAATTGGTACAAAAACATTTTACATTATACACATCATTTAAAGTCAACTTCATTTATTGTGATAATTATATTAATTTCTATCTTTAAGAGTGACTTGATATTGGTATTTACTTTTGAATCCAAGCAGTTAAATTAATGTGTAAATATATATTTATAAATATTTATGTACTGTAATGAATTTTTACTGTAGAAATATCAGAAAATAAATAAGAAAAATATTGCCTATAAATATTACTATTTGTCTCATTAATGTTTCATGCAAAATTTCATTTTAAAATTTTTACAAAAGTGGAACGATACAAACATAGCATCATATTTTACATATTATTTCTTAATTTATTCCTATTACAGTATATTTTCATTTTTTATGTTAGCTTTAATTTTATCAGTTTGACTGTTTAATTATGTGCGCCCCAGACCTTAAAAAGATCATGTTCCTTTACAGGGAATAAAGAGGATTATGCCCTAATGTAAACCCTCAAATGTGACCTTCCCAGATTTCTCGAGGAATGAAACGATTCCAGGTATACAATTCTCCCAGCGATCTCTGAGTGAGGACAGTAAGTGTTACCTAGCGCTGCCTGATGGCATACTTTCATGATAACTGCTGCTTCAATTATGCATAGTGGCGATGATATATGTGACTAGCAGCAAAAGAGAAGTCAAGTAACACTTCATCTACTTTAATTATGTATTATTCAGGAAGAATTATTTCCATAACAAGAACTCTAGCTCAAAACTGCAGCTTCATACCATTATTATAGCTGTTTAACCCATAGCTCAGCTCCCAAACATTCAGGTGGTCAGATATACTTTAGCAAAATGTTGTAAAATATATATATATATATATATATACACACATATATATATATATATATACGTGTATATATATATATATATATATATATATATATATATATATATATATATTTTTACTGACAAGTGAGGAAAAATTGTGCCAACATTTCATTCTTTTTCTTTTTTTAAAAAAATTCATTCTTGCCTTATGCTCTATAGACAATACACCCATCCTTCAACTATACAGCTTCAATATAATTGTATTTCTCTTTATTTCTCATTTTATGTCTTTGTTTTGAAAGGCAATGGTGTGTAGATAAAAGCTTAGGAGTAAGATAGACAGTGAATTAAACTTTAGCTCTACATTTGCTTGCTGTATGACCTTGGACACGTTACTCAACCTGCCTAAGTTTCAATTTTCTAATTTGTAAAATAGAGATGAAGACTTTAAAAAAAATTTTTGCTTGCGAAGTTTGAATAATAGCAGACACAAAGATCACCTGTCACCCTATACAGCCTCAATATATCTTGTTTTCCCTTCTTTTATTGTGCTATACTTTTCTCCATATTTTGTTGTATACTTGTCACATATTTTAAATTTTCTCATCTCTTTTGCTTTTATTATTTCCAGAGTAATCTCAGCTGGATAAGATATGACAGGCCCATTGGCTCATCCTTATCTTTTTTTTTTTCACATTTATTTTCTTTCAAGTTGAACATGTTTTTTCTTTGGAAAAATTCTGAAGATTTCACATAGAAATACATAAAAAATAGTTCCACCTCAGCACCTAATCAATTTAATTTATTTTCCACCTTCCCAGAGTGATGGTTATAGACCTGACATATAACATATTCTCATGCATTTCCAACGTAATGGACATCCCTTCCTGTAAGGTTTTCTTAACCTAAATGATGTAGAATAATCTTAGCCATGTTCTCCTTTGTCATGAACCAGATGGCAATGCACCAAATACCTTAGGACAGTGGTCGGCAAACTCATTAGTCAACAGAGCCAAATATCAACAGTACAACGATTGAAATTTCTTTTGAGAGCCAAATTTTTTAAACTTAAACTTCTTCTAACAACACTTCTTCAAAATAGACTCACCCAGGCCGTGGCATTTTGTGGAAGAGCCACACTCAAGGGGCCAAAGAGCCACATGTGGCTCGCGAGCCGCAGTTTGCCGACCATGGCCTTAGGACCCCAGACTGCATGGGCTAGATCACACCTTTTGTTAGACTTTTCCAGCAAAATCATTTTAAACATCACAGTGATGCTTGCCACTTCCAGCATTTGGTATCTTCTCAAATGTATTTTAAAATATCATTGCCTGGCCAGTGTGGCTCAGTGGTTGAGCATCGACTTACAAACCAGTAGGTCAGGATTTGATTCCCGGTCAGGGCACATGCTCAATCCCCAGTATGGGGCATGCAGGAGGCATCAGTGATTCTCTCTCATCATTCATGTCTCTCTCTCTCTCTCTCCTTCCCCCTCTTCCTCTCTGAAATCAATGAAAAACAAATCATCTTAGGACACTTTCCTTTGTTGTGTTAGCTATTTCACCTTGACTCATGCAATTTTTTACTGTTTTGTGTAAAGTCAGACCACTGAAGCTGGGGTTACCTCTCTTTACCAAATCACTGATTTTTTCATCTCCAGGTTGTGGAGTGAGGTGTCACACTGAATCACTGAGTTCTTCACCTTTGACCTCTTTCCTGGTAGAAATACACATACTTAAAAAAAAAATCTATCTTTAAAATTGAAACAGTTTATCTAATTTCTCTTTCTGTGTTGTTTTCCTCTTTTTATTTTTTTGGTAAACTACTTTGATCTCTACATTATTTTCTTTCTTTTCTTTTTTTTTTTGTCAACTACTTTTTTTTAATTAATTTCTTTATTGATTAAGGTATCATATATTTGTCCTCATCCCCCCATTCCCATCCCAAACCCCTCCCCACGCATGCCCCCACCCCCCTGTTGTCTGTGACCACTGGTTAGGCTCATATGCATGCATACAAGTCCTTTGGTTGATCTCTTCCCCCTTACCCCCACCCTCCCCTACCTTCCCTCTGAGGTTTGACAGTCTCATTGATGCTTCCCTGTCTCCAGGTCTGTTTTTGTTCATCAGTTTATGTTATTCATTATTTCCCCCAGATGAGTGAGATCATGTGATACTAGAAATACACTTATAAGAACCGAAAATGAGACAAGCAATAATGGTTATGCTGAGAGGCAAATGAATCAGTCTGTAGTGTGTTTCTTTCTGGGCCAACAGTTCTTTTGAGTCCCAATTTCAATGTCAAACAGTTCCTTATGTGTACATGTCGGCAATGATATTTCAGTTCTGGATGGTGGACAAATGGTGGTAATGCAGGTCCGACCCTCTCTGGTTTGGTCCTGGGCAACCTGCCGCGATGCACAGCTGCTGACTGCTAGTATGGCGAGGCGTCGTCAGCATCTTCCATCTCTGGACTGTTTCTCTTCTGTCTTCACGGCTGGAGCAGTCCTGTCAATTCCTCTCTGTTGCAGGAATCCACATGGTCTTGAAAGTGTTTTCTGAAAATACACAAACTACTCTTCTCTCTTCATGAACACCATGAGATGTTTGTAGAGGGTGTCATTATTTTAGCCTTGACCTTCTTTTCTTTTTTCTTCACTTTGACCTTGTCAATACAAAGGGCCCTCACTTTGCTCTCTGATTTGTGCTCCAATCTCTCATCTTTGTTTCCTCCCCACTGCTCTCATTAAACAGATCGAACTGGAAACATCTTCACTGTAATTAATCCTTTCAGCTTTGCTCCTGCTTCTCAGAGTGACTTTTCCAGAACTCTCTTCTCCACTCCACTCTGATATCCTCATAAAGTAGGACATTTTTTTCTCACCTTGATATTTCCTCTGGTGTTTGACCCATCTTCCCATTCTGTGGGAATGCCTTCATCTTCCAAATGCCTTTTCCAATGCATCCAGCTGTTAGGGGAGCAGTTAGAATAATAATTTGAAGAGGCAAACTCTCCTATTTCTTCTTACATATAAACCCTAACCATCCTGTGACCCACACTCTACCAGGGTTTTTCCAGTCTTTACCCAGGTGTATTCATGTGAACATTTTAAATTCTCGGTCCATTTCAGCCCAACTATGTATTTGCATTCTTTGTTTCGTTTTCATTTTTTCTAGTCCTACCAATTTATTTCTCCTAAACAAATCTTATAGTCCCTCCAAATGTAACCATTTTTCTTCTTTAAGGAAAGGAGACATGTCCTTAAGCAATCTACCCATTTGTATTTCTCGGTGCCATTGGCAGGAGCAAGAGGGTGGCTGTAGCACTGGCTATAAAACTAAACAGTTCTTTCCACCAATTTCCCTCCGTAATCATCGGACTGTCTACTTGCCCTGCTCAGCAAATGTGATGGCGCCAAATACAGTACTTTGGGTGCGTCTGTTTCCCAATTCCTAGACTCACAATAAGACAACTTCATTTACTTTGAGCTCCAAAAGCTATAATTCTGGATTCCATGTTTTAATTATTCACTCTTGTGATTTTGGGGGGGCTCTGATATGCTCATATTTATCCTAATTGCCCTTCAACCTTTCATATAAAACTTCTTTCCCCCTTTTTATGTGTGGCTCCTTATAACCAAGAGATTCCTCACATTCACAAGGCATAATATCTCTTCCTAATTTCTTCTTCTTTGTATGTTTTTGGACTTGAGTTTCATTTATTATGGACTTAATTTTTTTTTGGTTCTCCTTCCTTTTGTTTATTTAGTCATAATTTTGTTCTCTCTCTTATTCCCTTTCTTTCCTTTCTCTGAAAATGTCTCCAAAATTTATGTCTCTAATGTGAACATTCTGCTTCCCTTGGCAGAAGCTCTGCTTTTTTTTCGTTTTCTTTCTGTGCAAATTGATCATCACTATATATTTCATCTGCTTTGTTTTTCGTTTTTCTTTCACCACTACAACTTGAAATTATTCTCTTTTAATATTCTCTTCATCTTACCCGAAGCTAAGTTTTTGCTGACTTCTCCCTTTAAGGGCCCTTGGATAACTGTCAAGAAGTCTGGAACTGAGATTATTTTAATTGTATATACCTCCCTTTTATTCTGATGTGCTTTTCAGAGACGTGCAAATATAATCCTTCATTACCAAGATTAGAAAAGGTACAATAACAGCAGCAGTTGTATTAATTGGATGCTTACTAATTTTATTAAGTGCTTACTAATATTTACTGAGAGCTTACTCTATGCCAGTCCCTCTGCAGAGTGTTTTACCTGGCAACACCCCCTGAAGCACATATGACTAACCCTTCAAATTATAGAGGAAAAAGCGGAGTTTTGCAGATGAAGCTGAGCAAGTTAGGATCTAGTTTGCTGAAGGTCACTCATGAGTAAGAGACTGAAGCAGGATTCAAACTAACCAGGATTCAAAACCCTGCAGGAGTGAAACTTACCCCAAGTATACGTTTTCTTTAGGCACCACTCTGGTTTGGGGCAAAGCATGAAATTAAAGGCCGATAGAGACCATTCAGGTGGAGGATGTGACAAACACGCTGATCAAAGTGGTACAGCCACCCCTCTGCCCCGGCTGAGGGCATCTTGTGCTTATGGGGTGGTGGGCACTCAGAATTTGCCACAGTTCCTGATAAGCCATGACAACTAGAAATTCAAAGGTTGGGAGTGTCACATTTCCCATTAGGAAAATTGCATCTAATCTATAATAATAAAAGGGTAATTTGTTAATTAGACCAAACGTCCTTCTGAACAAAGCCAGGGCCAGAGTGAAGCCTGGGTCTGGGTGGCAGCCGGGAGGGAAGCAGCCCGCATCCCGGGTGTCAGCAGCCGGGGGAAGGAAGGCCTACTCTTGCACGAATTTTCGTGCATCGGGCCTCTAATGTTGAATAAATGATTAAATATGATGCCAGCAAACCAAATTCATCTGCATGCATAACACAATTCATGGGTTGCTGTTGGAAGCTCCTCATGTGAAAGGCTGTGCCTTCCAGGGGGGGTGCAGTCTGACCGCCAGACTTAGAGCGAGCAGGTACATCTGTTCATATACTGCTCTCCCTTTTCATTAAGTCACAGTACATTTTTTATGAAAGTAATCCAACCATTCAACTCTAGGTGCAGCAAAAGGTAACATTGCTCTTTTAAGCTACTCTCCTCTTCTACGCTGCCTTCCATTTAGATTGTTTCTTTGCAGAACCTCTGTTAACTTTCTTTTCTTTTTTTTTAAAAAAAATATATTTAATTGATTTTTTACAGAGAGGAAGGGAACCAGACAGAGAGCTAGAAACATTGATGAGAGAGAAACATCGATCAGCTGCCTCCTGCACACCCCTTACTGGGGATGTGCCCACAACCAAGGTACATGCCCTTGACCAGAATTGAACCTGGGACCTTTCAGTCCACAGGCAGACGCTCTATCCACCGAGCCAAACCAGTTAGGGATGTTAACTTTCTTTTATTATGTGATAGAATTAACAGAATATAGGCAATATATAGACAGGAAGCAGAGCCACTACAACTATGAACTCACATCCTAATTGAAGTGACAGAACTTTACAAGAATCATTTGAGCTTCCCACAACACCTACTGAATATACTGTATACCATATATTGACCTTGCTATATATTATTTCCAAGTTATTTAAAGCTAATTTTATCTATGTGTCAATATAATATACTGTCTAGCTTTATGCTGTTTGTGCTTTATAAAATGTTGTTCTGTATGTAGATTTCTGCATTGTTTATTTTACTCTATAAGTACATTTATGTTTTCAATGTAACATAAATTTTCTCTGCTGCATACTATTCCACTGTGTGACTATGCCAAAAAGTATATTAATCTATTACTATTTTAATGGTTAATGTTTATTTTATTTCTACATTTTATATATACAATATAAATTTGTGTCCATGTACACAAATTTTCTCTATTGTGTACTTAATAATGAAAAGGCTGAACCTTAAAACTTTGTTACTCAGAGAATGGTCCACAGATCAACAGCAGCCTTATCACCTGCGTACTTGTTGTAAATGCAGAATTGTAGGTCCCATCCCAGACCTCCCGAGTCAGAATTTACCTTTTAACCAGATCCAGGATGCCAGGATAGATAGAAAAGGTTTCTCTTCATTTTATGCAATTATTTATTTATAGAAAAAAAAAACAACAGTTTAAGGAGGAACATCCTATACAAAAGGCTTATAACTGGGAAAATTCAACCCATGATTACTTCATATATTTTACTATCAAAATGTAAGAGGTTGCCAGTGTTTCTGCTGTGTTACTGTTTCTCTTAACTGGTACCTCTGGATACTATTATCTAAATGTAAAACAATTTTCCCAACTGGCCATTATATGTAGATGATATCTTGATCCATGTTTCTAATAAAACTTGGACTGTCTTTCATATCAGCCCAAATGAAAAGCATATAAAGGTTATTAACCTCATTTTCTCATTTTCCTTTTGACACCTTTTGTGTTTTTCCCAGCATGTATTCTTTAGTCACAGATAAAGCTAATTTGCCTTTAAAAAAAATTAAGGAAAGCTTTCAGGTAGTTAGATTCCTATCAGTTCTAACTTACATATGGAAAACTGAAACTTAGAACTGTTTAATATCTCCCCAGGGTCACCAAAGTAGCTACTGACTGATCGGGGGCAAGAGCTTCCCTTTTATTTATGGTCTGCTCTCTCAATAGAGGCCATGTCTTTCATGGGTTAGGTCATGTTTATGCGTATTCTACGATAACAATTATTACAACACTAGAGGCCCAATGCACAAAGATTCGTGCAAGAATGGGCCTTCCTTACCCTGGCTGCTGGCAGCGCCTTCACTCTGTCCAGAGCCTCCTTTCTGCCTTCTCATGCTGCCCAGAGGCCTGGAGTGGCTGGGGTGGTGCGGAACACCTGCGAAATGCCCCCAGCCCCTTGGTGCCTGTGTATGCAAATTACCCCACCATCTTTGTTGGGTTAATTTGCATACTCACTCCTGATTGGCTGGTGGGTGTCATGAAGGTACAGTCAATTAGCATGTTACTCTTTTATTAGGTAGATAAGCTATGCCTGGTCTTGAGATGTTTTCTCACACATTTCAAACACTTAAAAATAATACAAACATTTAATAGTATTATATTAGAGATATAGATAAAACTAGCTTTAAATAACTTGGAAATAATATGGAGCAAATTCAAGGTGTGATAGAATGAAACTGCAACTAGTACTGATATAATCTACTAGCCCTCAAACTACAACACATTCGTGATGATGCATTTGTATTTCAGATATTGAGACAAATTTTAAAAACGCTCCCTAAACTTAATGTAAACTCTGTTTTCTACTATACTAGGTGGGGAAAGAACAAAGTCTTGGAATACAGGCTCATCCCTGATTCCTGTGGTGAGTTCTTTCCCTGCCCTCTTCCCCCCTTGATTTCTAAGGATAGGGGTCAGACCCTGGCTTCTGGGTCCCCCACAATCAGAGAGAGAGATCTGCAGCTCTCCACAGGGTGTGTTAGACTCTCCCTGGATGAGCAGAAGAGGGAAGAATACTACCAGGGGGGCGGGTAAAATTTCAACAGAGCAGCATCTCTTTTTCAAAAATATAAAAATCTTTCAAAAGTTCTCTACTTGTGCACTCTCTGAAAATTTTATACCCTCTTGTACAAGAGGAATTCAAGTGTTATGAGACAGGTTATTAGAAAGGTATGTTGAAAAATCTGAATTTTGCTCTTGCATTTTATTTTGGTAACCATATCTGTCATAACTGCAGTTGGCATACTAAGTTGGCAGCAACATGAACTTTTCAGTCTTACATCCTTATCTATACATAAAATCTGTATTTTGTGAGCTTTCTCAACATTGTAAAAAATTATTTTAACCTTTGGAAGGAGGAATGGAAAAGAGATAAAGGGATGGAGAACTTAGCATTGACTGAACTCTTGCCATGTGTCAGGTGATAGGTACATCCCCATTTGGAAGCCCCTGACTTCTTATTTGCTTCAACACTTCAGGGAGAGTTCATCATCTCCATCATCACATTACTCATAAGTAAAAGGAGAGTTAGATTTTGTCTTATGTCCAGGTGATACTGCTGAGGAGTAGAAAAGAAAGGATTGGATACCTCCATATGCCTGACTCTTAGCCTGAGACAAATGTTATCTCATTTATACCACTTTTTCTTTAGAATAAAATAATTTAAAATATGTTTCCCATCACCATTCCCTTTCAGCCCTGAGGAAGTGCTCTGGAACCAACCAACTGGGCTCAAATTCAAGCTTCCACACATAACCTCAGGCAGGTTACTTAACCTCTCATGCTTTAGTTATAAAAATAGGAATAAAAAGAATGCTAGCTGCATCACAGGATTTTAAATGGTTGCTTTAAAAAATAATTTGTACCAGCTTTCTTGGGGAGTGGGTCACTGAATCTCCTCATGCTGTTATGCCAGTCATAGGCTTTTTATGAGGGTTAAATATGTTAACACTTGTAAATTTAATAAAATAGTAAAGAAAAAGAGTAAGAAAAGACTGCCCGAGTTTGAGTCAAAATCCATGACTTTTGAATTGAAGTCCTTTAGCCACTAACTGTGTGACCGTGGGAGAGTCACCTAAGTGATTTCGAGGAAGTAAATTGTCCCATCTTCTCATTTTGTAAGGAAAATGTCAACTCCTGAACACTATGCTCTACGCAGTAAAAGGGTGAGCATCCTGCATACAAAGTCAAGACAAAGTTCCGGGATCCTATGTCACTACTGACACTCTACCATTGCAGCACTGTCTTAGCAGGTAGTGTCTTTGGTCTCAGTTGAGCAATGGAAAGTCACATAGACATGAGTTCTTGAACCTTATTAACATAGATGAGTGTGATAGAACTCCTGAGCAACAATAGGAGGGCAATGTGGTAGGCTTAAAGAACAAATTTTATGAGCCACAAATTGCTTTTAAAATTAAAGATCTGGAAAAATAAATATTTCTCCAACACATTTATACCATAGACAATGGTAAGACTACTGCAGAGGATAGTACTTTAGAATAACTCCTAGTGTTAATGATCAAAAGTTGAAGCTGCTTCTTCAAAAGGAACTGTGCTGAAGTATAAAAGTTTGGAGATTCAGAGAAATCTTCTGGGTTTTGGTTGGTCAAGTCAACAAAGAATATCTAGGCAGAGTAGAAGGGAGAGGACCATGCCTTGTTAACAAACCCTCATTTTTCACTCATCAACTTTATAACTTACAGAGTTCTCCAATGCCATTTACCTTTTTTTTTTTTTTTTTTTTTTGGCAACTTTTGCTTCACCTTACAATTATTTACATATCTGTCATCAGATTGTGAGTTGCTTCTAGCCAGAAACTATGTTTTTCATCTTAAGTTTCTCAGCACCAGCTAGCACAATATCTTTCATATGAGATGAATATAAATGTTTACTGAATTAATAAAAGTGTATTTATATATATACATATATTAAACATATATACATATATTTAATTATTTATATACTAGAGGCCCAGTGCACAGATTTGTGCACCGATGGGGTCCCTTGACTGGCCTGTGACACCTCACAATCCGGGACCCCTTTGGGGATATTGGAGAGCTGGTTTTGACCCAATCCCCACAGGCCATGCCAAGGGACCTCACCAGTGCATGAATCCTGTGCCTGTGCATTGAGTGTCTGCCCCCTGGTGGTCATTGAGAATCATAGCTACCAGCTGGTTGGCCGGTCATGTAGGCTTTTATATATATAGATATATTCACTCCAAGATATTATCTACTCATTTCCACTGATGCCAATATATATTTCAGTTTATATGATTCCCATTTTCTTTTAGGATAGATTGAGCCCTGTTTAAAAGGGCTCAGTTTTTGGGGGGAGTGTATTACACGCATGTGCGCGCGCACACACACACACTCAGACTCATACCTTTATCCCCAAGAAATTCACTAAATCAAATAAAAGTTCACAGAGACCAAAGGAACTAAAATTTAATTTCAATCTTTAAATACTGTTCATAAATATATTGTTATATTTGATGACAAAGTCCTTTAGAAGGTGAGAACTGCAACACATACACCATTATGGCCAGTAACAATGTACATTGTGATCATTAAAGAATACAAATCCCTAGAAACTCCATTGCCTACCTAAAGGAAGAGTAATGTTGGACTAAAAGCAGAGTTTCCAAAGGTGAGTTTTTCAAACAAAATTGTCCATATCAAACACCATTTCCCTTTGATTGATTTGCTGCCTACCATGGTGGCACCTACATGCAAGAGACTAAAATAAAGCTGTACAGCAAAGTAACAATGAGTAAAACCTTTTAAAAGAATTCTGTTTACAATTCTGTTGTTACTAAATCTTGCGGATAATTGATTTTGTGCTTAAAACTCTCAAGAATAAAGTGTTTTTAAGCAATTCTTGAAATTCTTAGTGTTTTCAAGGAAGTCATTGTGATCAGTGGATCGGATGTGACTTAATCTAAGGAATGATTATTCTTTACAATAGAAAAGCCAAGAAGAGCTTGATACTATTTGAATGCTTCCTAAACCCTATTTCAACACTTCTCAAATTGAACTCACTGTTTTGCTTCAGACATGTACTCTTCCTTTTATGTTTCTTGTCTCCATCAATACATTACCTTTCTTCTAATCACCAATGCTAGACAGTCCTAGATTATCCTTGATACCTTCTTTTCTTGTCACCAGCCACATTTAATGGATCAATTATACTGTGAAAACTCTTTCTCAGCTTGCCTTTCTCACTGCCACTAGCACAGGCCTTTGTCATATTTTTCCTACTGCAATAATCTTCTAACTGGCCTTACCTGCTCAACTCTTTTTTATAAAACTAAAACACTATGTCTCTAAAACACTAATGTGCTTACATTGCTTCACAGGGGAAAAAATTTCCACTGAACTATTTTTATTTAAAACTTTTTTAATATCTATTATATTGATTGGGGTGACATTGGTCTACATGAACACATAGGTTTCAGGTGTGGGTTTCTATGTTATAAGATATGTATATTGCACCAGGGACCCATCATCCAAAGTCAAATCTTCTCCTGTCACCTTATATTAGGACCCTTTTCTCCCCCCACCCCTTTCCCTCTGGCAACCAGCACACTGCTGTTTGTGTACATGAATTTCAGTTTTATATCCCACATATGAGTAAAATCATATGGTTCTTAGCTTTTTCTGACTGACTTATTTCATTTAGCATGATGTTCTTGAGGTTCATGCATGTTGTTGCAAATGAACTATTTTTAAAAGCACAGATGTCACCCAATGGCAATCTGGCACCCACTGGTTGCATCAGGTCAGCAAGCATGTTCTATTTGGTCCATGGTGTTTTAAAAATATATATTGGGCAACATTTAATAATTTGGAGAATTATCATCTGATATGTATTGCTTTTCTTGAAAAAGAGAAATGTAAAATTGGGTTGACATTTCTCCTGCTGGGCTGATTTGCTGTCTTCACTCCTCACCCCCTCCAAAATGCAGGGTCTCTCCATTTTGCTACAGTGCCTTCATTCTCCTTCCTTATTGGACCTTCCTCTATTGTCTGCCTTATGCTTTAGCCATGTCACACTCCTGCTCTGAAACATGCTCTGGCCAGAGATTTGGAGTAAAGGTTAGCCCCAGACTGTATGGGATCAAGATTTACCTTTATTAGCTCTGTTATTTTGGAAAAATCACCTAATTTCTCTCTACCTTAGGTATTTCATTTATAAAGTGGAGATAATCATGCCTACCTCACATGATGATAATGAGGATTTAAAAGAGTTAATATATATGAGGCTTTCAACCCTTCACAGTGCTTAGCAAATTTTAGCAGTTGCTAATTTTCCACCAAGCATTGCACTCATTATTCATTTTATCTCCCGAGTATCTAGCTAAGTGCTGTGCAAATATTCCATGTTCAGAAAAAGGTTATGACTTAAAGCAAAAAGAATTCTTGGGTTTATTTTGGATGAACCAAATAGTTGTGAGTTGAATTAATCTGAAAGAGCATCATGTGCAATATACTCACTGGGAAAGTAAACAAGACAAGCAAGCTCCTGTGAAAATTAAATAATTGTTCTAAAGACAGTAAAGGTTTCAGAACAAGGTCCAGACTGCAACATGGTGACTCTGAGCTTGTGCTTCCTCTTCTCCGATACATCCATGAAGCACAACTACTTTCAAATGACAGGGGTGGTCACAGAGGCAGGGCTTCCAGAAGGTAACTGTCAGCCAGTGTTATACTGTGAACATGCAGCTACTGCCATCAGACCACATGGAGAGGTAAAGAGGGCAGCAACAGCCATCTTGTTGGGGTCTATCATTCATGAAATTCAGCACCTCTTTGGTGTGGGGAACTCAGTAAGTCAACTTTCGTATATTGTCTCATCAATTCTCCTTCTCTCCTTATCATTACATCATCAGAGTCAGCCCTGCTGCGTGGTATGCCCACAATAAAAATTTGCTGAATAAATAATTAAGTACAAGTAATATGCCTAAGGTTGTATAGCCATATGGAACCCCTACTGGAAGAGAGTACTTTCTGAGTTCTCTTCCCAGCACTCTTTTAACACACTTCGTGAATGGATGGCTCATTACCAATGAATCCAGATTTGCTTCAATTCCACTGAGCCACTTATAGTTCATTAAACATCTCACAATTCTGACCTTACCTGCCCTTCCTTCCTTCCTGGAAGTAGTTGTTGTTGTTTTCTCCTTCTGTGACTTCTGTTCATCTTTTAAAACACAGCCGGAATGTCCCTTCCTCCCTTCCCCTTCTTTGGGGCAGGTGCCCCTGTGCTTGGTCCCACAGCAGGCCTATCTGCATACCCTTCTCATATCCTTCTCTGCTGTCACCTCCACTCACAGAACATGAGCTACTTGGTGGCAGGGAAGTTGTCCCACTATAGTTGGTGACCCCAGTACTTAGAAACAGTTAGCAAATTATAGGTACTCTGGGAATATTAGTTGCACAAATGTGCAGAACAAACGACGCAAAAGTCCCAAGAAGCAGGACTTGGAACTGTAGAGATAAATGATAAGGTAGAGCAACAAACGGCCAGACTCAGGTAACTACTTATTGTCAAGGAGTCACTGTTGCCTATTTATACACTTATCTTTTTTCTCTTTGCACTCCCTATTGAACCCAATAGACAAAAATGATTACTTCCCAGTAGAATGTTTCTACCTGTGCTCTAAGCTATTTTCTCTACTTTCTATTATAAACTTAGTTTGCCACCACTTCTAATTTTCCCTTTTCTAGCTCTGGGCATTGTTTCCACACCAGAAAACCTTCACTTTAAGTAGAGGTTTGTAGTTTCTTTCAAAACTAAGAGCCAGCATTTGACAACAAGAGGAGATATTTCAACAGTTGGTCACGAAATAGATGTAATCTTGAAACCACCTCAATATTGTCAAGTGCTCTTGTGAGCACAGGTTAAAAAATGCTTCCGTGTGGGCGGTTTGGATCAGCAGCACAGAAGGTACAGTTGAGAGAATCTGTGAGTACTGAAACATTTATAACACCCAGGGTTTGAGTGTAAAACCTATTTCTTTGGAGAAGGGAGAGGGGAAAGACTCTTTATTTCCAGCCTCAGATTATCTCATAAGAAAGTAAACCCAAGACGAGGTGAGAACTGTGTGGCTTCATTCTGTCAAAACATATTGCTGCTTATAGGCTTAGAGATGCTGCCAATAAAATATTTCTTCAACCCCCGAGGTTCTACAAGAATAGACTCTTGGATAAGATTATTGTTAACAGCACAAGTGTTGATATAGCCACGAGTTAATAGCTACTGGCGAACAGCAGACTTTTTTGTTCTGTATGAACAGTTCTCCTTTACTAGTCGGCCAAAGCAAGCACATTTGGTGTGTTTTCAAAGTGGCACACAGGAGGTCAGTTCATTAATCATCTTCCAATAGTGGGAAACAGAGACTCCTGTCTTGGAAGCCACTGGAAATGCGGTCCTTTCTGTTTTCAGTTTTAAGCCAGTAGGTGATATCCCCCCACCTAAAAATTCCTTCCACCCATTTCTTGCTCCCTGGAGGGCTTGCATATTTCTCTTTGTTAGGATCCAAATGACTCCATCACCTTTAAGTAGACGACAAAGTGGGATTGGAAGAGAAGACAGCATTTAAAATACTCATAATAATTTATTCAGATGTAGTGTATGAAATACTTGGTTAACATGGACCTTTCCAGAGGTACCCCATGGAGAAAGCCTCCTCCCTGGGGGCGCTGGTATGCCCCCTGTTTGACAACCACCTACCTAGCATAGGTAGTTGGGACATAGAGGAAGATAACTTAAAGCCACCGCCATGGTCTATGAGCTTATCTTGCAGACGTGCAATTTGGAGACAGGTTGATGTGGGTGGGAGGTCTGGCTCTAACTTTGCTAACTCTGAGACTGGGGGCAACTTACCTAGCTTCTCCAAGCCTGAGCTCCTCTCCTCTCTAATGGGTGCAATGATAAACCTACCTCCCAAAGGAGTTAGGAGGCAAACTTTGATAATATGTATTTAAGAAACGTTAGCAGAGGAAGGAAATTTGTTCAAAATCTTCTCTCTCTTCTCCACCTCCTCTTCCCTCCCTCATTACTCTTTTACCTCCGCTTCCTTCCTTTCCTCCTCTTCTCACCGCCCCCCCCCCCCCGTTTTTTTGTTTGTTCTCATTTTCCACATCTGAAAGCTATCCCTCGTGCTGCTTCCTTATATGAATTCCTCTAGAAAATGATTTCTCTTTTAATGCATATGAGTCTCTAAACAAATGAAAGGCAAGGGGCTTTTTTTTTTTTTTTCTGTAGCCTGAATTCCATTTTCATTGAAAATAAACTGATGTTTGGTTTATTTTCCTGAGGCTTGTAACTGGAAAGGACCCCAGATTCTGGATGACACTGATGCAGCTGGCTCTTTTGTTTGACAGAGGGGATCACATGGCTGAACATGTAGTGTAATGTCAGGTGGAACACAAGAGCCTTCCTCTCTGCTCTCCGGACCTCTGCAAAATGTCCTGTTTGTTTGGAAGGTCAAAGAGAGTTCTGGGCAGTAATTGAAAGCAGAGCTTATAAAGCTTCCCTCTTTAGATTCGAGGCTTTCAAAGCTGATCAGGCAACAGAACGCTGACATTTTGTTTGTCCTCATGTGCATATAAAACCCAGACATTTAATTGAGTTGGAGCCTCCACAATATGCAGTTTTGTTTTCCTTTATCTGCATCTTCCTCTCCAGCCCTACCTTTGCTCTGAGTGTACAGCCTTCCTGCTATCATCCCTTTACCTAGACCTGCATAGCACCTGTCTAATCCTTAGCACACTCATTGTTTGAAAACAAGCAAACAAACACACACACACACACATACAACCACTTGCTGGAATGGTTTCTTTTCATTTGATTTTATCCCATTTCCAGTGCTACCTCCTGTGACTCTGCTTTCTCAATTTCCTTGACTCCTCTCATCTTGTTTATTCAATGCAAGCTCACATTTCTCAAAATAGAATTCTGGCTTTTTTAAAAACATTTTTCCCCCTATAAGAACCTGCTATTTCTTCCTGGTTAAATTACATCCCGTCACTGTACTAACTGACCCAGGTCCAGCCTGACCTAGGTACTAATAATATCACCCTTCCCCATTTCTCTGGGGTCTGTCACACAGGTGTGGCTTTCTCTTCTATGCAGGAAGTAAATACCACTGTAAATACCTGACCCTGCAGAGACCTGGTGGATCCACCTGTGATCCCAATGTCCTCTCTCATTTTCCAAGTGATGTTAGAGTTCTTTCAACATTTCTTATATTTGCAATGGATTTTCTTCCCTTTTTACTATTGCTTTCTAAAGTTCATGTCTTCCCAACTCTTTTATACTTTCTTTCTCATTTCCTATGGGTATTTATGGCTTGTGCTTCTCAAAAAGTCAATGGCAAAAGAAACACTTAAGATCCATACCAAAAGAATTGCAACCAATGGAATGTATAGCTCAATCTAGAAGTAAAAATGCACTCTTACATGACACCAAACACCTTTGGGGCAGACCTGTAGTCATATGGCCATCTCTCGACCTAGCACCTAAAATAATTCCAGACACACGGTGGGAGCTCCATATCTAATTCTTCAGTGACTGGATGGGCTCCTTTCCTTTTTTTTTTTAAATCTCAGTTGGACACAGACACAGAGCGATGTTTGCCATGCCTGTGATGAGTTCACATTGGACAAGATTGGCTTGACTTGGGCCAGCTTAAGGGATGTTTCTATACTTGTGAAATAAATTATAAACATACAATGAAACATCATTCAGCCTTTATATAATATAATACAATATAATATAATATATATAATAGTGGTCATTTATATCTGCACATTGAGTAACACTTAAATGAATGGGTTAAAAAATATGTCCATCATGATCTCATTCATTTATGGGATATAATGAACAACATAAACTGATGAACAAAAACAGATCCAGAGACAGAGAAGCATTGATCAGACCGTCAAACCTCAGAGGGAAGGTAGGGGAGGGTGGGGGTAAGGGGGAGAGATCAATCAAAGGACTTATATGCATGCATATAAGCCTAACCAAGGGACACAGACAACAGGGGGGGGTAAAGGCATGAGTGGGGGTGGGGGTGGGAGGGCAATGGGGGGATAAGGACACATATGTAATACCTTAATCAATAAAGAAAATTTTAAAAAACTATATGTCCCCATGAGGTTGCTGAATTTGGGACTGGGACTCCAAGAAAACTATGGGAGGTGAAGTGGCATGTTCAGTACTGGAAGCCTCACCCACAGAGCTCATTTGAATCCCCTGATGTTGCTGTACATGCCCTAGATTTTTGGTTCTCACATCCACTAGCTACAGGGCCTTATAAAGAAGACCCCTAACCACTCCCAGCCATATTCATCCATACAGTACTAAGTATTAAACACTACCTAACCTAGGTGATTTCCTTAAAAAGTTCTTTGTATACTAATAGTTCTTTGTATATTAATAGTTTGATTTAGTAAGTTGTGTGGGTTAGTACAGGCAACACACAACAGTGACCGGCAAATAGTAAATAAGTAGTAAAATAAAACATTAGCTTTCATCATCATCATTAGTAATAGTAGTAGTATCATTACTGAATCGGCTTCTTGTGTATGCTGACTACACAAGGTTCTTGTGCATGCTTTGTAAATAGTTGCTGATCAATAAACAGAAAGAGATCTCATTGACATGACTTTACTTTCGGGTTCACAGTAAATGCACAATGTTTTTGCAAGAAATTGTGCATTTTACTTATAAAAAATGCTTATAACCTGTGGGGAATCAACATAGCCCCCACCTTTCCCCAACACATTCTTCCTAAGGATAGAAAATATCTCCTAAATGCTCACTGAACTCCAGAAAATACATAGAAACTGGATTTTTCATACATTTTCTGGGAAGTTCACATGTTTCCTAATAAGCATCTCGGAAATAACTGCCAGATTTCGGGGCATTCTTGAAGAGGGTGCAGTAGGGGATGAAGCTGGAATGAACATTTCTGAGTGTTGCTGCCTGTGTGTGGTCCTCCCCTCCCTGGGGCCCCGCCCTCCTTCTCCAGAAGACTTGCCAACTGCATTTTACCAGGGGGAAATAATCTCCAGGGTGGCATTGCTCTCCCCCAAATGTGAGAAAACGCATGCCTAGGAGAGGAGAGTTTCAGGGCTGTTACGTGGGTGAGAAGGAATGGGGCAGTCTTTGACTTCTTACTGCGGATTTCCTGGAGGCATCTCTCCATTCTGGCATTTAACCAAGGTGGCGTGGCAGTTTTAAGAGCAAACTGTGTTTATTCAGCCACTCACCAAACATTTACTGAGGATCCATTATGCACCAGGCAATACAATGCAGTGCTGAGGCAAAGAAAGGATGCTATGTATATTAAAAGTGGTGCCCAAAAGCAGAGCTATATAACTGAAGCATAATGGTAAATATTTAAAATATATGGTATGAGGGGATACAGAAGAGGAAGTTCTAGTAGTTCCTGGGCGAAGTAAAGATGATGTGCAAAAGAGTAGCAAATACTCTTAGGCAAAGAAACAACAAATGCTAAGATTGGCATCCCAAATAGAAAAAAAAAAAATCTTAAAAAAAAAAAAGAGGAACAAATCTGGAGGGCTTATATTTCCTGATGTTAAGCAGGGTCTCAAAGAGATATTTGTATACCCATATTCACAATAGCTAAAATGTGAGAGCCAGCCAAGTGCTCATAAACAGATGGGTGGATAAGCAAAATGTGGTACAGACACACAATGGAATAGTATTCAGCCTTAAAAAGGAATGAAATTTTGACCTATGTTACAACATGATGAATCTTGAGAACATTATGCTAAGTAAAATAGGTCAGTCAAAAGACACACACTATATGATTGCATACCATGAATTTGAGAAACTTAGAGTAGTCAAAATCACAGAGACTGAAAGTAGAATCAGAGTTGCCAGATGGTGGGGATAGGGAGAATGGGGAGTCATATTTTAAATGGATATAGACTCGCAGGGGTCCTCAAACTATGGCCCGCAGGCCACATGCAGCCCGCCGAGGACATTTATCTGGCCCACCGGGTGTCACTGCCTGTCCTGCTTAGCAGCCGACTCATCCCAGGCCCGCAGTGTGCATAGGAATTTGTTCATAGTTTTTTTTTAAACTATAGTCCGGCCCTCCAACGGTCTGAGGGACAGTGAACTGGCCCCCTGTTTAAAAAGTCTGAGGACCCCTGAATAGAGTTTCAGTTTTACGAGATGAAAAGGGCTATGAAGATGCATAGTGGTAATATTTGCACATTATCAATGTATTTAAAATAGCTAAGACGATAAATTACATGTTATGTGTATTTTATCACAATAAAAACATGACAAAAAAAAATGATCTGTGCCCTCAGGTCACCTGATCCAGGAAGGGTGAGTTGGGTTGGGACATGTTGTCCTTGTTCAGTTTGGGAAAACACTGGCATTTCCATGCAGTTTTCAGAATGCAGCTCGTAGGAAGGTATTTTGCTGGATATTGTTATCAGGATGGGTACACATGGGCCAGTCTATGTGCTCAAAAGAAAAAGCGAGGGACATATTAGGTCAAAATGTGGTCAGTGCAGTAGAGAAAGTAAGAAAATGGACCCTAGTGCTACACCATTGGAGTTCAATTTCCATCCCCATAACTTACCAGCTGTTAACCTTGAGCAAATTATTTAACTTCTCTGAGACTCTGTGTTCCCATCTGTAAAATGGGGGCAATAGCACTATCTACCTTATTGAACTGTTGTGAAATCAAGTAGATTAATACTTTTTAAGTGCTTGGACTACTGGGTGACCCAAAGGTAAGTGTTAGTGTTGTTAGAGATTATAATAATGAGAGACACCAGAAAATGTTTGTGGTGGAAGAAAACAAAAGAATTAAGAAGAGAACCCTGGGGATCCCTAGCATTTAAAAATAGAAGAATGAACTGACAAAAAAAAAGTATAAAACAGAGAGGAAGAAACACAAGACTTATAGTTAATTGTGTTATGGAAGGCAATGGAGAAAACATTTTCTGGTAGTGTTTAATATGGGCAAATGTCTTTGGATTTTTCAACGTTTATATACTGAGTGGCCAGATTATTATGACCACCTGACATTGGTAGGCAAATTAGCCGTACACTGCATTGTATGGGATATGGAAGCCGAAGGCCTGTTCGGACACCCTTGCTGTCTGCAGTTACCAAGATAAAACGTCTCCAATTAGCACAGAACACAAGGATTGGACAGTTGAGCATTGGAAAAAAGTCATGTGGTCCGATGAATCACTTTTCCATTTGCATTATGCAGATGGCAGAGTGAGAATTTAGCAGAAACAGCCGAAAGCATGCACCCCTCATGCATGAGCACAACCCTTCAAGCTGGTGGGGGCAGTGTTATGGTTTGGGGCATGTTTTCCTGGCATGATTTGGGCCCTTTAATTCATGTGGAACAACGTCTGAATAGCACAACATACCTAAGTATCATTGCTGATCAAGTTCATCCTATCATATTGATGGCATATCCCCATGGAGATGGCTTCTTCCAACAAGACAATGCGCCATGCCATGGTGCTCGTATTGTGCAGGAGTGGTTTCAAGAACATGAGGGAGACTTTATCTTGCTTAGGTGGCCCCCACAATCACCAGATCTCAATCCAATTGAGCATTTGCTGGACGAAGTTAAAAGAGCCATCAGGCAGCTGGTTCCACAACCATCAAATCTCATAGAACTGGACAGTGCTATTCATCAGGCGTGGTGTCAGATTCCTCGCATCACCTTTCAACATCTCGTGGAGTCAACGCCAAGAAGAATCAGTATTGAAGGCAAAATGTGGCCCAACGAAGTACTAATGGGGTGGTCATAATCCTCTGGCCACTCAGTGTATATTTCAGTGGGATACTCATATTTTCATCAAGATGACCAAGACCAAAGTGCTGCAAATAAATAATGCACAAGGATGTGAAAGTACTTCTTACCTGGTACTCATTCAAGTAGCTTGACAATGTGAGGAAGGAGAGAGGTAAAGGTGGAGCATGAATGTTGTGTGTGTCACAGAACACTATTTTTCATGTATTTCTGCTCAAATTTCCATTTTGATTGACTTGTTCCAAGGGAATTGATTTATATGGCAAAGATGATAGAAGAGGGGGAGAGTGTAAAGAGGTAAAAGAACAAGGATTTAATAAGGATGGATATATCAAATATAAAAAGCAAGCAATTCACTGTTCTCTCTACCCCAACTCCTTTCTCTCTCAGTCTCTTCTGTCTTTCTCTTATTCATATGCATGCTGAGACAGAAGGATTGAGTTTTCAAGGTGTGGGTAATATTTATATCCAACACAAGAGATTGGTTCTTACGAATAGGAATGTGAATGTAATACTCATTTTTTTCATTCCAAAACAAAATAACGAAAACATATTTATTGAATATTTCTTATGTTGTGGAAATCATGCCAACTTTTAGGTATACAAAGATAAATTCAACAGCAACTGTGGAACAAGGGGCATACCTAGCATGTAAAATAAATGATGAATTGAAACAATCCCAAATCAAATGATAACTCGGGAAAAACTCTTGAAATATGAGACTTTCTGGGACAAGTGTCTGTTGAGAGATTACAATGGTATATGGGTCCTCATGGTGTTTATTAAAATAAATATCCATTCTACTGAGAAGTTCATTGTTTGTAACAGGAATAACATGACAACTCATTTCTAGTGTGTGCCTCATTCTATCCTACCTCAGCCCTGGTAAATGCAGGAGAATCTATAGAGAATGGCTTTGCCATATGTTTCCTACCTGTGCTACCTAATGATGAGTTTCCTTTTAATACACAGATGATCTAACTACTACTTCATCTTATCTTGAAACATAATGAAATAGATACATATGTTAGCACATGTCCAAACACATCGGGTAGCCCCATCATTCTTCTCAGTATGAAAATGTTCACATAGCTTTATGGAAATAGGAAGAACTTTGCATTGGAACGAGATTTTTTATATTAAACATTCCCAGGCTCAAAAGTTGTCTCTGGCTTAACTGATTCAAGCAACAAATGGAGCATGTGACCTGGAGAAAGGCACACATCGACATCCTTATTTCCAGGTGAACTGTAAGCTGGGCATGTCTCCTGCTTCCCAGATGACCAACAAATAAATCATTCCTTCAGAGCTATTTTCCATACCGCTGTATCTTTCAATTTATCAGATGTGGAGACTTGATGCTTTCCAACCACGTGCAAGCTGTACATTGGCACAGAAGCAATGGAGATCTTTTAGCAACTGATTAGCAGGCCTTGCCACGCTAATGCTCAGAGAAGGAGGCGTGAGCCAGGACAACTGTGAAATGCTTCATCTCTGTTTTTATCTATTATCTTTTTATAAGTCCACATTACAATCAAATTTAAGCCAAGTTCACACTATTAAATATTAATTTAAAAGAACTTGAAAGAAATCATGTGACGCCTTCAGAGTACATTTCATTTAAAATGTTAAAAGCAATGCTTTCCTTGTACTCTGTGTTTGGCTCTTTGGAAACAGGAGCGTGCAAACTGAGTCTCATTTTTACTAAGTGACTATCTGTAGCTGCCGAATGCTCATCGAGTCAGAAAGTGAAGCACACATACCATGGAAAAATGAAATGTTTTTATGGCTCAACAATTTATTTTCTAATCATTTCATCTATTTAAATTAGCAGTGTATTTAATTATAATCTTCCCCTGCAATACTTCATTGTTCTTAGAAAAATAGCTCTCAAAATAATTTTCTAAAGAAAAGGAAAGAGCACTGACAGTCAGAGTCAGTCTCAATTTTTAAGAAAGTAACGGAGGGCCCTACCTGGTTTGGCTCAGTGGATAGAGCTTCGGCCTGCAGACTGAAGGGTCCCAGGTTAGATTCTGGTCAAGGGCATGTATCTTGGTTGCGGGCACATCCCCAGTGGGAGGTGTGCAGGAGGCGGCTGATCAATGTTTCTCTCTCATCGATGTTTCTGACTTTCTATCCCTCTCCCTTCCTCTCTGTAAAAATCATTAAAATATACATTTTTTTTTTAAAAAAAGGAAAGTAATGGAGGAAAGATCCAGGAGCAATCATTGTCATTCTATTTTATTATCTCTTGGTTTTTGTTATTATTATTTTACTTCAGCATTTTGGTTTAACAGTATGCTTTATTATATTTTTTTTCGGTAATCCAATGATACCAATTTTATTTTATAAATTTCTTTTGTTTTTTAAATTAACTGTTGGAAAAAGGACAATAGTCACCATTTCAAATGAGAGGAATTAAGCAAAGAAGAAGTTACGTATCAAAAAACATACACAGCTGATCTGAGGAAGCCTGCCTGTGCCGTCTCTGAGTGGTCTGGTCACATGGAGTACAACCATGTTAGTGGTTTCATTCAAAACATGCAAACGTTTGGCACAGAGCCACAACTGCTTACTGTTTACGACGGACCACTCAAAAACCCATCTCTGTTCCCTTCCAACCCTCCAATCAGCCAGTAACGAAGTGCCCACTAATGTGTTTAAACTTTATAGTCTGGTAATTAGTATTTTTAAAGTCATTCACATAGTCATGCCATTTGGCTAAAGAACCTTAGAAGTTTAAATTATCTTGATTACCTTAATCTTTGAAATAACCTGGTTTTAACAGTGTAAATCACTCCATTAGTTAATGCATCGAGGCATAGAATGGACACTCCTCATCATCCTCCACTTTTACAATGATGAAAAGAACAAATTTAGATCAGCCTAAAATGTTGGCAAATTTATACCTTTGACTGTAAATAAGCCAGATGATTTATTCATGTTATTGAGCTTTAACCTCAACAAATATTATCTTCATCAGAATACGAAGTTTCAACTGCTTAAGTAAAAGTTGGTAAATGGCAAATCCATTTGAGACCAGTGAATTGGAAAATAGTTGTAAGAAGCTCACTCTTGAGTTATAGACAAATCATAGTTGGGTTTTAAATATAGTTAGCTTCAAAACCACAGCTCTATTTACTATAAATCCTACACAAAATTATATTGCTTTCATATTTATTGATTTATTTTTAAATTTTATTTTATTTCATTTTTTCTATATTGTTCTTTAAGGGTGGATATTCAATTTCAGATATGTGAATTATAATCAACTATAAAGTATTTCAATCATTAAAAAATTTTAGGTTATGAAGAAATATTTGCTACTCTACTTCTCCCCTTTCCTACCAAAGTGGCTTTGGTTCAGGACCTTATTGTATTTGCAAAACTCTCCTACTTACATCTGTATTTTAAACCTTTCCCTATAAATGCCCCTTGCATTGATAAATATGTGCAATAACTACAATAAACCTTAAACAATGTTCTGTTGGAAATTCTGTATAAAGTTTTAAATTGTATTCAACTCTAGAAAATACTTTTGTATATTTATTTTGGTGGATGACCTAAGGGGGAAGAGGAAGATACACCAGGGATTATGCAGGTTCATGAGGGTAGTGGGGGGATTTGAACACAGGCAGAGTCCAACTCCAGACCCTGACCTATCAGATAGACGACATTTTTAGAGATAAACCTGATAAGAAATGATGATGGATCAAATATTGACCAGAGCATGGAGGAGAGTTGTCCAGATGGATATGCCATACTAACTTCTCCAAGAGGAAAGGAGACAAAGTTGAGAGTAGAAGAATTTTCTTTTACATGTGCTGAGTTTGACATGCCTTTAAGACAGCCGTGGGCAAACTATGGCCCGTGGGCCGGATCCGCCCGTTCGGCTGTTCTATCCGGCCCGCGGAGCCGAAAGAGCGGAGGGTTCTCTTGCTCTCCTCTCTGCTCCTTCACCAGCAGCAGTGTTAACATGGCAATGTCATTGGGAAACACGGCCGAAGCTCCTTCTTCTGAGTGGGTGGATTTATATCCGCCCTTTCAGTAGAAGGAACAACCTCTCAATCTTCCAGAGGCTCCTTGTAATGCCCGCGGACACGTCCCCCGACATCACCCTGGGAATGTGTAGACACGTTATCGTGGTGATGTAGAAAGACATACCCCTGGAGAGCACAGTATCAGAGCCTTTCTGAGGTAAGAGTAAGAGCTCTACTCAAACACAATTTTTTCCTGTTCCCACATTCTGTACATCACAATGACTTGTTAATAAAACAACAAAGACTTTCAGCTTTTAGGGCTTGTATCCACTGCAGTTTTTTTTTTTCCCCACTGCGGACACATGCAGCAGGGAAAAAGACACACAGAGGACATGTCACACTAGCCATGCTGCGGCTGCATTTTTTTGCTGATATGGATGCGGTATCAGTAACGCTACCGTGGCCACTAACCACATGTGTTAGCGGCAAAACAAATGCATTTTGCTCTGCGTTTGCTTCTCCCCCTTGCACCTGTAAAAATGCGTGCTACAGGGCATTTGTGTTAACATGCACCACTGCACATTAGCATCAACGCTGGTGTTAAAATGTTTGAAATGAATAAAACTATTGAAATAAAAAAAAAAGACCATACCCTTTTATGTAATGATGTTTACTTTGAATTTATATTAGTTCACACAAACACTCCATCCATGCTTTTGTTCCGGCCCTCCGGTCCAGTTTAAGAACCCATTGTGGCCCTCGAGTCAAAAAGTTTGCCCACCCCTGCTTTAAGACATTCAAGTAGGCATCAGGAACTCAGAATTTGACACCAGTGATGTTTCTTTACAAAACCACAATTGTTACATATTTGAGTGCCAAATAAAAATTAGGGATGATTTAATATCTCTGAATTAACCAGAATCAAACGGCCTTTTTGCTTAAATGCTTAACTTATTTAGCTTTTGAGTTGAAGAATTCATGGACTTAAACATGCTCACTTTTGTCGTGAAATACTCTTTTCAAAGGAGATCCAGTTAGGGAAGAGGCTGAGACTGCTGTTTAAATCCTATTAGTGTGAGGTCTGTGCTGTAATCTGAATGTTTTTATTTTAGTGGAATTTCACTGTAACTGGTGTATCGTATTTCTGACATACACAGCCTTTCCTCCTCACTCACAATCTCTTGCAAGCTATCCAGTGACCCATGTTGAATTAACAAGTGACGGGAAATCCCTTTAAAGACTCAGGACTCTGTGAGTGCTATTGCCTGACAAGAAGCTGCCTTAAAGAAAAACCAAAAGCTCTTACTCCTGCTGGTTTTGTAGACAGTGTTAGAGAATGAGGAACTGGCCACCACGCTGCTGCCATGAATTATATTTTTCCTATCTTCATCCTTGAACACATTTCAGTCTTAATTATATTTTTCATTATGAGTGTCTTGTGTATGAATACTTTCACATCCTTTATATGAAAACATTTGAGATACTCGGGTCTAACTTTTGGATTATATGGGGGAAGGTAACAGGGAAACAGATATAGAGTTTTAAGATTACTTTGGAGGGCCGAGAAAGCATTATACTAATCAGTTTGTCTTCCTAAACCTTTTCAGTTCTTTCATCAGTACCTTCAATTCTGAATATAAGTAAAAGAACCAGGTGAAATGTATTAAAAACCCCATTGCAAACAATAAAACACAAACAAAAAAGAAAACAACCTCCTCACAAAACAAACACAAAACTATAAATATATTTATATATAATCACCACAAAGCACCCACTCCTTTATCTTTTCATTAACTTCCTTGTCCAGGTGCTCATTCCTCATCAATTCTTTGTACCCCAAACTCCATCTCAGCATCTGCTTCAAAGTAACCGACTGTGACAGTATCATATACTAAAGCTCAATACGTGAATCCAGACAGCAGAAAGCTTTGATGCTAAATGCTAGAAAAATCTATAGCTAAGTCAGGGTATTGGGGCCTCTGCCCTTATCAGTGAACTACGCCAACTAGACAGTTTGGAAATCCTTTCTCCCCTCCATTCCCCTCTTTGACAAGAGGAAACAAAAGTCTAGAAGCTGTTAATGAACCACAATCATGCTAGCATATCAATGGGGTTTAAGCTCATGGCCTGTATTTCATTTTGGTGCTTTTAGGTTGATCCAAGTCTGTCACATGACATCTCTGAAAATTTGCTCAGATTTTAAATCAAAATGGTCTAAAATGATTGTTATAAATGCCATATTTTAAATATTTGCAATAAATGTTTGATTCATTTTCCTAATTTCTACTCCTCAAAGTCCCATCCACTTCAATTTCCAATCTAGCCCTCCTTCATGGATTTGTGAAGAGGAGCTTTGTAAATGAGATGAAAACAGACCAGCTCTAAGAACGAGGCTTAGTCTGGCTACATAATGTCTCTTGCAACGTAATAAAACCCATTATGATGGGACTTTGGGTGTCAACTAAATGAAAATCTTTCCGCATTTGTGACTAACCAACCGGTCTTTCAGATGAGCACATATCCTCGATTAAAGGATTTAGGCCATGCTATGAGCTAAGTCCAGGGCTGCTGAGGTTTGCAGCTCAAGTGTTCATGTCTCAGAGTGATTTAGGTGTAAAATATTCTGGTCCAAAGCAAGTTATATATGGTCTGCCTAATGCAGTGGTTCTCAACTGGGGGTCATTTTGCAATGTCTGGAGACATTTTTGGTCGTCACATGGGTGCATGCTACTGGCATTTAGTGGGTGGATGCCAGGGATGCTGCTAAACATTCTACCACACACAGGACAGACCCCACAACAAAGAATCATTGGACCGGAAATGTCAATAGTGTTGAAAAACACGGGTCTCATGCTATTGTCCCACTGACTTACCAGACCCAGCAAGTGGCACTTAGAAGGAGGCCTGGGCCAGGAACTCGAAAAGTGGGTGTTGCTCTCAGGATTGAGGTCCTCCCACAGAGGTTCTAAAGAACATTTTGACTTGCTAACTGCCCTTGATTGCTTAGATTTTAATGACCCTTATGAGCTGATCTCACCTGGGCTAATTAGCTTAAACTCCTGCTCCTGTAAGTGGGTGTTCCAGGAGCACCATGGGGGAGAGGATGACGCCATGATGAAATGAGGCTTTGCAAATTAGTTGTAATTAAAAACAGCTTAGGTGTCTGTCCCCTGTTGAGATCAAAATGCCATTTGAGGTTGAAATGTTACTTAAAAGAGGGATCTGATATATAAAAATATCAGCAAATAAACTCCTTTGTGCTTTCCAGAAAGATTAAAACTGAGCCTTAATATTTTCTTAATTGCCTCTTGGTTTCATTCAGACCAGGTATGTTTCATGAGACTTCTTACATATGGCTCCCCATTTTATTATTGGGAAAGAACACGCCATGTTGGCAATGTGAGAAATGACACTGGCCCTATTTCCATATTCTTCCTCAAATCTGAGATGCACAACAAAACACGAAGGCACTGATAGCAAACCAGCCACACCCAGTCCCCTCTATGCTGGGTCCCCTTGGAGTCTCCTGGAATATGGACTTCATCTTCTAGCTACAAAGTGTGCAGAGCTGCTGTGATGTTAGAGGTGAGAAGGGAGATGTAAAATCAGAAACTCTAACTCATCTAACTCAGAAGGTGGTAAAAAAAAAAAAAAAAGCTGCTGAAAGCAATGATATTTGAACTGAATTTGGAGAGCTAAGTTAATAAGGTAGAGCAAGATAGGGAGGCGTGTGAATAAGAAAGAATAGATACAACTCAGCATATAGGAGACTCCTGTGGGGTAGGTATTTCAATAAAATATTCCAAATGTATTATAATGTGGGCTAGTTTTCAAACTTGGATTCAAGCAAAAAAATCATAGAATCTTAACATTGCTCTTGCCTCCTATCAAAATAAGCCTTTTAATTCCCCCAGGGGCAGGGCCTGTTAATACTGAAATATCTTTTGCTTTCTCTGGTGACTTCTTTTGCTTCAGGGTGAAATTAGTTTGAACAATATTCAGGAGGTTTCAGGTGAATAGAAACTAACTGATTCATTTCTGAGTTAAAGCTACATATTCTCATCTGTTCACAAAAAAAAATTAAGTATATTCATGTTTAATCTTTTGAAATGAACTCATTGAAAAATACTACTTTGGTTGAGCTGGAGAAGCAGTCCCGGCAGCAGCACATTCTTACAGGAGACTTTCTCCTTCATATTAAGGAGCCACCTAGGAGCTGTTTGTTTGCTCCCCTCACAGTCACCCAGCTGTTACTTCCATTTGTGGTCTTAGCGCTAATTGCATAATGTCCCTAATTGATCCCCGCTGGTAGATCTGATCACCACATTACCTGGAGGGCAAGCTTTAATTAGAGAGATTTCTGAACAAATTGTCTACAGAGCTTGTTTAGCATGATTAAATGCAAAAGGGGTTTTCCCCCTCTTTTTAAAAATGAGCATTTACTTTATACTAAAAGTTTGCCGATAAAAACCAACATCATTTCTAATTAAGTCCTGTAAAAATGAGCAGCAACATTACCCATGAAAACCAATTGGATTTTGTTGTTTGTAACTGAAATATATGTGACTCCGTGCTGCATTTATTCAACAGCTCTTGGCATTTCTACTTCTCCTCTGTCAGAACTAACAAGGTGAAACAGCAAACTGATTGAAAAAGGATAAACTGTGAAAAGATGATACACTGATGTGTAATGCTAATTCAACTGTGGCTTATGAAAACAGATTAGAATCCTGTGCGTCCTCACCTGCCCATCTCCAGGCACTTGAACAAGCTAACATGAAATTAAACCTTCCAAATTGTTAATAGGCAGCAACATACCCTGTGAATTAATATGCAATCACCTCACAGTCAACTGAAGTGCAAATAAGATAAATATAATAGGATCAACAAACTTGGAGAATCCAAAAATCAACGAAGGTCAACTTTATTATTTAGATGGAATAGTTTGGCTTAATGTCAATGTCATAACAAAGTGAAATACAACAAATTTGACTAGGAGAGTTTAGAAATCTCCATCATTTTGTATCAACCTCTGTGAAAAGTGTATTATTCTTAATCATCAGCCATTTTTTGATGCCTCCTTCTGCTAAATCTCTGTTGGAAAATACATTAAGTTTAGAAATTGTATTCCCTGTTTGAATACACAAGCAGGGCATGGTAAAGTGTGATTGATTACCTGATTCTTTTGAGAAAACCTTTAGATAGGATTTTTTTTTTTTGGTATCTTTAGTGAATATTAGCACTGGCTGCACATTAAAATTACTTTTTTAAAATGCCAATGCCTCAACCCAGACCAACTATATCTGATTACCTGGAGATTTGTGGTAGACAAAGGAATTTTTGAAAGGTGTTCCTTATACTTCTAATGTACAATGAGGGTTGAAAAACCACCAAAATATGTAATCATTGACTGAATCACACTTTAAATAGTAATCTTCTAACAGGATTGAGAGCTAAAGGACCCAGGTTATCATTCCATCTTAATCACTATTCTATGAAGTGTCCTGAGAAAATCATTCCATTTTTCCTGAATCCAATAATGGGTAATTTCTTATGTTTTGATTTAAGCTAAGGGATTAATTTTACTTTCATTATATGTTCATTATCTCTAGTGTATGGTGCCAAAACACATGGACTATACCATTTTTTTTTGCTCAAGGTGTCTCTTGCCATTAGAAGAATATCTATTTTGAAGTTATCTCAGTAAATAACGTGAATCCCATCTCTTGGGGAATACGGGACATCTGCTGTGCCTGTGGGGAAGCTCATCTTACCAAGTGCAGCCTCTGCCTTTTCCAACGAATGGCTCCCTCCTTTGTCCATCATGGAACCATCATGTGTGTCAGGGACGTAGCAGTTTGCTCCATGTACCTAGGGGTGTAAATGGACAATTGAGTTTACAATGAGCAAGACATTTATGAAAATTAAGTCCCTAAATAAATTCCCATTTATAATCTGGTCACTCAGTGACTCCCTTGAAGACTCACTCACTCATGGTTTTATGAATTTAATGATTCATTCATTCATTCATTCATTCAATACTCCACTGATTCATTTATTAAACAAATGTGTGTTTGCCAGGCAATGGATTAAACACTAAAGCTAGTGTCAGAAGTCCCCAGCTGCCCACAGTAGTAACCACTCATCAGTTTTACACTCTTCTTATTTGTTTCATTTCTTTGATTCTCAGATTTCTTAGGTCAATGGGGATCATTTCTAGATCCTTTGGAGGAAATGTTGGGGGGAGGGGAGAAGCTATTCATCCATTCTTACAAGACATAGGTTTACTAAAAAGATACTGACTTTATTACTTACAATACAGCAGGAATATTTCAAGATGTATTATTCAGCTCAGGCTGCCATGCACTGGGTGACTTAAACAATAGACATTGATTTCTCTGTTCTGGAGGCTGAGAAGTCCAAGAATAAGGTGCCTAGTTTTTGGTGAAAGCTATTTTATAAATAGCTCTTTCTCATTTTTTTCTCTTCCTGTTCTTATAAGGCCAATAATTCTATCACAAAGGCCTGACTTTAAGACCTAATCTACCTTAGTTACCTCCCAGAACTCCAGCTCCAAATACCATTACATGAGGGCTTCCACATATGAACAGTCAGCTCAAAATAGATATTTAGAGAATATTAAACATAGGATACATTTTAAACTCAATTTTGGAATTTCTGTATTTGTGTATCATGTGAGTTATGCTTTTTTTCTTTTAAACATTTTGCCCTCCCCCTAGAAAAAAGATGTGCAGTTTGAGAAACTATCTTAAAAGATAGCTTATCTAATACATCTGGTAGGTTTGTTTATTAATTCCTCATCTTGCTTAGTATTTTATGTTGTTGTTAAGCAGAATAGGTGTTTGGAATTCTTTTTCACCTTTTGTAAATTAATAACAGATGTAATTGCAAAAGGTATATAATTTTATGCTATTTTTAATCTTGTATTAGAAGGATTTTTTTAAATTTCATAATGTCTTGGTAATTATTTTTAAAATTTTAAATTTGGATAATATGTCTCTGAATTGGTATACCAGAGGTTATATTTTTAACTTATTTTTAAATTTATTTTACAACAATAAATGACACTATGAAAAACAAAACTTTCATATTTGTATTTTGCCATTTCAGAATTTTACTATTTTACTAGTCAAAATATTATGAGCTTGTTCAAGGGACATAGTTATTCTAAAATGATAAGCTAATTTATAGATCAGCCAATAATGTATATTGTTCTTTATATCAACATACCTTTGCTGATTATTAAACAACACATTCATAGTCAATGATGTAAAAAGCATAGAAAAGTATAAAGAACTTAGTAAAAATAGCCCATAATTTCATTACCAATACATTCTTTTTAAATTGTTTTTCTTGTAAATTTGGTTTTTTGAAATTTGTGTCATTCTGATTATACAATATTGATTTTATTTTTAAAAACCTTAGTATACTAAGAGCTCTTTCACTAAATTAACTACTTTAAATTTTATCTTTAAACTCCTATAATTATTAAATTTTATAATTATGACTGGTACCAAAATTGAAATACTCCTTAATGATACAGGCTATTATGAATTCTCTCTTACAAATGTTGCAGTGAAAATTTTTAATGTATACTTTTAGCAATATATTTTGATTGTTTATCGATATGTTTTTTTTAGGACCAAATTCCTGTATAGTTGACTTCTGAATAATGTTATTGATACATTATATCCAATAGAAATTTTCATCCAGAAAAATCTCTACTTAGTATTCATTTTTTTTATAATCACAACAAATTCAAGGGCCAGGAGAAGATAGAAAAAACTTCTAGTTACTATTAAGTAAAACACTTATGCATGCACACATTAAAATGACTTTCTAGAAAGTCTTACATTAATACTTTTTATTTCTGTTTTAAGCACCAAATTATACATGAACATATGGATACAACAAAAACATGAAAAATAAACAACAGTAGTTATCAAAATAAAGCATGTCATATGTACCTAAGTATTTATCCAATAATTAGATTAGTGGTCATAGTAGAACAAATCATGAAATTTTGGATAGAGAATTTGCTAGAATTTCACACACAAATTAACATGAAAATATTTCATTTGACAAAATGTCAAATCAAATTGTGTTGAAATACTTCCCTATCAATCAAAACAGCCATTTTCGTAACTACCTAAGCCACTAACTGGGTGTTTGATTGCATGATGGTCATTTCATTTTGTTATCTCAAATTTATTCTTTGCTAACAGAAACTGTATACCAACAATTCCAGATCCTACTTAAAAGGCCCTAAAAGGACATCCAGGACTAATGGGAGAATCAGTTGAGACTTTTTAGTTGCAAGTGACAAACACACCATTCTCATTTCAGGTAAGTGAGAACTCCAGGAATGCTGCCAAATTCAGGCACTCCTGCATCTAAAGGTGCATTTGGTGTCATTGGGACTGCTTTTCTCTCTTAGCTCCTCTCCCTCTGTGCTCTAATGTCCTTGGTGTAAACTTCATTATCAGGCAAAATTTTCCCCAACAATGGTAGAAAAGTCTATTCTTATTGCTATGCAAGTCAATTCAATACTTCATGCAAATAGCTATTGGACATTCCATGGTCTTTAGTTTTCACTATATCAGTGAGAAAGAAAATAGAGCCTCTAGCAGTTGTTCTAGCAAGTGATGACTCTGGTTGGCCCAGCTAAGGGTCTTTAAGGGGTTCATGCACATCAATTAGAGTATGGTCACAACACAATGTGATAATGGCTCATTTACCTCAGCAACAGTGCTTTGGTCCAATCAGAAGCTAGTGACTAATTCTGCCTGGGAGAATCAGAGAAGGCTTCTGGGAGGAGCAGATATTTGCAAAAGAAGATCTAGAATAGGAAAAGGAGGTGTTAACTAGAGAGGAAACATAAGCAAAGCAGACAGAGAAGAGATTGCTTGGCATTCAGGAGAGATGACAGATGACATTACCTGTGGGTAGAACAGGCCTGGTAAGCTGGTGGAAGAGCCATGGGGCAATTTGTCAATGACACCTTCAAGCACAGAATCTAAAATGTTGGCCCTTTCAAATATTTAGGATAGTTTTTCCCACAAAAACTATATATAGTACAGTGGTCAGCAAGCTTTCTGTAAAGTTATAGTCTTTGCTTGTGTCTAGGCCCCTGTCAAAAGCCTGCTATCAGATTGTGAAAACAACCTCAGACAATCCTATATAATAAAGAGCTAATATGCAAATGGTCATCATGCCCTCACACAGTAATGGATCAGACACTCAACACTGGGAAGAGAGGAATGGGGACCAGCCAGGCACAAATGAGCTCGCAAGAGAGGAATGGGGACGAGCCAGGCTAGGGACAAGATGCCTGCCCCGTGGTCCTGGGCGCCAGCAACTGCGCCTGTGCCTGTGGCCCAGGAGAGGGACAAGATGCCTGCCCCGTGGTCCCGGGTGCCAGCAGCTATGCCTGCACCTGTGGTCCAGCCGGAAGAGGGACAAGCTGCATGCCCCATGATCCCAGGTGCCAGCAGCTGGGGCTGTGGCCTGGGAGAGGGACAATCAGGCAGGCAGGCAGAGGTGGTTAGAAGTGATCAGGCAGGCAGAGGGTTAGGGGTGATCAGGTAGGCAAGCAGGCGAGTGGTTAGGAGCCAGTGGTCCCGGAATGCGAGAGGCAGTTGGACATCCCCCAAGGGGTCCCGACTGGAGAGGGTGCAGGCTGGGCTGAGGGACCGCCCCCATGCATGAATTTCATGCACTGGGCCTCTAGTCTATATATATAAAAGACATAATATGCAAAGTGTTCCCTCGGGAGTTTGACTAAGAGACTGGGAGTTCGATTGCTCACTATGACGTACACTGAACATCAGGGGGTGGCATGGAATGAAGGAAGGCCCTGGCAGCAGCCAGTAGCAGAGGAAGGAAAGCCTTGGCAGAAGCTGGCAGCTGGGGAAAGAAGGCCTCAGCCAGCAACCGGAAGGCCCTGATCGGCCCTGATCACCAGCCAGGCCTAGGGACCCTACCCATGCATGAATTTTGTGCACCAGGCCTCTAGTCTATACTAATAAAAGGGTAATATGATAATTAAACCAGAGGTCTTCTGGACATCCTTCCTGACAAAGCCGGGCCCGGGCCCGGGCAAAGCTGCCCACAGTCCCGGGAGAAGCTGCCCGCAATCCTAGGCACTGTGGCTGCGACTGGCCCGGGCAAAGCCACCCGGGTCCTGAGTGTCTGCCGCTGGCCCGGGCCGAGCCACTGGGGGTCCCGGGTGCCTGTGGCAGCCAGAGGGAGGGAAGCCTAAGTCCTGGGTGTGGTGGCTGAGGCAGAGGCAGTTAGGGGTGATCAGGTGGGCAGGCAGAGGGGCTAAGGGTGATCAGGCAGGCAGGCAGGTGAGTGGTTAGGAGCCAGCAGTCCCAGATTACAGGAGGGATGTCCATGCCAGTTTAGTTGGACATCCCCCTGAGGGATCCCAGATTGGAGAGGGTGCAGGCCAGGCTGAGGAACTCCCACTCCCATGCACGAATTTCATGCACCGGGCCTCTAGTATGTAAATAAATAGGCATAGCCTGACTTTGCCTACATTTTTAGTTAGAAGGCATGAGCTAGCCTTTGACAGTAATAAGGAGCTTCAAGCCCCTCTCTCAAGTTTTTCTTTTCAATCTTATCATCCCCTATGGCCAATCTAGAAAATGCTTTCCGATAAAAAGTCACTTTTTCCTATGTTGCAGATGCCCCAGATCTGCATGTTATTCAGGTGACATTTTCACCACTTCTTTTTCTTTTCTTATTCATTTGTACAGAATGACAAAGAGGGGGAAAAAAATAGAACTTTCTGGGAAAGAAGTCAAAGAACATTGAGTGGCCAAGAGATCAATGTAGCTTTCCCTAGAGCTTCGTGGGCAAAACACAGAAATGCAGATAAGTCACTTTGCTTGTCAGAGAGAGATCCCGTTTGTATCTGTACAACGTTATCACAACTGCATACACTGGCTTGCATTTTTTTTCACATACTCAAATAACTACTTTGACAAATTTTCCCACTCAATTGACTTTTGTTACAGGTTGTAAAGATGCAACTTGAAGCACCTTTGAGGCCATTAGTTTTTGATCCATTGCTTTTGTCCAAACAATAGTGATTTGACTAAGGGCTTCATTGATTCCACTTGTCCCATGTGACTTCCCTGTTCCCATTGAGATGTTACAATGTTTTCTACAGTCCTCTTTCTACCTCTTCCAACTTTCTTCAAAATAGTCTCTCATGAGATTCAGAGGTGGCACTCTCTGTGTGAGTCACATGAATTCTTTTATATTCCAGTTCTTTTGTTGTTGATGTGCTAATTTTTCCAAGTGGGAAAAGCCAGCAGTAGTTAAGCTTAGTTTCTAGGAATGGGATATCCAAACCAGTTTTCTTAATATTTAGGAAATATTGTCAGATTAAGATGTGTAAATAATTTTGAGACAATAATGGACATGCTGAACTTTACAGATGTAAAGAGTCTACCTAAAATGTTTAGCTACTTAAGAAAGAATATAATTGAAACTTTCTTAAGCATGATTGACACATTCAGATTTTTCAAAAAGGGTTAAATTGCTTCTTTAAATGTTAAAGTATTAGAAATTAATGTGCTGTTGATATATGGTCAACTAGAATAGCATTTTCATAGCTATTACATATGAAAAAAATAGTTTTCCTAAAACACACATTTGCCTTTTCCACTGGTTTCCTCATTGGCAAGCAAATAATCTCCCTCTTTGTAGTACTACTTATAGAGGTTAATGAAAGAGCTAGTAGCCTCATTCAAGGTCATTATTTTAGTTTTTCTTTTATTTTAGAGTACCTTCTGGATTTCTCTATTCATCTTTATTTCCTTTGTACTCCCTTTGTGCATAAGACATACTCAGTCCTGGCATTTCTATTTTAATGCTTTGCTTATAGGTTTCTATACCCTTTAAATGGTGAGTTTTTCAAAAACTGAGTCATATTTGTTAATTTTTTGGACTTTTGGTGCCTATAACTAACTGTACCTGACAACCAGCTGGCAATTAATTCCCGAATGTACACACATTTAGTACAATGCCTTCGTCAAAGAACTGCATAACATTTTTCAATCTCTGGGGCCAGGTATTTTCCAGAATTTGGTCCTTTATTTGGTGCCAATGTACCTTTGACTTTAGGATACAGATAAATAGGAGAAGAAAAGGTATTTCTGTAAAGAAAATAGTACTCAGTAGTTGACATGTTGTCACTTGAGAGGCTAGGTTGCCCAAGCTTTATTAACTCTCTGTGCAGATGAGTTCTTCAAATATTGATTCTCTCAACTGCAAGCTGTCAAAGGAGACAGATTGAAGGGGTTCTTAACCAGCCCACCATTAACTCAGTTCCCAGACAATCAAACAATTGTGAGTTGACTAGTACAGAACTGACTTTCACAATGGGAAAAAAAAATGCAATTCACATTATTACTGTATATTTTGCCAACAGATTTAGATCATCTAGTTGGAAAATAGTAAATTGGTTGTTGAGAGCAAAGAATCAGGCAGTCTGAGTTCTGAATCCAAATTCCAAATCTCACTCAAACCAAATGTGTGCCCACCAGGTACAGTCATCTAAAGTGACTTGGTAAAATGAATGAATACCTACGTGTTGTAAAGATTCAGTTTGATGTTATCTTTAAATGCCCATTGACTGCCTTCCATAGGGATACAAAGGAAAACAAGAAGACAGACAAGATCTTTTTCCTCAGGGCTCCTAGGTCCTAGTGACTCTCTTGAGTTAATACATCTGAATACTGAGGACAGTGGCCAACACACTATAATTATTATTGCTGTTATTAGTGTAAATGATTACACCCCCCACATGGATTATAGATCACTCTTACATCACAGCTGCCCCCACACAACTAATAGAAATCCGCATGACCAGCATTTTGTATTGTTATTCTGAAAGGAATATGGCCAGAGGCTGCAAAATATCAGCATTTCAGGCCTAAGAGAGGTTGAAATTCCAGGAAACACTGGAAATATCAACTCCCATCCTTTGAACTTACTGACATTTTCCCCTCTTGGCTATACTATCTTCATTCCATCTACAGGGCTCCATCAACAGGCCCTCACCAACCACAACTGAGGGGGCACTGCGGAGTTTCTGGTAAGAAGCAAAGTGGTTCCTCACCACAAATTGGAGAGAGCTAGTGGGCAAAGGTGTAGCATTGCACTTTCCTGGACCATGGCCTTTCTTCATTTGGCAAAGAGATTCCGTTTGCATTTTTGAGGATGATGGGAAGCAATGCTTAACTTCATAACTTTCATTTATATCCTTTCTTTTCATGGCTCTAACAGGAAAATTGAAATTTAATTTGCCTGATTGAAAAGAGGCTTTATTTCACCCAGACATGTAGTTAGTCTTCCAATACTTCTCTAGTCTCTGAGCCATAAACAATTAAATGCCTAGGATTTGTGCCTTACAAGATAAAATAAATGAGATAACACTTTACTGGTAAACAATCAATAGTCTATTAAAAAGTAAACCTAGAATATCAGATTTTTGTAGAGGGAAAAAGTTTTATTTTGGTCTTTTAGGCTTTCCCAGCAGACCTGAAATAATTGTAGATTAGATTTTGGAAATAATGTATTCAGGAATAAAATAATGCAACATGCAATAACTCAATTTGATAAATAGGTTAATTGCAATAATGCTTGGTATATAGATCTTTCCCACTAAGATTTAAAAAAAACTCATAATATTTATGTTTGCCACTTAAAGAATTTAAGGGGCTTATTAATATTTAGAAGCATGTACTGATTTTCTTTGAGAGAGAGAGAGTTTAGTGGCTATGAAATAAGCATTGGTTTTGGAACTGGGCAAACTGTGTTTAAATTCTGGCTCTTGTACTCATTTCCTACATGATTTTAGAGAAATGATTTAATCTTGATTTTTCTTATTTGAAAAATAGGCATAGTGATACCTGATACTTGAGTAGTACAAGAAGGTGTTCCACAAAGATAATGAAGAACAAAGAAATTTGACTGCACATAATTGCTATTGGAAGGCCTTTAAAAAATAAAAAAATCCTGGGCTCCCAGCCTCAGAGATTCAGATATAATTGATCTTGGATGGCATTGGGACTACAGTGATTTTTAAATAAATCCAGACAGACACAGTCCCTATCCTTTATGGAGTGGGCTTCATAGTAGAATATATAGATGATATAAGTAATAAATGAATATGAGTTTTAGAGTCAGATCTGTTATGACCTCCTACCTGTGTGGCCCTTGGTTAATAACTTAATTTCCCTAATCTCAGTTTATTCATCTTTAAAGTAAGCATTACATTTAATACATTTAACTTCAGCACAGTGGATCAGGACTGACATATATGGATGCCTCCCCCAATAAGGCATCCCTTTAATTTAAAAAGTATTATTGCCTATAATTTTGCCTCAAAAAATGCTATAACTCTGATTGCTTGGGTCTACAAATATTCAGCCACCCATATGTAATATTAGATTTAAATATGAATGATATATCTCAAAGGTTAAGAAAAATTGCATTTCTGTCTCATAAGTGTTGCAGTCAAGTGATAGCCTTCTTTTCCATGCCAATTCATTACTATTATTTCTGCCTGTACATCTCTCTATAAATATATCCTTCAGTCATAGAATTTCAGGTGTTCAGACCTGATCTATATTTCGATGTAAAAACGCAGCTTACAAAGCACCATTTTATGATTTTTTTTTTCGATTTCCATCTTGCGTATTTTAGAGTTTCATCTTATATGTTGATGTATGTAAGGATGTGTAAAAAAAAAATGGTAAGCATGGAAGAAAGATGGACCAACAGATGCCACATTCATTTCAATTCAAGTTCTCTTTTATTTCAGTCTAACACTTATAAAACTAGGAGTCCCTCATGGGCCCCTGGTTCTTAATTAAAATTTCTATCACATTGCCTAGAGGGAAAGCCTACTTTTCCATGTTTTTTTTTTTTTTCCTCTTTTTATACAGAGTTCCAGAACATTAAGATTACAGCTCTTGGCCTAAGACTTTAACCTTATATAATCAGAGGGTGATTTTCACCATATCAAATCTGGAATTTATCATTTTTGGCAGTCTCCAATTACAAACGAAATTTCCTGGAATATTGTGAAAGAAAGATGCTGGTGTATGGAAGGCTCCTGATTTATAGTACGAGACCTTGGTTTTAAAATAATCTTATGGGACAGTTTGGCTTCATCTAATTTTTCTCTTGATTTTAAACCTTAAGGTAGTGAAAATAAACACTTTAATTTGAGCAATCAATTAAAAATTAGAAGCATGTCTATTCTGTAGGAAGGCATAATTAAGGGCACAATTCCTCAGTTCTTTTCCTTATTTCGGATTCTTTGATTTTGGCCCAAATCAGAACACATGTAAAAATATTAAAAGAATCCTCTGTATCAAGAAAGTATAAGATATGATGATGAGGTATGAATCCGATTCCCAAAGTTATACATAAAACTCAGACCTGCAACTCACCATCAAGTGAGCTAACAAACAACCCCCACCCCTGTGTCAGAAAGCATGTACTGCTGACCTTAATTTCATGATGCTAAAACTTGAGATTCAGCAGGAAGGAGCTGACATCATTTCACCCAGAGCTCTCACCTTTCTATTCATTTTCCTCTGAGATAAAAACCTTTTCTAAATTACTTTTGGATTAGGAATTATTCTTCCTTAAATATTACATTCAGCATATGACTACTGTCCTGCTCAATTCTATTACATCTAGAATGAACGTAATACTCCGTGCGATCTAGTCCTCAACCATCCATTTAGACTCAGCTTTTCACCCACATGATTTTTTCCACTTGAGACAGGCTTGGCTGCTCAGTGTTCTAAATGTACTTCATGCTTTCATATCCTGCGCCTTTCTTTATACACACTTCCCTTTGTTTGGAAGGATCCTCCTCCGTCTCCCTGCTGAGGAAGTCTAGTCAAAACACCAGCCCTTTCGTGTAGTCTTCTCTGATCATTAGCTGCTATAACTTTTCCCGTGCTTCTAGCATTTATTATGTGCCAGGCCCTGTTCTAGACATTTGGGATGCATAAAAAAAAACACAAAAAAACACAAACCAAAACCAAAACAATGTGGGCTCATTTACAAAGATGTAAGAATTACTGCTTTCTTTTCATAATTTGCTGAATCTTACAAGAATGAGAGGTTTACCTTAGGCTCAATAGGCAAGTAATTATGATGACAACCCAACAAAGTATTCAGTTCATTATTCGTGAGCCTTATTAGTTTAGTTTATTATTCAATGCCCCAGAGGGAAGGGGAGAAATAAAACTAATCATTACTAATATAGTCATTTTCACTTAAATTTCACAACAAATCTTGAAAGATATTCAGCCTCTCAGCAGGTGTCTTTTAGGAAAGGAAAAAAGAAAAATGAATTAGAGAATAGGTGGACTAACAGGAAAGTATTGGTCTGTTTATAATATTTAAAGTAATTGCTTATTTGTGAATGAATGACATCTCTGCTTTCTGAAGCAAGTCCTACCTATCTGGAATATTTGGTAAGAGGAAAGCGTTTTAACAGAAGTGAAACTCAAAGTACCTTTTTTAATCAGTTGACCACACTCTTGGTTGAACATTGGTATGTTGTTTTCTAACAAATCTCCAATTCTCTAACATCAACTGGGATTCCTACAACTCAATCCAATGCTGACAGTAACTACCTGGCATTAGAGCAGACCCCAAATTAAGGGTTCAGCCCCACAAGAATGCCCCTACTTCAGATGCCAGCAACAACAAATGGGGTCCCTGGGCTATCTGCACTTCTGCCTAACTGACTATAAATTCTAGACTTCCCATGAGCCCCCTTAATCCCCCAGGTATGAAATTCTCTAGAATAACAGAGAACTCAGGAAAACATTATATTTACAATTACAGTCATTATAAAGGATGAAACTCAGAAACTGTCAATGGAAGACATTTGTAGGGCAAGCTATATGTATGTAGGGAGGTAGTGGCCACACAGAGCTTAGATGCCCTCTCCTGGCACCTGGAAATCCATCCACCCTTCCACCATATTAATGTGTTCATCAACCTGGAAGCCCCCCAAACTTCTTTGTTCTAAAGTTTCTATTCATGTTTTATGATATAAGCATGATTGATGAAATCATTGGTTTTGGTGATTGAACTCAATCTTCAGAGACTCTGCTTTCTCCAAGGTCAGGGCAGGAAATTCCAAACTTCTAATCAAGTGGTTGGTTTCTCCAGGAGCCCAACAAGGACCATCTCATTAGCATAAACCTAGGTATGGTCAAAAGGGGCTCATAACAAACAAGCAAACAAACAAACAAATAAATAAAAACAGTCCTGTCACTTGGGGAATTCCAAGGGCCTTAGGAGTTCTGAGCAAAGAACTAAGGACAAAGACTAATTCTACAATTGTATATACTCAAGGAGCTTTTAACCAATACCTGGGCCCTACTGCTAAGGGTTTTGATTTATTTAGTCTGAATGAACTCCCATCATGGGCACTTTTTAAAAGATCTCTAGATAATTCTGATGTGCAGCCAGGATTGAAACTATTCTTTAAATAAAAAGGGAGTGGGAGTGTTAAGTATCTGATAGACAAACTTCAAATGTTTATTGATCTATGGTCCATGTACTATGCTAGGTGCTGAGGAGACAACCGTGAGCAACCCAGACATGTTCTTTTTCATATGAAGCTTATAGTCGAGTAGGGAAGAAAGAAATTACATATTATCTCAACTATGATGGGACTAGGTGAAGTAAAGAATGCTACCAGAGCATATAGCAAGAGGCCCTGGAATAATGAAGAGGTGAGGGGTAGGGCCAGGAAAGGCTTTTTTTTTTTAAGCAAATACACTGATGGGGTATTTGAAAGAATAAATAAGACTCAAAGAAAGGCAAGAGAATTATTTTTCTCAACACTTGCTTCTCAGTGAAATCCATGGAATAGTAACTCTGTATCACCTAGGAGTAGTTAAAAATACAGAATGTCAGGTTCCCTGAATCTAAGTCTATTCTTTTCCTAATGCCCCCAGGTGAGTCTTATTCCCATCAAATTTGAGAAGTATAGGTCTTGGTAACTCCCCAAAAGGAGCTGCTTATAAATTTCTCCATGAAATCTCTAAGGCAGCTTTCCTTCTTGCCCTTAGGAGAACTAACCATCCAAATATTCCTATAATTCCATAAACTACAATAGGAATTTTCCAAAAAAAAAAAGTTATTTTTGCTTAAACTAGTGAGATTTACATTCTATTGTCTATAAGAAAAGTACCATAAGTAATACACAGAGTTTCCATTTTCAAAAACCTGGGGGGAAAAAGACTAATAACCAAACTATGTCTTACATTTTCAATTCAGGATTTAATATTGTATTTCTAACATTTTAAACATGATATGAAATATTGTTCTTTTTGTTCATTATTTAATACATACATAGTTTAAAGTCAAATAGTTTTGATTGATGCTAAGAATTTTGTGCTTCTGGTTGGTTAACTGATTTCTATCTTTTTCACAATTGGATATATTTCATTTCTGAGATTGTGTGAATTACTTATTTTTGTAAGACAAAATACCCCAAAACTAATAGCTTCAGACAATAATAAACACTTATTCTCTCGCAGTTTTTGTGGGTCAAGAATTCAGGAGTGGCTTAGTTAAGTCATGTTTACCCACAGTATCCCCTGAGTTTGTAGTCAAGATGTTAACTAGGAGGAAGGAGCCAAGATGGCAGCATAGGTAAACACCTAAACTTGCTGCCTCACACAACACTTTCAAAACTACAACTAAAAGACAAAATGTCTATCACCCAGAACCACGGGAAAGCTGGCTGAGTGGAAGTTATACAACTAGAAGGAAAGAGAAAGAGCATTGAGACGTGCACAAGCGCTAAAAAGCTGAGGTACGGAGGCACACGAATCAGGCTGGTGGCGGGCGACTGGGTGCACTGCTTTTTTCAACCCTAAGGGAGACAAACTCCCGATTACTCTGAACTCCAGTCTCTGGGGAGACGCTGGGCACCCAAACTCCTACGGGGAGAAGCTGGACTGTCTGCCATCAGGTCGGAAAGTGAGGGTGTCTTTCTTGCAGAGGTGTGCGCAGCAATCATTGTTTACTGCGCTGGGGCACGGGGACTTGGAAATGCGGAGACTCAGAGACGGCTGACTGGCAGCCATCGCTGTTTGCCACACCCTAACCTAGTGATTCCCTGAGACCCCGCCCCGCACAATCTACAAACCCACCCAAGCTCCACATAGCGGCTTTTGCATATAAATAGTCTGCCCTATCGTAGCTTAATCTAACAAACTGCAGCTCTGGTCAGACAGCTCCAAAACCTCCAAACCCCAAGCAAAGAGGAGAAAACTGTAGTTCTTACTGTAGCTCCTGCTGGGTGGCCTCAGACAGTAGCTGACCTGCACCCTATTGGAGATCCAGAAGCTAGTGTATCTAGTGGTGAGTGTGAGATGACACCAGATTTCAACTACTCACATCCATAAGTGACACATTCAAGAGGCAGACTCAGTGAACACCAAAGCCCCACTGATGCAAGTCCTACCCCATAAGCGTGTCTCCAGCACAGCAGTTCTTCCATTATAGACACAGTGGGTCCTCACAGCCAATTGGCCTGGAGGTCAATTCCTCCCAGTGTACCAACAGCAATCAAGGCTTAACTACACCAAGACTTTGCACTCAGCCCACAAAGGGGTGCACCAAGAGTGTCCACCTCAGGTGATAGGCTGAACCACTGGTCACCTACCACAGAAAACCACTCCATCAACACAGGGAAGCAGCAAAATGTGGAGACAAAGAAACATGTCATGAATGAAAGAAATGGAGGAAAGCAAACTACTGGACATAGAGTTCAAAACCACATTTATAAGGTTACTCAAGAATCTTCTAAAAACCGCCAAGAAACTTGATGAGACCTCCAAGGAGCTTAGTGAAACCTTTAAGGACCTTAATGAGAATGCCAAAAAAAATGGAAAAGGACCAGTCAGAAATTAAGCATACACTGTCTGAAATAAAGAATATACAGAAATTCAACTGTAGATCAAAGGACCCCAAGAATCAAACCAAAGATCTGAAATATGAGGAAACAAAAAACACCCAACCAGAAAAACAAAAAGAAAAAGAATCCAAAAATATGAAGATAGTGTAAGGAGCCTCGGGGACAACTTTAAGTATACCAACATTCAAATTATTGGGGTGCCAGAATAAGAGACAGAGCAAGATATTGAAAACCTATTAGAAGAAATAATGACAGAAAACTTCCCCTACCTGGTGAAAGAAATAGACTTACAAGTCCAGGAAGCGCAGAGAACCCCAAACAAGAGGAATCCAAAGAGGACCACACCACAACACATCATAATTAAAATGCCAAGGGCAAAAGACAAAGAGAGAATCTTGAAAGCAGCAAAAGAAAAACAGTTAGTTACCTACAAGGGAGTACCCATATGACTGTCAGCTGATTTCTCAACAGAAACTATGCAGGCTAGAAGGGAGTGGCAAGAAATTTTCAAAGTGATGAATAGCAAGAACTTACGACCAAGACTACTCTACCCAGCAAAGCTATCATTCAGAATTGAAGGTCAGATAAAGAGCTTCACAGACAAGAAAAAGCTAAAGGAGTTCATCATCACCAAACCAGGATTATATGAAATGTTGAAGGGTATCCTTTAAGAAGAGGAAGAAGAAAAAGGTAAATATAAAAATTATGAACAAAATGACAACAAATACATACCTACCAACAAGTGAATCTAAAAATCAAGTGAATAAAAAAATCTGACGAACAGAATGGACTGATGAATATAACAGAATAGGGACATAGAAAGGGAGTGGACTGACAATTTTCAGGGGGAAGGGGGTGTGAGGGGTATAGGAAGAGATTGGACAAAAATCTTACACCTATGGATGAAGACAGTGGCAGGGGGTAAGGGCATGGGGTGGGGTGGGGAATCAGGTGGAGGGAAGCTATGGGGGAAAAAAAAGAGGAACACCTGTAATAATCTGAACAATAAAGATTTATTTAAAAAAATGTTAACTAGTCTAGATGCAGTCCCTTGAAGGCATACCTGCGGTTGGAGGATCTGATTCCAACAAAGCTCCCCCCGCCTGATGTCAATACTGGCTATTGGCAGAAGGCCTTAGTTACTCACCACAGGGACTCCTCCTTATGCCATATGGGAGTTGGTTTCCTCTAAGGAAAGAGATTCATGAGATCAACGCAGAAGGTACAACATCTTCCATGAGGTAGCCACACTCTATCATTTCTGTTATATTCTCTTGATTATCAAGTCAGCCCTATTCAATGGAAGTGAGGAAGACTCATAAGGGTGTGAATACCAAAAGGGAGTCATTGGGAATTATCTTAGAGACTAGCAAAAACAAGGTCCATATTGCATATTGTTTCACTTTTCTGCTTCCAAGATTTTTTTTTAAATAATAAAGATCAATATAATGATACATCCTCCATGTAGACAAAATAGAGACATTCTTTTGAAACTGAACAGAAAGCAACACTGTCTGATGGTTAGTTTAACATATATAATAATGATAACCGCAACAGTGAGCTGAGGGTTTTTCCTAGGGTTGTGCTTCGTGACTCCGAAGAATGAACTCCACGGACCAGAAGATTTAAGCAAAAGCGTGGAAAATTGGTTATAAGGAGATTCAGACACCCCAACGGGGAGGGGGCCCAAATAATGGGTTGCCCATTAAAGCCTTGTAGTCCAGGGGTATATATTTGCTACAAGCCTGCTCTATAACTCTCCGTGTCGTCACCTGATGATTGTTCTTGCCCAGCAATGGACCTGAACTTTCCTCTATTGTTCTTGCCCAGCAATGGACCTGAACTTTCCTCCATTGTTCTTGCCCAGGATGGACCTGAACTTTCCTCCATTGTTCTTGCCCAGGATGGACCTGAACTTTCCCTGTTTCTTTGTGTTCTTTCCCTGTCCCTATGCTGAACGTTCTCTGTTTCTAGGCATTAGTACACCTTGTTGCTGCAGGCCCTCCCTTGTTTTCCCATGCCTCCTGCTCTGAGTTCAGAAACATTTTGTTATTTCTGCTTGGTTGGTTTCTGTGATTAGGCTTGCTCAAACTGCCGTGTCTGCCCCTGCCTATGTTCCACCTGCCTTGTTTTCCTCTGCCCTGTCTGCCTGCGTTTCAAGTTAACCCTCTCAATAATAATGCTAATAATGTAATATCTAACAGTTAAATAACACTTAGCATGTGCCATGAACTATTCTAAAGACTTTATATATATTAATCTATTTAATTGTCAACAAATCTATGAGGTAGGTACAATTTTTCTCCCTTTTTTATAGATGAGAAAACTAACTTACAAAGAGATGAAGTAAGCAGTGTTATTATTATCTCTCCTAAATACCCATCTTAACACTCCTAACTACTATTGCTAAATGTCTGGGTGGCAGAAGGGGAGGACTGATGCACAACAATGAGGATGATAAGAAGATGGAATGTTTGAGGATTGAGGATCATTTGTATTTACTGAGATCCAGTGTTGGAGGGCCAGGTGTGCAGGGATGAGAAATAAAAAGACCATTGTGTTAGCCTTCAGAATACTTGAAATACAACTAACCAAAGGAAAAAAATGGAAACATTACTTCATGTCGTTTTCCAAAATGCTCAACATCATACAACATGTTTTTAGATTAGTTTATTCAATAAGCATTAATTGAGCACCTACTATGTGCTAGTCCTGTTGCATGAACTGCAATATACCAGTGAACCAACCAATAGTCTCCACCCACATGGAGCTTCTATTTTGGTGGGTGGAGACATATATAAAGCTAGATTAATTAGTAAAGTAAATAGTAGATTAGATATTAATAAAGTCCAAGGTATAAGAATTAAGCAAAGGAGATGGATACGGAATGTCAATATGGGGACAGGGAGGGACTAGAGATCCAGGGAAGACCTTACTGAGGAGGTAAACACCTGGAAGAAGTGAGAGTTAGATCTGGAGGAAGAATATTCCAGGCAGAGGGAACAGCAAGCACAAAGACTTTGGAGCAATTTTGAGGAACAACAAACAAGAGCACTGGGGTTAGAGCAGAGTAAATGAGGAGATAAGGACGGAGGACTAGGAAATGGGTTTAGAGAGCTAACATGTAGGGAAATGAGCACAGAGCAAGCAACACATCAGGGTTATTGGGACTTACGGGGTCACTCAGGCTGCTGTGCCAAGAATATACTAAAGGGAAACCAGGGTAGAAGCAGGAAGTCTAGCTTACTTTTGTAGCAATCCAGGTAAAAGGTGATTATGCTTGGCTCAGGGTGGTAGCAGTGGCGTGGTAAAAAGTGAGAGAGTATATCACAGAAAGAATCAAATTCCCATTTTAAGATAGCAAACTGTAAAAAAAACTGAAAGTCATGATAGAGATGTGTAAAGGAGTAAACTGAAGGGATTAAGGACAACAGTAATGATCAGTATGCATCTAAGATTGCTGTTTGATGATTTTGGAAAGTACCCAACCTATTACCTACAAAAAGAAACTGACTTTTTTTTTTTAAAGGCATTTTTATGTCCTACTGAGTTACTGGCAAGAGGTTCAGAAGTATAAAGATTTTAAAAAGAAACGGGTACTATGAAGGTTTAGAAAAATGTTCTTTAAAAATATATGCTAACTGACTGATTGATGATCAAAGAAAAGCTTGGCAAATTCTCCTGGCAGGCAAATAAAAAGGAAAGAAAAAGATCAAAGAATAGATTTGTTAAATAAGGTAAGCATATCCTAAGATTTTCAACTAGCTATTTATAGACACATTCAAATGTCAAGCCAAAATTAAAATGGATATCAATATTTTCTCTCATGAACACAGACACATTTTATGGGGCAAAAGAATGGATATCAATAGTCCACAATCTCAGGGTAGTGAGAGAGTCAATGCCTTGCTTAAACATCTCCAGAATGGTCAAAACAAAATATCTTCTTCATTGGAAATGTAGACCCTTCCAAAATGATCATTCTTTCTACAGATATTTGAGTACCTACTGTGAACTAAAGGCTAATAAATTATTCCCAAAACTTTTTAAGCAATTTTCATTTTTCAACATATGCAAACAATAACTCTAAAATGGGGTAATATTCTAAATTTAGTGTTCTAGATCTGGAAAGAATCACAGAGATAATTTAATCCATCTTCCTTGACTCCACCCATGTGCTAGATAAAATCAAGGGGATGAATAGAAGTGAAGCAATTTGCTTACTATCACATGGCTAGTTAGTTTCAATGTTGGTATTGAAAAGCAGAAAACTCTTTCATTATTTATGTCTTTATCTCATTCTGTTGTAGCCACAGTAACTTTTAGAAATTAATTCCTTTTTTTTTCTTTTCACTAACCCATTGAAAACGCACGTGTTTCCTACTTGGATTCACAATGGAGTTTATTCACAGTGGGGTGAGGACATGTGAAAGGGAAGATGCAATTTTCCTCCTATGATATGGAAATATAAATCCAAGGCCACTCCAACCTCCCAGTGTGAGGGAGGAGCTCACAGAGTCACATCTAGACAAGTCTGTTTCACATGTCTTGTACCATCAATGCCACACAGTACCTGGTACATACAATAAACTCAGTGAAATGTTGCTAAATAAATGAGTAGATTTCTCTTCCCCTGCTGTCTGCTGAACCTAGAAATCTAGCAAACTGTAAATCACAAGGATTAAATAGGAGCTGTATCTTTCTGTACCTCCTGGATGACTTGTCTACCTCTGCCAAGGTGGAGGTAGAGGCTCTTAAAGGCAGAAGAACTTGGTGATGGTACCTGGCTATATCTTAGCCTCGGCTGACACAGGTAAAGGAAGAAATAAAGAATGGGTGGCATCCTATCTAATAAAAGAGTAATATGCAAATTGAGCATACCTCTGCTACACCCACAAGCCATGCCACCATCCAATCAGGAGTGAGTATGCAAATTAACCCAAACAAGCACGAGGCTTGGGTTTCCCCAGCAATGGAGGAAGCCAAGCTTCCCTGCCGCCCTGGCCAGCCCAGGCCTACACTCAAGGCTACAAAGTTTCAATTATAGAAGATAAATAAGTCCCAACAAAAATGGTGGCAGCCACAGAGCTGGAGAGAGCAGGAGGCTTGAGTAGCCCCCGATGATGGAGGAAGCCAAGCTCCCGCAGCCCTGGCCTGCCTTGGCCTCTGCTACAAAGTTTCAATTATAGAAGATAAATAAATCCCAGATACCAGGGCCTCTGTTTGGGTCCCCTGGGAGCATGGCCGGTCTGCAAACCACCACAGGCCCCTTGCCCAGGCCACCCCATGCCCCAAGGGAACCCCCACCCTGATCCAGGACACCCTTCAGGGCAAACCAGCTGGCCCCCACCTGTGTTCCAGGCCTCTATCCTATCTAATCCTATCTAATAAAAGAATAATATGTAAATTGACCATCACTCCAACACACAAGATGGCTTCCCCCATGTGGTCAAAGATGGCTGCCCCCATGTGGACACAAGATGGCCATGACAAGATGGCCAGCAAGGGAGGACAGTTGAGAGGGACCAGGCCTGCAGGGGAGAGCAGTTGGGGGGGACCAGGCCTGTAGGGGAGGGCAGTTAGGGGTGACCAGGCTGGCAGGGGAGCAGTTAGGCATTAATCAGGCTGTCAGGGGAGTCTTTAGGGGGTGATCAGGCTGGCAGGCTGAAACGGTTAGGGGCAATTAGGAAGGCAAGCAGACAAGCAGTTGGGAGCCAGCAGTCCTGGATTGTGAGAGGGATGTCCAACCGCCCATTTAGGCCCAGTCCTACTGGGATCAGGCCTAAACGGGCAGTCGGACATCCCTTGAGGGGTCCCAGATTGGAGAGGGTGTAGGCTGGGCTGAAGGACACACACCCCTGTGCGTGGATTTCGTGTACTGGGCCTCTAGTTTAGTATAAGAAAGCTCAAGAAAGATCACCTAATTTAAGTAACAGCTTCCCTATATTTAAATTCAACTCAGATACTTTTTCAATAATTAATATGTGTCAGACATTTATTGGTAGCTCTCATTTTATTTCATAATTCAATTATTTTAATAGTAATAAAAAAATAATGAGTAGCAAGGTTTTCCTCCAGATGTAAGAGGAAATGAAAGAAATGTGAGTGCTGATGAGAATAAAGAAACACTGCAAGAAGAAAATCAGACACAATTTACCTTTCTTTTAACACTGCCTGCAATATGCTTTTTGTAGGTAGGATACCAGTGTCTTCTTAGCCCAGTGTCTTTAGAAATTCAGATTCTTATGAAATTTTTCCTACTAAACCATACTCCTAATCCTTAAATTAGATGTAAGACTCATAACCATCAATTTCAAGAAAGGGAAAAGGAAGTAATATAAGAGTTCTCACCTCTTGAGATAACAGAACATGTATAGGCAGTTTATTTCCCAATGTGGGTACACAACAGCGATTTCTTCTTTCACTGAAACTTGCTTTTCAAATGAAACTTGGCATATATGGTGAGTTGTAAGACTTGGAAATCCCTTCACTGGAGCATTCAATTCAAAGTTCAATACAAAGGGACTTCACTCCAAAGCTGCCTGCCTGCCTTTAAATGATTCCCAGAATGTGGCTGATGACTAAAGTGATGAGCAATCATTGTCATCCTTCTGTCCAAACACAGACAGGTAATTATATATAGCCAACCAAGTGACTGGAGCTGGGTCATTTTTACAGACAAAATTTCTAAAAGTTAAAGTCTTATTTTATGTGTGGTACAAGTTCAAGAGGAAAATGGCTACATCTAAGTAGGAGATGTTACTAACTTGAATCTCTTGAACACAGAGGCCAACTGTTTACCTCTTCCATTATGTCTTCTTTGCCTGGATCCAGCTCTAGGATGTGAGGAGGGAGTCACTTGCTTTGGGCACCAAATTTAAGGGAAGACGAAAATCTATCCATCAGTTTTGGAATTAGTATGCTGTTCTGAGCTATTACAAGAGTCTGAGGTGAAAGGAAAAATCAGAAAAACTGATCCTGTTTTTATTTAAAATGTAGACATTTCTTTCAGTATGGATTTATTTTAATTACATTTGAATTTTTAAAATATTGTATTGATATTATGTATTGTGATTATTGAGTTTTTGATGCTTCCTAAATTTTGCCTGAGACTAATGCCTCACTCACCTCAGCCACCTTACCATAGTATCCACCCTGCTTGAAAGATTCTGCTTTAGTGAAGATAATGTAAGAAATATTCAAGGATTCAAGGATCCCGTTCTATGAATTCAATTGCTCAATGAACATTAAGAAGTTTTAGACCCTGAAAAAAACTCCAAAAATATAGCCATATGGGATTTTATAAGGGCAACGGATAAGCAATAACGAAAATAAACAAGGTTGAAGTTTATTAGTATAAAAATCAAAGGCTTAGCAAGGACCTCGAGGATCAGAAAATGTATCCATGTTGGGAACCCTTGTGTCCTTTACAGCATCCACCCAAGAACAGAACTGAACACCTGCAGTGGTGGAGAACAGGCTGCTTCCCAGCACAGCCCATTCTCACTGCAATCTGTTAGAATGTTCTCCCTTCCACTGAGTCATTGACTCTTTCTTCCTGAAGTTTCACACTTCAGCTCACTTTAAATCCCCTGAGCTATTTTTTAACAAGATTCATCCTTATCTCACACTGCGAGACCCTTTTAAAATGTGGAGGCAGATAAAAAATGGCCTCCTCTCTGGACACAGACAACTGAATGGTGAAGGCCAGGGGAGGTTGTTGGGTGCTGGGTGGAGGTAGGCAAAGGGGGGGATGGGGGACATCTGTAATAGTGTCAACAACAGAAATGGCCTCCTATCAGAGTAAGTAAATTTCCTTTAAACATTTATTCTAAGGAGACACTTATTAATTTCCTATTACATATTTTGGAACTAGAATTCTATGGAAATATGAATGAACACCCTGCTAGCCATCAACATCACAATTCAAGGCTCAGAGTCTTAGGGTGCTGATCTCTCCATCCCTGGCTGGTCATCAGAATCTTCTGAGGGAGTTTAAATAATACGAATGTCTGGAACTAACACTCCATTGACTTGTCTCATATCTGGGGTGAAGCCCAGACACCCTTGTTCTTTAAAGGCTGTTTTATCAGTTTTGAATGTTCAGGGGGCAGCGGGGGGGAGGGGGGGGTTTGAAAACTACGGCAGTCCTACTACTCAGAGAATCCTCCAAGTCAGGCAAGAAAAACTGCAGGTTAAATATTGTATTTACTTCTATAAAGTAAGTCCCTTCCCTTAAGCTAAGCTTCTCTTGAAAATGCAATACTTGTTTTACTGCTGAAAAGAGATTATGTAAGGCTTATCTACTGTTCCTGGATTGCTCATGGGGTAGAAAAATTAGGAAAATATGGTGATTCCCTGAAGCAATATGTGACAGGTGTTCTAGAAGTAAGAGAAATCTCAGTGAATTCTCTGGATTTCACTCAGAGAAAATACTTAATTATCTTATAAAGCACTATAATTAAAGATAGCAATAATAATACTTTACATCAAAAGTTTTGTGCCTACATTGTTATCTCTTTGAGGACTCGTGAAAGCTCCATGTTAAAGGAAAGTGCTTTAGTGACCTGTCTGTGGTCACAATTCTAGTGCTGACTATGGAAACCAGGCATTCTCATGCCAATATCACTGATTTAATTTCATAAGAGCTATAATAATCATGATACAGTCTTTATGACATATGCTCTAAAATATTTGATCGGTTTAAAATATATGTAAGTTAATTTAAAACAGGAGCGTTAAAAAGTAGTACCAATTGATCAGGTTTACATAATCTAATATTTTCACTGGCTTTCAATTTGGCTTAAAGATAAGAGATTTTTCTAATTATTATTTTAAGATAAACATTCACGGACTTAATGAAATTTTATTATACTTGGTTAACAGTTGATTTCAGACACAAAAGCTGAGCCCTACAGTGAGGGAGAAAAGTATGTGTGGTCTGCTGGCTGTTTATTTGGGCAGAATCAGAAGCATTTTTAAGTCTGGCTGTATTCCCTATTTTTAAGCTATTTTCCATTTATAAACACATAATAGCCACAAGGAAATACCTTCAGCTTTTGTATGCTATTCTGAATTGTTCTTTTAGGAGAGGACACTTTAGAGTTGAAATGCATGTCTCTGAGAGCAATTTCAATTCTGGGATCCATGGTACTTATGAGCATGGGTTGTGGGCCAATCATTGTGTTAAGAACTCTAGATCTAGCGATGCATAAGATATGGTACTTATTCTTATGTGTCTTTCTTCTAAGTCTCAAAAAGCTGAATGATGTACAATAGGACTAATCTATTTCAGATCTGGGGTGGCTCCTGACTGCAGCTTTGATTCTTACAGGGATCAGCCACACTTCTTCTAACAATATATAATTAGATTGAAACCAGACAATTGTGGTGTCCAAAACAGAGAATCCTAATTCTTGACCATTTAAGAGATATCTCTAGATTTCAGAATAAGAAATATTGCCATCATGCTTTACAATTATCAAGTTGATTTAATAAACCTCCCCATTTTTCAAATCATCATTTGTCAAATTGTGTCAGGAGATTTGTGCCTAGGAATTAACCAAAGTAGGATGTATTTATATATTTGAAGATGATATGTTTTAAAAGCTCTCATTCTGAACTTGCTAGGTGATCTTAAGCAAATTACTGCTGATTTTAGCCCTCTGAATCATAATTAAATTTTATTGTAAAAACAAGCTATCTGGAGAAACCAAGATGGCGGCATAGGTAAGCACCTAAATTGCTGCCCCGCACAACAATTTCAAAACTACAACTAAAAGACAGAACGGACACCATCCAGAACCACAGGAAAGCTGGCTGAGTGAAAATTCTACAACTAGAAGGAAAGAGAAAAGCTCACAGAGAATTGGAGGTACGGCAAAGGGTCTTTGTGCGCGCAGAGGGAAGGGCGGCTGAGAGCCTGGCTGACTTTCTCTGGCGGAAGGGGGAAGGAAGCCCCCGACCGCACTGAACCCCAGCTCTGACTGCACTGAACCCCAGTCCCAGGCGAAACCCCATGGACCCAGGCTCATACAGGGGGAGTCTGGACTGTCAGGTAGAGAGAAAGGCACCCGGAGACTCGGAGACCTGGGGGAGAGCCGGGGGAGCCCCAGCGGGCAGGGGTGTGAAGGTGTGCATGCCAGTGTGCACAAAGGCGGCGGAAGTTGCCACAGGCTTTCCCTAGTGGAAGGGAGTCAGAAGCTCCTGACTGCACTGAGCCCCAGTTCTGACTGCACTGAACCCCAGTTCCAGGCAAGCGCCTGGGGACCCACGCTCTTGTGGGGGGAATCTGGACTCTCGGGCGGAGACTCGGGAGCTGGGGAAGGCAGATGTCTGGAGGCGCACGCGCGCAAGGGCAAGGCTGACTGGAAACCAAGGCTGTCTGCTCGGCCCTCAGACTCCACCCCATCCAAGCTGAGCACAGAGGCTATTGCAATTTGGCAAGTCTAATCCTATAAGGCTGTCTCTAGCACCGAACTTCTCCCAGCGTAGACACAGCTGATCCTTACAGCCAACTGGCCTGGAGGTCAATCCCTCCCAGTGATACCAACAACAATCAAGACTTAACTACAACAAGGCTGTACACACAGTCCACAAAGGGGTGCACCAAGAGTGTTCACCTCAGGTTAACTGGGGAGGCCGACCCACTGGGCCATATAGGAAACCTAGCACACAAATCTACCCTACCAACTCAGGGAAACAGTGAAAATGCGGCGTCAAAGAAACAGATCACAAACGAAAAAAATGGAGGAAAATAAATGACTGGATATAGAATTCAAAACCACAGTTATAAGGCTTTTCAAGAATATTCTAGAAAAGGCCGATAAATATAACGAGACCCTCAAAGATATGAAAAAGGACCAACTAGAAATTAAACATACACTGACTGAAATAAAAAATATTATACAGAGACCCAACAACAGACTAGAGGAACACAAGAATCAAGTCAAAGAATTGAAATACAAAGAAGCAAAAAACACTCAACCGAAAAAGCAAAAAGAAAAAAATATCCAAAAAGTTGAAGATAGTGTAAGAAGCCTCTGGGACAACTTCAAGCGTACCAACATCAGAATTATGGGGGTGCCAGAAGAAGAGAGAGAGCAAGATACTGAAAACCTATTTGAAGAAATAATGACTGAAAACTTCCCCCACCTGGTGAAAGAAATAGACTTACAAGTCCAGAAAGTGCACAGAACCCCAAACAAAAGGAATCCAAAGAGGACCACAACAAGACACATCATAATTAAAATGCCAAGAGCAAAAGACAAAGAGAGAATCTTAAAAGCAGCAAGAGAAAAACAGTTAATTACCTACAAGTGAGCACCCATCTGATTGTCAGCTGATTTCTCAACAGAAACTATGCAGGCCAGATGGGAGTGGCAAGAAATATTCAAAGTGATGAATAGCAAGAACCTACAACCAAGATTACTCTACCTAGCAAAGCTATCATTCAGAATTGAAGGGCAGATAAAGAGCTTCACAGATAAGAAAAAGCTAAAGGAGTTCATCACCACCAAACCAGTATTATATGAAATGCTGAAAGGTATTCTTAAAGAAGAGGAAGAAGAAAAAAGTAAAGATAAAAATTATGAACAACAAATACATATCTATCAACAAGTGAACCTAAAAATCAAGTGAATTAAAAACCTGAGGAACAGAATAATCTGGTGAATATAATAGAATCAGGGGCATAGAAAGGGAGTGGACTGATAATTCTCAGAGGGAAAGGGTATGGGGGCGTTCAGGAAGAGAATGGACAAAAATCATACACCTATGGATGAGGACAGTGGGGGGGAGGTAAGGGCAGAAGGTGGGGTGGGAACCGGGTGGAGGAGAGCTATGGGGGGGGAAAATGAGAAACAATTGTAATAATATGAATAAAGATTTATTTAAAAAAAAATAAAGCCTAGGTTGTACCAACAAAACAAAACAAAACAAAAAAACAAAAACAAGCTATCCGTGGCCATTCCCCTTGACCTAGAAAGGTGGACATTGTCAACTCACTACACAAAATTATCAGCACAGAAATCAAAAAGGAGGAATAAAATGTGTGAAATTTTGCCCTGGTTGGTGTATGTTGGTGGTTAGAGCATGGGGCCCTGAAGGGTCATGTACCTGGGTTCCAAGTTTGATTCCCAGCCCCAGTCAGGGTGTGTGTGGGAGGCAACCAATAAATGTGTTTCTATCATACCAGTGTTTCTCCATCTCTCTGTCTTTCCTCCCAGCACCCCCTCCCCGCCCCCGCCGCCTTCTCTTCCACTCTCTCCAAAAATTCAATGAAAAAAATATCCTCAGGTGAGGAATTTTTTTTTAAAGTGGGAAATTTTCACAGAAACCTGCCATGTTATAGTTGTTCCGCATGTCATGTTGCATTCATTTAGGTAGAAAGGGCTTTCACAGAATGCCCACGAGATATGTTCCCACAGGCTGTTTTGCCATCAGTAGTATTAAAGAGCATCCATTGTGATGCCTTGGAACTAATCTTTTAGAATTGATTACAAAGTATTCATGATGCATTACCCAAGTGGAATTATTGGCTTTAATTAAAAAAAAAAGAAAAAAGAAAAAAATCCAACCACTAGACTTACTAAATCAGAAACAAAGAATAGATCATGTTTTAGACTTTACATCTGATTAATAGAATATTCTCATGCACAAACACACACATTTGTTTATGATGGATCCTTGTTAATATAATTTCTTTGACTAAATAATGGTCATAGAAAATTTATGCATAATGTAATCTACTCTTGATACCACTTTCCCCTTGATTTATTTATGCAAAAAAAACCACAAAAAACAAAAAGCACATCTCAAGATCCAAAAGCATCCAGCTCCTAAAAAAATAATGAGGTCTGGTCTTCCTTAAGTTTGCTATCCAGATATAGTTGAAAATATATGGAAAACAGTCAACATGTTCTCAAAACCTATATTATAAATACATTGTTTTCTCCCAATTAAAGTAATAGAAATAAAGATCATACGAACATTTAAAGCATTCCTTAAAGTTGTTGATCACCCTTAGATGTGCTGATTAGTAGCTTTAAAGCTAACTTTATTTTTATAAATTGAGGTTATTTTTTTTATAACCCCTAGTGTTGGAGATACGAATGTGGTGGTACATAGATACTCATGAACACAAAAAAATTATTGAAGTGGCTTCCAAAGTAATTATTCTAGTTCTTTACTTTCTCTTTTATGCAGTGGCTTTGAACTCCTCAAAAGCACAGTTCTGAAAATATATTCTCAGCCTCAAATGACAAATTATGTTCCAATATGTTATCAAGAGAAAATGGAATAACTATTATGCAAATTGGATCCTTAATTGCTGCCCTCTATTTTTTAGAAAAGCTTGACTTGGAACCAGTCCCAGCGGCCATTCAGTCATTGAGTCATCTCCCATCCCAAGGAAGCTGTTGCATATATCCTACCAGACTTATCATAAACATACACATGCAACACACTTTGTGTCCAACCGAATGGAATGTCTTTGACTAAAGACTAAATGACTCATTGAGTATAATGTTAACAGGTCCTTCTACTTTGGGACATTTTTAAATGTAGAAAATTTGTTTTCTCTGAGGTGGGTATATCTATGGTTCCTCTGACCACCTGATGTCCGTTATCTTTTCTGATTTTTTTTTTCTCTCGTTGTTGTCTGGGTTCTGATGCAACTGTAGGCTGAAATGCCCTTCAGTCCCACTTCAGAGCCTGCCACAGGTGTCCTTCACCACATGCTTCCTCTCCTAGCCCAAGGGACAGCACATGGCATGACCAGAGGACTCTCTGTCCCAGGACTTTAAATCTGGTGAAGGGTGAGAAAAGGATTCAATAATATGACACATGATTGGTGGTTTTAAGGTCACTCTTGTGCTACTATACTAATCAGATAGTTCCTGCAATTTTCTGCTGCTAGCCCCAGATTTCCTTGCATTCAGCCTTTTACTAAATCTGTCTCTAGCCTTCCTTCAGTTTTTGGGCCTCCTAAAATCTGTCCAATCCCTCCTGTTTACTTCAGCTAATCAGACTCTGTCTATATGGCCTGTAAGCAAAGCACTCTTTCAACAAAGTTCCCAGTAATTTTCCTCTTTTATTCTTAGATTCATTTTTCAGAATTTGTCTATATCCACAAATCTTGCTTTTAGATATAAAATACTACCTTCTACTTAGCTCCCTTATTCTGGCCAAACATATAAGCTTCCTACAAGGTAATTAGATTATTTGAGTTCTAGACCTTAGACAATGCTGATCACATTTTTCTCTGGAGATTATTTGAGTTCTAGACCTTAGACCAGCCTTGGGCAAACTACGGCCCGCGGGCCGGATCCGGCTGTTTTATCTGGTTCTCTTGCTCTCCCCTCCACTCCTTCACTTTGAATTTATATTAGTTCACACAAACACTCCATCCATGCTTTTGTTCCGGCCCTCCGGTCCAGTTTAAGAACCCATTGTGGCCCTCGAGTCAAAAAGTTTGCCCACCCCTGCCTTAGACAATGCTGATCACATTTTTCTCTGGAGATTAGACTCATATGAAACTTATCTATATATATATATAAAACCCTAATATGCAAATAGATCGAATGGTGGAACAACCAAACAACCAAACAACCGGTCGCTATGATGTACGCTGACCACCAGGGAGTGTGCGCAGAACATAGCAGGGGTTGGCAGCAGGCGACAGAGCACGGAACATGGTGGGCATCGGCTGCAGCGGGATGGTGGAGCAGGTGAGTGGGGGTGCCAGACCAAGGTGGAACACCGGTCACTGTCATCAAAGCGATCCTCTGGTGGTTACTGAAAATTCTTTGCTCCCATGCGCCACGGTCCCCCCTGGTGCTCGGACCTGCTGCCAGCACCAGAATCACCGCTCGCACCCACTGCCAGTGCCCAGCGCCGGTCCAGATTGCTCGGTGCTGGCAGCAGGTGTGAGCGGCGGCTGCAAGCCCCAATTGCCCCTGAGGGCTTCTCCACCTCCCCCTGCTCCTGAAGGGCGATCAGGGCTGCAGTTACCACCGCTCACACCTGCTGATGGCACTGGCCCTGCTTGCACCCGCTGCTGGCGCCGGCCCCATTAGCTCTGCGCTGTCAGCGGGTGCAAGTGGGGCCGGAGCTGTCAGCTCATGGGAGCAGCGACAGCGCGAGCGAGGCTGCTGGCAGACAGGGGACCAGGGGAGGGGCCGGGCGGGGGCATGGAGGATGGGCCGAGACCCGCCCCTGTGCCCACTGCAGCCTAGTGGCCCAGAGTTCCTTTCAAGGTCACGAATTTGTGCACTGGGCCCCTAGTAATTAAATCAAATGGATGAACCTCCTTATCAACTTATTTTTCTCTTTTAAGGGGGTGAGCTGGTTTCATTCCCATTACCTTTATAACCATGTTCAGTTAATTTCCAAACTAATTTTAAGGTTTTAATTTTTTACTGTTACATTGTATCTAATGAATTACACCCATTAATTTGGCACATACCTGTTAAGATTTAGATGAAATATGATATTATTTCTTCTAATTCTTGTTAAATTCACTGATGAAAATGTTGAGCAGTCCAGATCTTTGCAGTAGAATACCAACAGAATGCTGACAATTTGATGACATTTTTAAACACTTTGAATTACTTAACACACCTAATCACTTAACCAGATGTAAATAACTATCTATAAATCTGCTAAATTTTAATTCAGTCTTTACTTCTCTGTAATTCTTCCATATGATATAAAATATTTCTATGTAACTAACAAATAGCATAGTTATTAATGGGGAAATGCAGCATAGTAACTTAATTATAGATATAACATACACATATAACCAAATCGAGTTTCAGAAACAAGATTCGTCTCTACACAGAATGAATTGTGTTACTTTCTATTCTACCTCACAGTAGTGATTTGTAAGCTAGTCATATAAGGTTGGTGGCTTATATTAATATTGATATCAACTTTTTGGTTGTGAGATTGTATGATAGTTGTATAAGATAATACCATTGGGAGAAATATGGTGAGAGGTACTAGAGATCTCTTTGAATTATTTTGTACAACTGCATCTGAATTTATATTTATTCAAAAAAATAATAAAAACTAGGCATAAACTACAAAATTTAGATTATAATCCACTATTGATTGATCATCAGAAATGTGTAAGACACAGCAAGAGACATTAACAAAATAGTAACAAAACAAAAGTGACTGGTATTACCATTGTTTTCAATATTATTGTAAAAGTTCAAGTCACAGATTTACAATTAGAATGAGGAAATATTATTAGAAAAAAGACAAAACTAGAATTATTTCTAAATTATAGGAATATTTATGTGGACAAGTATGAGAAATACAACTAGAAAATTGACAAAAGACAGAAAAGGATGATCTACAAAGAAAAACATTTTAATAACTAAAAAAGTAAAACTTTAATTTTACTATAAATAAAATAATATACTGGTTTTTACTCTCAAATGCATTTCAAGAAAACATTAAATTTATTATATCTGAATGTGGCAGGTACTATAAAAATTGGTACACATATTTTAGAAAATAATAGTAAAGTGTTAACATAAAATTTTAATTCAAATTCTTTTTTTCAGGAAATATACACTTTGGACTTTATTCTAAGAATATAAAAATGTGTAAAAGAATGTATGTGATAAACTATTTTTTGCAGCTGAAGTTATAATAGTAACATAATAAACAAATAATTAAAGGTTTGTCCTGAATATCCAATATACTAAGATTTTGTTTTAATAGTTTTATGGATGAATTATTCACAGCTTTACTACTGCTTTTTACTAGGAATATTTAACACAGGAAAAATACTAAATCATACCATTAAAAAGGCCGGAAGAATGTTCATTAAAAAGTGTTAATAGTTATTTCTGGGCAAAGGCTAATTTTCATATTCTTTTTTGCACCAAAACAATTTATACTATCTGAAGTAATTATTTCAAACCCTTCTCAGTAAAGTTACTTCTACTAGTCAGTTAGAACTGCCAAAATGAAATACCACAAACTGGGTGGCTTAAACAGCAGAAATGTATTTTCTCACAGTTCTGGACACTAGAAATCCAAGATCATGGTGTCTGCAGAGTAGATTTCTCTCTAAGGCAGTGATTTTTAACCTTTTTCATCTTGTAGCACACATAAAATACTATGAAAATTCTATGACACACCAAAAATATATATTTAAAAAATAGGTATAATGTTGATTTGTTGACACTGGACTGCTATTGTTGTCGTTTTTGTTTTTTTTATCTGACAATCTAAGGGAAAAGAGATCAGTACCCCTAACTAAATAGTCAGGTATTGATTGCATGTTTTAAAAATTCTAGCTGCACATTGTTTGAAAATTGCTGTTCTAAGGACACTCTCCTTGGATTGTACATAGCTGCCTCTCTCTTTGTCTGCACATGGCCTTTCCCCAATGTATGTCTGCATCCTCTTCTTATAAGGACACCAGTCATATTGGATGAGGGTCTACATCAAGGACCTCTTCAAAGACCCTATCTCCAAATACAGTTCTATTCTGAGGTACTGGAGATTAGGACTTCAATGTGTGAATTTAGGGGGAACATCTTTTAGTTCCTAATAGAGCTCTAGGTAGATCAAATGGTGCCATGCACATCCAAGCCAGCCTGCTTCTATGAAATTGTCACATTTAATAATGAGAGAAAGAAGAGTATTTGACTCTGCTTGATATAAATGCATCTAAGCTTCCATGGCCCATTTACTTGGAGATATGCTGCTAGGGTACAGCTGCTGGGATAGATTATCCTTCAGATCCCATATATCTGAAGGGATGCCTGGTAGGAAAGAAGGCTTGTATATGGCCCTGTGATCCCTGCCTAGTTGGACCAGTTCAGTATTTACTGATTTATAATGAGAAAAACAACAGTAACCACAACAAACAGTGATGACTGTTAGGAGCAAATTATCCTTACCAGAAGACCATTACCTTGTGTATAAGATCAAGATATAATGCTTAGGTGAATGAAGATTGCATCAACAACACAACAAAATCAAAAGAGACTCCATACATGAATGGTTAGCCAGACTGTACAAACCTGAACTGTCCATGAGGATTCATTCTCAAGGATTCTGGAAAGAAGTTAATATATCACAGGTCACTTGAGTTCATGTAAATAAAGACTACTGAGTACCCACTAGCAAAGGGAAAGCTATTTCAGTGGTCTCTAATATCTTTAGTCACCTTCCTCTTTAGAAAAGCACCCTTACTAGACAGATATATATTCATTGTTACATGCTATACAAATATTAGTGTCTTAAGCACATTATCTATAATAATAAAAACATAATATGCTAATTAGACTGGATGTCCTTCCAGATGACCTTCCAGACGAAGCCAGGGCTGCGAGGGAAGCCTGGGTCCCGGGTGCCAGAGGGAAGCTGGTGCTGGCAGCTGGGGGAAGGAAGGCCTACTCTTGCATGAATTTCATGCATCAGGCCTCTAGTAATGTATATAAAATAGAAAATAAGAATATTTAAAAAATATGATTAAATAACAAATAGAAATTCCAATACTTAATTCCTCAAACTCTGTGATCAGAGTATGAACATGCCCCTCTATACAATCCACTTTAGGGACCCCTGATCTGTATTATAGGTGGTTAGTGCTCAAAGACATTGTCTTCCCACTGATGGCAACCTGAATAGAAGTGTCAAGAAAGGCCTTATTATAAATGGTAGGTGTGGTCCTTTAATCATTATTCTCCTCATCAATCAGGCAGTATTCAGCTCTATCATTAAGATATAAGGCAGTGTATAACATTACTGTCACATTGAACCTTTATTTTAATAACATCTATTGTCAGCTTAAATGGACAGACAGATTGTGGAAGCATTATAGGAAGGTATGTTACCAATTCTTAAAGCAGTTCTTAATGGAACAATTTGCATAGTTCTCATTAGAAAAGACTAGCCCTAATTTAAGGTGCATTTCACACACACACACACACACACACACACACTCACACTCACAAAACCAAAACATTTTCAAATTACGCAGGTATACTTATCTGTCCTAATTAATTAATTTAAAAATAAGGCAAAGTAACAGCTTGTAATCTTGAAGCCTAGGAACACATGGGGCTCCTTCAGATTTGATATTTCATTTCCTTTGATTATTGGCATGTGAAGTTTTATTACTTTTTGCATTGTAGTTTTTTGGTTGTTTTTCAAATACAAAACACTAGCGCTAGTCTGAATGCTTCTATTTTTTCGGAGGACTATCTGTACTGTCCCAGCTGGCGCGTCCCCGCTGGATGCTGAACAGTAATTCCGATTAATCTGTCTGCAGAGGCAGCAGGTTTTGCCTGAGAAGAGGAAGCGGAGCGCACTTGGGAAGTGCAAAGACCCTCCTTAAAAACCAGCCTTTTCCAGGCCTCAGCGAACATTTCTAATTTGAGCCTCCAGCCGAGGACAATATCGCCCCATACACACCCATGGAGAGATGATGTTTAACTTCCTGCTGATGCCACAGTCCAGGGAAGCCAAATGGAGAAAACAGTGGGGTGTTTGGCCAAACAAGCAGCCAGGCCACAGATGTACCTTTCGCCACTAGCTTTTGGTATTGACGGCCCTATAAATGCAGTGTCTACCTCTCATTGCCATGACTAATTTAATGTGTAAGTCAGGCTGCAGACTATTTCAGGTGAAATAAAAGCCGTTTTTGCAATAACATTTCACTGCTGTGTACTCACATAATTTAGCATTTATTTCACACTCAATTTACTGAGGCAGCACACATACAAAAATTAATGTTATACATATACTTTCCAGTCACCGCTGAAACATGTGCCATACTTGAATTTTTAACATCAATACTGACAGTTTGTAAAGAAATGAAGGTAACAACCGTGAGTAACACCTTCCCACCCATGTTGACATCCGTGAAGGTATAAAAGAAAAATGTTTGACGTTTGTGAACTTTGCCTCCCCAATACCTTGCGTAGGTATTGTCCACAGGGTTGCTAAAACCCTAGTGTTTCAAATAAGCATACTAGTCTGCAAAGAACAGAGATGCACTCAAGTTAGCACAGTATAGGGGGTGTTTTATGACCACAAGTAGACGTAACCTAAGAGAAGCTGGACAACCCGGCTTGGGAAAGCTAAAGAGCATAGCCTGAACAGCAGGCTATAGAATATTCACTTGAAACTTGGCCATTAAATTGATTCTGTTACTTGTCTGCTCCACACTATCCATTTTTAGTTGTCAGCTTCAGTCTATATTCTACGCCAGGTGTGGGGAACTAGGGGCCTTATAAGCCCCGCATAATCATTTGGTCTGGCCCTGTCAAGGCATTAGGGGTGAGTTAATGAAATGTTTGATCAAACGTAGCAGGCTAATTTTTAAATTGATAATTTTGCATGGCTCTTGAATAATGTTATAAATATCCCCATGGCCCTTGGCAGAAAAAAGGTCCCCCACCTGTGCTCTACACAGAGGAAATCTGGATGACTCGGCTTATATTTTCACAGCCTGCCGGTCAGTACCCACGGCATCGTGGGCCATTAAGGAACTGGAGTTTCACAAAGCAGAGAGCATTGGGTGAAGTATTGGGGAAGAAGATAAAGTTCGGGATTCCTGGAGCAGATATTGGGGCATCTAGTACACCTGGTTTCCTGAACCAACCATCGATGAAGCTGGATCCAAGCAAGGATTTAATACCACCACGGTCCACCATGGCTCACCCCCCCACCTTTCCTAGTGAGTCCAATTGTCTGCTCCTAATCCTAAAATGTCACATCCTTTTTGTTGCCATCTTGAACACTCGATGGTCCTTGTCATTGTCAGCTTCTCCTCTATGATATCCCTCTAAAGCAGTGGTCGGCAAACTCATTAGTCAACAGAGCCAAATATCAACAGTACAACGATTGAAATTTCTTTTGAGAGCCAAATTTTTTAAACTTAAACTTCTTCTAACGCCACTTGTTCAAAATAGACTCACCCAGGCCGTGGTATTTTGTGGAAGAGCCACACTCAAGGGGCCAAAGAGCCGCATGTTGCTTGCGAGCCGCGGTTTACCGACCACTGCTCTAAAGCAAGTGGCTTTGGCTCAACCACTGTCACTAGGTCATTGAAGTATAGATGCTTACGGCTTATCAAGCTGGAGAAGTGGTTCTCAGAGGGAGGGGCATATAGTTTCCCAGGGAACATTTGACAATATCTAATGACAGTTTTCCTTGTCAAACTGAGTGAGTGCTACTGGCATCTAGTGAGTCGAGGCCAGGGATACTGCCAGACATCCTGTAACGCACAGGACAGCCACACAAGAGAAAATTACGTGGCCCCAAATATCCATAGTGTTGTGGTTGAGAAACCCTGGTCGAGAGGCATTCTGAGGCTCCCATCCCAGCAGAACACAGAGGCAGGTTCATTTTGAACACAGCAGTCTCTGAGTTAGAGCAAATCTTACCACCTGAAGGCAATCCCCACTGTGGGCCCCCCCTCTCACAGGATTGGCCATTCAAGGTGTCTGTCGCCGCCTGTTGCATTCCTTGCCAGTATGTGAAGATTCTGGCTCATATGCCGACACAGACTCTGATGGAAATGAGGAAGTATTTCTCTTGCCTTTTTTTCTTGCAAAGGCCAGTGTGCAAAGCAGGGTACCCAATACTACATCCCTGTTGCACTCACATAAGCTTAGAAACCTGAATACAAATAGGATTCCTCATCCCCAGTTAAGAGCTTACAGGTCAAGCCCCCATTAATCCTTGGCTACTTTAGTAAATTCAGGGAGGCTTAGGCAACTTGATCTTCACAGGTGCTTGGAATCCAAATGAATAGGGTTATCAGTCTAGGGAGAAGCCAGTATTTTTTTTTTCCTGGATGTTTGCTGTATGCCAGGCTCTGTGCTGGCTTGGAGTACATTACAAAATCGAAACATGTACCCTTCTCCTGATTATATATAACTGGGTCTCTCAAATAAAATTTATCTCTTTATGAATGTGATTTTTCCTTATGCCAATGGTAGGTAGCACACAGTGCCAGGCCTATTCTCGGTGCTCACTAAGTATTTTCTGAACATGTGAATTTTCTCAACCCTTTTCTCCTCCACCATGCACATGAGGAATACATTTACACTCCCACACTCCCGTCAATAACAATAATGTGTCTATACTTCAGGAGATGTGTAGTGTGCTGTATTTAAATATGTATTGGGTGGGAGGAAAAGACAAGAGAGGATGTGAGAATTTGACAAACTCGTGCAAGTGTATCTGATTCCCTGGACCTCCAGCTGCAAGTGACTTCTTTATACTTTCTTAGCAGCATCTCAATCTCAGTAAAACCTTCACTGGTTTCCAAAACATCTAGTGCATATTTTGGTCATAAGCTTTCCTAAAATCAGAATTATACTAGCACTATAATGGCAAATGGTTTTGATTATTTATTCGTTGCTAAGCACTATTGAAAGGACTATGTATCTATTAGTTACCTGCTATTATTTTCCCCTTGAAGTAGACGAAACAACTGAGGCGCAGAGTGGTCAGGGAAGGTTGGAGATGGGCAGAGTTCTCTAGAGCCTGAGCTACCCAACATTTCTACCTACCCACACCTTTTCAGTTCTATTTTGATCCTCCTCTATGAATCCAGGCAGCTTTATGCCTCAAGGATCTGTTCCTCAATTCATAGCAATAGTTCATACACCTTGGATATTCATTGTGCATTTGCTTATATTTTCTCTGATCTGGTTGCATTGCATGTTTGAATGCGTGTTTGGGTATTGGATAATGCAATCTTGGAGGGTAAACCTTACTATGCTCACTTTATCTTAATCTTTCTAGTCAGTCTACCATTATCCTGAACACTAGCATATATGTGTTCAAAATGTAGTGGCTTGTATGTAGTATTTACAAATAATCAAATGGAATCCAGAAGGACAAAAATTAATTTCAATCTTATTCCAGATGAAATTGTGTGTGTGTGTTTCTTAATGCTCAGTTTTCTACAGATGAAGACCCAAGATACTGCCCTATACCATCACCCTAAGTGTACCATCAGCATCAGTGAGCCCAGCCAGCCTGCATGATGTGGAGCAGGAGAGATGGGCCCCTGGTTAGTAAGGCAAGCATACAGGAAGCCACTTCTCTAGGTGGTTATGATTCAACCACTGACTCTTCACCTCTCACTCTGTTTCCTGAAATTCCCCCCCTTATTATCATAGCCAAAATTGTACACCATTGAAAGTGGACAATTTTGGAGACTTTTCTCAGGGACAGCAGAGCCAAGACCTTCATCTCTATTCCACATCCCTGCTCCAATAACAATTGATGTTACTTTTTTTCACTATCACATTTATGTTCCAAAATAAATTGAAACTCCTTCTCAGGGTTCCCTGTTTCTGAAGATAGTGTAATTATTTCATTGACTTGTTCCAAAGAAAAGTAATATACTTATTAAAACTTCTTATATATACTTAATAAAATGAATATAAATATACTTATTAAATCATGTTTAAAACACCCTTAAGAGGATTACATTTTCTGCATGTTTGTTGATAACAATTGGTGTTTGGTTATAAACAAGTATAAATACGACTCCTGAATACTAGTGACAATGAGTTACCAAGTTTGCATCTCCAGGAATTACATCTATGATGCACTACACACATGCACTCCACGTGGTCTTGTTCACTTGATATTTTATAGTTTCTTCTGGAAGGTAAATTTGCAATTTAAGCAACACACATTAAAACTTCTCATGTTGTCCAGGTAAAAGTCCTCTACACATCATAATGACAAGATCAACTTGAATGAGAAGGATGCTGACATAATTTATAATTTTCTTAGTCAATAACAGAGAGCAAAAATAATCCAACCCATGTGACATTTGGTAACAAAATGTTGCAAAAATAATCAAAAGGCCAGAGGATGAAGCAGCTATATAACCAGGTTGTGAAAGGCCAAATGTGGGACTTTGGGTCTACATGTTGGACACCATATGCAAATTTTATAGCTCACTCTTCCTGAGTAAGAAATCCTGAGCATGATTTAAATGTCATAAACATTTTACAAGTCTTCCCAACAGCAGAATTCCTGTACTGGGAGTTAAAGGGCAAGTGCAAACCCGAGAACATGGTCTACATATGTATGACAGATATAAAAACACACAGAATGACCTTTACTAACCTATCAGGCTGGCCACTTTTATTCTGAAGAGAAACTGCCAGACGGAATCCACATTTTGACAGAGTCACTGATATTTAAAATCCATAGCCCAGAAAATATACTGGTCTTCTTTATCATTTATAGAAAATCATCCCACACTGGATGAGTTATGTCAACTTTCAATTATTCAGAATTTCTTTTTCTTTATTTATTTCTAACTGAAACATAATAAGAGACACAGTTTATCCAGATAGAATACATTTTTTCTCTAGTTGGTTTCTAAAGCCCTACACTGACATGGCCTTACAAGCTGATTATGGCCTGCACAGCATAATTGCAGAAGCGAGGAACTTACAATTAGTTCTCTGCCCTCAAATAACTTGATCAACTTTGTATTATGTGAGTACAGGTTCAAGAAATAGGGTAGAGGAAGGACACAGTGAGAAGAGGTGGTTTATCATGAGGGAGGGACAAGGTAAAAAGACCAAGTGATGGAAGGACAGCAGATTGAGTTAGGTCCTTAGTTTTGCCTGGGGCCAAATCAAAGAATAAATATCAAATAAATGCATTCTCATTCCTGCCTTCCTTTTAACTGCCACCCTAAAAGAAATTTCCCAAATGGTTTATTTATCCACAGGGTAGAAATCTGGCTCTATCCCATATAATAAAAGGCTAATATGAAAATCGACCAAATGGCGGAACGACCGGCCACTATGATGTGCACTGACCACCAGGGGGCAGATGCTCAACACAGGAGCTGCCCCCTGGTGGTCAGTGTGCCAGAAGCCGGGCTCACGGTTGATGAGCACAGTGCTAAGGATGTCCAACTGCTGGCTTAGGCTTGCTCCCCCCGGAAGGAGCGGGCCTAAGTTGTCAGTTGGACATCCCCCGAGGGCTCCCAGACTGCGAAAGGGCACAGGCCAGGCTGAGGGACCGCCCCCCCCTCCCGAGTGCACAAATTTTGTGCATCGGGCCTCTAGTAAACTATAATCATAGAAACAAAAGTTGAAACCCCGGGGAAGAAATCTGGATCTGTTTTTGTTTTGTTTTAAATTCAGATTATGGTCTAGACCAGTTTATTAGCAGCATTAATTTGATCCACTCAGGAAAATTAAAAGTTGAACAAATCTTCATATGCCAGGACAAAGATCCAACCTCTTTGAAACGGCATTCTTGTGTTTACTGATGTCATGGAAACACTACTCTCAAATCTGGAATTGGAGAAAGCGGCAGAAAACATAGAGCCAGGAAATTTGAGCCATGGTCTCCTACCTGCACCATTTCCAATATCTGTAAATTGTTGTTGCATTTGAACGTCTGATGTCTCAAGTGAGCTTGTTGCCTCCCACTAATTCTAAAGGACGTGGTCAGCAGGCAAAGGAAAGCCGTTAGGCACTGCTCATGGGCTATACGTTCACAAATCTCAGCCACAAAAGACTGTTTTCTTCTCCGCATTAGATTGAAAGCCCAAAGAATGTGAATCTTAAACATGCCGGATCTTGAGAATTATGCCCTGGCATATCTGTATACTCAAGTTATTTATTTTTGTAAGAAACATTTTACAAGGCTCCTTTTTAATGTCGGAGCCAGTAGCACAGCTTTATGTACATTGAGAAGATAGAAGCCTACGAGAAAGATCATTCCAGCACACTAAATGAATTAAGTTCATCAGACATGCCCCGAGACCACTGTGGAACCTAATATGTAACATCAGGAGAGTTTATTTTTCCATGTATCCCTCTTCCAATTACTGTATATTTTAGCTCTGCCACTTTATGTAACATTATGTAAAGAATTCTCTATTAAAGTTGTAGCAATAAACTCCAGGGCTCCTGGTCCACTTTGCATGGGATAAACAGCCTACATGTGTTATTCATTTCAAGTGCATTTCATCTGTGGCTGCTGTCACTGGGGCTAGATAACAAATATAACAGCATGGGAAGTGATGTGATGCTGAAGATATTATTAGTATTATTATTTTATCTGGATTTTTAATCCAGTTTGCAAGAATGTTTTTCATGTCGGGCAAAAGAAGGAGACTGTAATCCTATCTCCAAACAATCTGTGCTAATAGCAAACATGGGGGAAATGTAATTCGTCTGCTTTGAGAACTTTGTTGAGGGAGTTTTACAAAGTACTCTGAAAATTAGCTCTAATCCACTTGGAAGAAAAGATGTGGTTATAAGAGAGAAAGGAATTTTCCCAGTGGAGATGGCTACTTGTTGAAGCACAATAATAAAACATTGTGAAATTATATTCCCTCAACCATGTAAGAAAAATATTAGGTATGTGACTTTATCAGAATCCTGAAGTTGATTATTTCTGTGCTGGGCCAACTTTTTATTCCATGCTCTGTCCCTAATCCTGAAGATTTTCAGATCTTATTAGTGTGATAGTCATTTTGTGTGTCCTGTTTGCCTTGTTGGCTGACTTTTTAAAATATGTCTTGTTTCAGCTACTGGATTAGAAGACTGCAAAAGGGGATATCTTATTATAGTTTTTATATTTAAAATAATAGTAGGCACCCAGATTACCTGATTCTAAATATATTAACTCATTCTATTTTTCACATTGGACCACACAGCTCTCCTGTTTTTTGTTTTTTTTTCTCTTTGTTTGTTTTTTTCCCTTGATTGTGCCATATCTATTGATTCCAAGCATATTTCTTGGATCTATATACTGGAATATAGTAATTGGTAAATAAATATTGTTAGATTGAAGCATTGTCTAGTTTTTACTCTTTCAGTGGTGTACCCATCAATGTGAAAGGAATTACAGTAGTCCCATAAATTCTAATTTCCATCTAGTTACTGTATCTAGATAGTAATTATTTAGCTAGTCAAAGTTGGTCTAATGTTTAACTATCATCTGAATTATTATAGCATTTATTTCTTAATATAGCTTAGAATTTATTACTTTATTTAAATGTTAGTTTTAATCAATTATTTATTTAAATCAAAAGAGAGAATGAAGTAGTATCAATGCTGAATTATAGAAATACATATTTTGGACAGAGTAGGATTGTTTCCCAGATTATACAAGGACTCTCTGAAAGGCATTTTAAACTAAATTAAATGCTCATATAAAGAAATGTATGGCTATACTAAGTTGCTTCTTATTCATATGATCTAGTATTTCTCAATTCTGCTTAATTGTGTGTTTTTATTACATTTATTTTATTTAAGTCCTAGAAATAGCACATATGCTGAGTCAACAGGCAATAAACATGAAAAAAAAGTGAAATAAATTGGCTTAATATTCCTGAGTTCATAAAGTAAAAAAATATAGTAAATGTTGGTAGTGCTTATCAATTGGAATTTATAAAATCTTATTTATGAGACTTTCTATACCAGAAAGAAGAGAACACCGTTTTCTGGACATATAAATAGGGAATCGATAGTAATCTATGATTCATGATAATATTACTAGAAGTAATTGTCTACTAAAAAGGTAAAACCTCCGGTTTTAAATAAACATATCTCAAATGTGATTTATAAAGCAAATGCCATTGAATTTTTTATGTCTTTGCCTTCACATTGAATTGTGTCCCTCTAAAGTACTTGGTGGTACCTCTCACTCAGATGCTGGGAGCTGACTGTTGTAGTTATGCCATAAATATGATACTTTATAAGTTTGACATAATGCATGCAGTAAGCCTTAGGTGTATTGGGACCAAGCTAAGTTCATTATATTTTCACTACCGCACTGTATAATGCATTTTAGTCCCCATCCAAGTTATTTATGTCTTAAAATTAGATGCAATCTTTTTAAAGAGTAAGGTGAGCTATTGGGAGGTGGGGGGGGGGGGGAGGACCAGATGTAACATTTTCAGCTTTCATCTGCGAACTCTGTTCTTGGAGCCCAGGGACCTCAGCAACACAATTAAGGTTGTATCGACCTGTCCTGTCATTACAGTGTAGACAGATGGACTAGGGCTTTGCAATTACACATTTATGGGACTTCTGATTTTGGGTGGTTTTTAAGGGAATCTAGAGTTTCAAAAAGGTGTAAAATTGACACTCTCTAGGGTCCTTCAGGCTCTTGTGACAGAGTAGTAAAGGAAATGGGGCTGGGGTTTTCATGTGGAGTTCTAAGCACTAAAGGGAGATCAAGGCAGGACAGTGAGAACCAAGGGACTAGCCCCTGAAGCAGAGCACAGAGCAGCCCCTTCTGAACCCTGTAGACATGTTTGCAGATGGTGATCTAGGCGCTGGCTAAAGTGCTTTATGCCCATGCTTTCTTTTTATTCCTCGTAAGAAACCCAAGCATGCACTGTATTCCCCATCTTGCAGATGAGAAAACTGAGGCACAGATAAGTTAAATAACTCATTTTATAGCCAAAAACAAAACAAAACAAAAAACTAGCATTCAAATCTAGCTTGAAGCCTGAAGATCATCTTTTTATCTACTACACGCCACATTCTCCATTTGCCAAATACAGCACTTGATTCAGCCTGTATTTCTGAGATTTCAAGCTGTTTTATTACTTTACTAAATAGACCAGGTTACTGATTCAGCCTTGGTCTGAGCATATGTGATAAGTCTCCTCTTCACAGCTCAGTTTTTATATTTTTAATTTCACTGGACTGTAGGCAAGTGGGTCCTAACCCAAGTAAATGACAAAGTCCTTCTCCCATTGTGGACCATGGAGTTTGATTTTTACCCTTCATAAATGCCAAAAATAAAAGTATGAATCTCTTGTCACTTTACAAACAAACAAAAATGATGCATTCGATTTAAAAGAGAGGCTCCATTGTAACTAAAAGACAAACATTGTTCAGTGGAAGGCAGTGCTGTTCTGGTGTCTAGAGAGCTCTGTGGGATCGCCTCAAGCACCCCTTCTCTTGCCATCGCCATGGTCATCTAGGTCAAGTTCCTTCTCTATTAAGTGCTGCCATGAATGGAATTAAGGAGACTAGGCTATTGGCTATGTTCAGGAATCAGACCAGTCAAAGTTTGAGTCTTGACTTAACACGCATAAGCTCCCAGTTTTCAAACAATTAACCTCTTTAAACCTTTATTTCTTTGTCTTTAAACAGACATGGTAATTCTATCATAGTGTCCATCTCTTTCTTTTGGGTCCCAGTTTTCTAGTTGCATCAGAACTGTGGGTGCTGTTACGTGAGATGGACCCTGCTCATCTTGAATTGACAATATAAGTATGTGAAGCAATTGCTTCTCAGTTGCTACTGGTAAGGAAGAAGTGGGGGCCTCAGGTAATGGCTACACTGAAAGTAATAGGAAAATTCTGGAAATGTTTGAACCCTTGGTTGTTGTTATGAGTAGGTGGGTCTGGGGAGTGCTCTAGGAATTATAAGAGAAAGAAAATAATTTTCCCTCTACCATTCCAGGTTCTTGGCTAGAACCCAATGTAATAAAAGACAGAGTAACAAGGGACACACAAACAGAAGGTTTTGTGTGTATGTTATTTTTAAAGAATTAAATACCATGTATACTTCCTGTATATATGGGAGATACCCAGGAAAACTGAGTAAATACAATCTCCAGCAAAAGACAAAAAGAAGATGTTGTGTAATGGACGTTACACAGATTTAGGTCCTTGCTTTCTCCGCTGATAAGACTTTCTAGAGATTTAGTCATTCTTCTCTTCCTGGTATAGCAAGGGAGACATCCTTGAAAAGGAAAAAATTTCCTTATAAAACTAACTATGTCTTACAAAAGGGGAACTTCTACTTGTTTTTTCGGAGCTTCTCTCTGTTGCTGCTTAAAAATAATCACCCTAAAATAATTTTCATGCCAAAGAGGCATATTTTGAGGTGGCCCATTCAGGTCTCCTTCAGGCTCTGGCTAAAGTGCTTTATCAGTTGAGCTCACAGGGAACATGGATGACAGTTGTAACACTGTGTTTGGCCCTGGGGACCATTTCCATCAGAAGGAGAGATGCCCAGAGACAAACAGAGTTCTGCTGAGGGTGGGGTCCATGCTGAAACAGATCATTTAAGGCTCATCAGGAACTGTTCTGAAGACACACCAGAAACACACTTGACATAACTTTCTTAAAGGATGTTCTTGAGGTAATACTCTCAACTTACATAGGTATCCAGCCAGTCAGGCACATGCCAGTTCCCAATACACCTTGGTTGAAGGGTGAAGCCCAGCTATCAAACACCTGCAAAGTATAGCTTGCTCTTCAGTAGATCCTGTCACCAGTTGCATGAAGTTCTCCCATGAACTTGCTTTTGTCATTCACAGAACATCTCCTTCCCTGAGGCTTCTTCTATCAACCTGTCTCTGGAGAATAGCCCAACCATCAATATCCACACTTATTCTAGCACCTCTATTCTCAACACACTCTCTTTGAAGACTATAAAGACTCAAATTCAAATATCTTTATAAATCATTAAAGAAATAAGTCCATGTGAATATAAATAGCTATAGAAAAAGCAAGACACAACAACACGTATTATTTCGCAAGCCCCCAAACAGTGATTAAATTAGAAGATTTTCATGAGCAGATGTAATTTTAGTGATGGGCTGAAAGATGTATGAAGAGAGTAATAGTACCCATAGAGAGTTGAGGTGAGTAGTTCTTAACTCTTTTTATCTTCACATGATGCCTAAAATCTAATTGTATTCGTTTCCTATTGCCACTGTAACAAATTACCACTAACTTCATGGCTTATCTTACAACTCTGGCAGTCAGAACTGCTAAAATCAAGATTTGGGCAGGTCTGCATTTTTTTCCTGAGGTTCCAGAACAGAACCCATTTCCTTGCCCTTTCTAGCTTCTAGAGGTTGCCCACATTCCTTGGTTCTTGGCTCATCTCCAAAGCTCATTTCTCCCTCTGATTCTGTCATCACATCTCTTTCTGTGATTCTCCTGCATTCCTCTTATAAGAAACATCATGAATATATTTAATGCACCTGAAAAATCCAAAATGATCTCATCACAAGTCCCTTAATCCTGTCTACAAAGTCCCTTTTGCCATGGAAGGTAACATTCACAGGTTCCATGAATTAGGGTATGGGCATCTTTGGACAGCCATTATTCAGCCTATCACACTAATCAACTGATATCTATTGAACATTTATAAGTCATTATTTCCTTCCACTTAAAAATACTGAGTATCTCTTATAATGTAAATTATCTGTTAGGTTTTAGTGATACAAAAATGAAGAAGACTTTGTCCCTGCCCATAACAATAAGAAAGTTATCTAGTCCTTATGAAGCTCTTGATATGTGCTAAACACTCTGGGTATTTAATTCTTCTTTTAATCTCACATTAAACTTATGGTGTAGGTGCTATTATTTCCTCCATTGTATAGCTGAAAAACCCAAGTCACTGAAAAGTTAAATAATTTCCTAATGTATCCAGTAGTAAGAGGTAAAATTAGAATTAAACCTAGGGAGCATGCTGCCAGATGGTCCTCTTTACAGTTCAATATCTACTTCTGGTCCGTATAAATCATTCAGACTTTAGCTAAACTTAAGACCAGTTCCGGGTACACAGTAAGTACTCTGTAAATCAAAATGATGGCAATGATGGTGATGATGGTAGTTTCGATAAGGATGACTTGAAGAACACATCAACTACATTTATCAGGGAGAGGTTTGGCTAAGAAAAGGCTGAGCTCTAATGTTCACTTACTCACTAGCACTGCTGGGATATTACATCCAAATACAGAAGAGTTAAGTGAATGGGGATTCCAGAAGACAGGTCCTGATGAGGAAGGAGGAGAGTTGCTCACTTCTTAGTTACCATTTTTATCTGAAGTCTCTGCAACCTGCTCCTGGAATGAAAGCATTTGTCCTATGACTTCCCTAATTATCAACTAATGAAGGAAATGATGGATAACTACTGCCTCGTCCCAATAGAACAAGGTAGGTGGGCCAGGGCCCTAAGCAAAGGGGTGTGACAGATGCACAGCATGGCATCTGCCTTAGCAGCATAATCTCAGCTCCCAGCACAGTAAACACAGCCAATCTTTTAAACGGGCCTGTGATTAGATTTACTCTAAATTATATCCTTTCTCAGATGTCCAAATCCAGAAAATTTTATATCATCTCACACATAACCTAAAAATATTGAAGTTCACAAATGAACATCTCAGTTTAGTAGCAGCAACAAAGGGAAATGTCTACAAATTGAAACTCAATCATGATCATTGAATTTCTATTAACTATCTTGGGAGTTATAGTTTTACTAATAGGGATAGGAAGAAAGTCATTTTAGTTGCTACCATGACAAAATGAGACTCCACAGAAATTAATCACAACATTTTATTTACCTCGTTTACTTAGTCCATTTTCTCAGCCACCCCAACTTCACCACTATCACCCCAATGGTTCTGGATTTCAATCCTGAGTTTTATTTCAAGCATATTATCACACTGGCTTTCCTTTTACTATATTAATTTTTATTGGTGAGTTTATTAAAATGAATAATATTTAAACCTTTGGACAAAGGTATTGAATCAAGCCTCAATCTAACCATTTATAGACCAGATGACGCTGAAAATCACCTTAACCTTCGAAGATTTCAGATCAAATATATGCTTAAAAATCACATGGGTAATCATACGAGAGCTGTGCAAGGTTTATGTCAGAAAGCCCCGAAGCTTGTAACATCTAGTTTGAAAACATTGGAGGACACAACCCCAAAAACTTTTCAAGTAAATTTGTGCATGGTCACAGCACTAAACCTGGCCACTTCTGCTTTCTCTCGGGTGATCCTTGTGCCAGAAACCCATTGGGCTGTCTGGAACTTTCTCAAAGGCACTCTGCAGTCAGAGAACCTTTCTAACCAATCTTCCTTCTTTCCTCCTCTTTTTTTCATAGGTGTCAAACCTGCAATGGTCAAAAGGTCTTCTTGCCCTTTATCTTACAGAGGTATTGCCCTCAGTACCTTTCCTATACTTTTCTACCTTGGCTTCTGCTTCCTGTAGGACCCATCTGTCAGAGGGCCATGATCTAGGGTACTTGCCTGGCATTTAAAGTCATCATCCTCTAGAGAGCGAATTCAAACTGATTCCTTAATCTTTCCCACGCTGACTGCAGGCAAGCAGACTCCAACATACACTGGTGATGCCACTCTGCAATATGCCTCATTTATTCAGGCCTTGGTTCCTATCCTGTTTTCTGTCCCTTGTGATGCTATGCATTTAAGTCCTAAAATCTCAAAATTTAGTTTAAGCCCACAGACTTTGTGAATCCCAAGGAGATTTATAAAATCTCCAGAATTCTATAACATTTAGAGGAAAAAACCTCCTAGTTCATCCCTTAAATATTTCAATAGCTTATTTAACTTTAATATTCTTAAGGTCAATTAATAAATCTTTTATATCCCTTTTCTCCTCTTGTCAGCTAGTAGATTTCTGGGTACATAGTACATTCTTAATTCTTTTTGTCATTGTTAATGAATTCAGACCTATGCACCAACAATTGAAATGCTTCAAGAATAATTATACTAGGCTGAAGTCTAACAGTGGCTACTCTCAGATATAAAAGAAAAGAGCTGGACCCCAGATCTCATAAGGAAGCAGTCATGTTTCTAATTAAATTTTAGACTTGTTAGGAGGTTGTGCCGTGATTCAGTGATAACAAGAAGTCTGGACACCAGGAGCAAGTATAACATTGAAATGGCTTTCTTCTATAAATCACATAGGATATATATATAAAAAAAATCATATACCACCTTGACCAAAGTAGTTTTATTAACTGCTCCACTATTGCAAACCACTTTCTGGAGGAAGGGAGAAACAAAAATAGTCGCTGTCTTATATTTGTTCTAAGTCATGATTTATTTAATGAATCTGAAATGGGATCCTTTTCAGGAAGTAATCTTGACAAACATGCTTATCTCCTTTTGACAGCAACAATAAACTGAGAGTCAAGAAAGCAAGGATCAGAAGAAAAGACATTGGTGAGTAAGGGTGTGTGTGGCTATGCAAGCCTGTGTCTACAAGCTTCTGTCTGAACTAGACTGGCTTAGTGGGGGGAAGGGGGATGTAGGGTGTATCACCTCTAAAAAAAAATGGAGACCCTTTTGTGAGTCTTAATTGCCTTCTGGAAAGCACATGACTCAACAATACAGCACTTACTAAACCGGTGGGAAAGAAAACAGTGTTTGGAAACCCGGCCCACCCAACCTTAAGGAGCCAGCTCCTCCCCAGAGGCTGATGGCTGATGAGACAGAGGTCGGGAAACATGGAGCCCCCAGCTCCCTCAGGTAGAAAGAGATCATGGCACAGGAAGAACAGAAATAAATATCAGGGCAATACTGTAGGTGCTCCATTTCCTGATGTTGGTTGGACCTTCTCTTTTTGAATTGGAAACAATGCACCATGGGAAAACTCTTAATGAAAAGAGATAGTCTGCCCACTCCTATAATTGCAATACTGTGCTGATTCATAAAAATTCAGTATAAAATTTCTTTTGAGGGTCATTTTTAAGGCCACCATTTTGCATGGCAAAGCCAGTTCGGTGGCAATAAGGATAAATGGCATTCCCTACCACTTTCATTTTTTTTATGTGGTCCTTCTGCTTCATGTTTTCAAAACCGGTTAACAATGAGCATCTGTTTCACAAATAGAATGTTTTACTTTAATGTGGATTTCTATAAAAAAAAATAAGTAGCAGAATTACTTTTTAGGATGATCTCATGTAAAATACCTTAATTTTGGCTTCTCAAAAAAAAAAAAAAAAAGATGGAGCTTTTAGAATCTTGACTAGTATCTCTTCATGGGCTCAATTCATAGCAATAGCACAATAGTATTGGTTCCAGACTCTCCTTTACCCACATAGAGTCCATGAATTCAGGGAGTAGGTTCAGGTTAGAATAAGAGAATTTGGGATACAGCTCTATGATCTCTGCAATGACTGGCATTGTTTATTTTGAAATCATTGTCATGTTTTATAGGAAACATATTGGGGAAGTGTAGAGACTTTCCAATTATCTTCAAAGAGGAGTTGCAAAGTCAAGTTCAGCAAATAAGAGTCCACACCCCTCTGTTTGTAGGAAGCAGAAATAAAACCATTCTTAGCATTCATAAAGAGTTTTTTTTGAGTAACTGCTATGGAGCAACTAACAATACATTAAGCAAAACAGCTTGTCCCTCTTTCTAAAAAAACAAAACAGGCTATGTCTGTATTTTTGTGTGTTGTCTTTTTTTTTTAGTTGTTTTGTTTTGCTTTACTAGGACTTTTGCTGATTGAAATAATTCCTTTGTTAACCTCCAAAGTCATAGATTTTGACAATTTGTGCAGATTCTTAAATTTACAGTGTCACATTAAATTTTTAAGTATTGAAAACCTAAATTTGAGCCAATATCACCACGCTACACAGTTTCAACTAATATTCCAGAATAAAAAATCAATTAGGTACCTGAAAATATGGCAAATAATAAAAAAAAAGAGTGTCATTTAAAATCACAAATCTTCTTATTAAATATCCTGCTTAGGTAATAATTATGTCAACATAAGAAAAAGTCCAAACCTGTAGGGAATGTTTATTAGTTTATATGAGCCAAACTGATGACACATATTGAGTAGCAAAAATCTCAAATGCTCCGGAGAATAACAGTTTTGCAGTTTCTTTTATGCATTTGAAATTAAGTAAGAATCTTAAGGATGTGGGAGAGCCCAGCTGGTGTAGCTTAGTGGGTTGAGCGCAGACCTATGAGTGAGGAGATTGTGGCACCTGCCTGGGTTGTGGGCTCGATCTCCAGTGGAGGGTCAATGATTCTCTCTCATCACTGATATTTTTCTCTCTCTCTCTCTCCTTCTCCTTTCTTTTCTGAAATCAATTTAATAAAATATGTATATTTTAAAAAGGATGTGGGAGGAAGCAAGGTGGGGATCAAATTACAGGACAATTAACAAGTTTATGTACTGTTTTGAGGGTGGTTATGACTTATTTCAGAGGTGTGTTAACCAAGATGCACAAAGACAATGGACAGGGCTTGTTTAAGACAAAGATAAATCTTAAACTAAAAAGTGAATGTGCCTGGGGTGTGACTATTTACCATGACCTGCCCAGTTAAGAATTTATGATTACATCACCCTGTCAGGGTACTTTCCATAGAACTGCTTTTTTCGCCCACAAACGCAAAGCAGGATAGTGTAAACTATGTGTAATCCTTAAGAAATGTATCTTAGGAGATGATTGTGAAGTAATTCCATTTTCCTGCAGTGGTTAAAAAACTTTTTCTTACATGCTTGACTTTAAAATCAAACAAAAACATCACTGTTAAATGGCATCTCTCCAAACCTGGGCCTTTTGAGAAATTTAACAAAGTAAGTTTTACTGAGCAAGTGTTATGCCTGTAATAATAATGATGTGACACACATTTACAATGGGGCCAAAACAAAAAGGAATAACGTTTTCTGGAATATTCAGATCTTAGAGGTAGGGATACTTAGCTCCTGGTGTGCAGCTTTTTGAGACAGGAACCAGTATCTGGTGTCTTGCATGTTACCCTAGGCCTAGGGCCATGGCATCCTTCTGCTCTGGGCAGTTTAAATAGTGCATTCCCAGTTCCCAAAGTCTTATCCATAAACCGAGCTACTCCAATAGCACGTTTCGAATTTTGTTAAACCTGTCAAAGTAAGCTGAAAATTAGCATTCATAAGAATTACAAGTATTACTATTACTGTATTCCATGTCCCTGAAATATGTAAATTCACTCAGATAACTGGGTAGGACAATTCAACTACTCTATGGTGAGATTCATCTTTTTTGTTTCCCCTTTAACATTTTTAATGAAAAATTTCAAATATATAGCAAAATTGAAAGCATTTTACAGTCTTATCATATCATATATCCACCATCTAGATTTTTGCCATTTTGTCTGATACTTGCTGTATCACATACCTATCTATCCATCCCATTGTCCATCCATTATCCATCTTATTTTTTAAATCTTTATTGTTGAGATTATCCATCTTTCCCCCCCCCATAGCCTCCTCCACCCATTTCCCACCCCACCCCAGGCCCTTGACACCCTATTGTTTGTATCCATAGGTACTGCATACATGCATATAAGATCTTTGTCTAATCTCTTCCTGCACCCCCACACCCCTTTCCCTCTGAGAATTGTCAGTCTGCTCCATTTCCATGCCTCTGATTCTATTCCATTCACCAGTTTATTCTATTCATCAGACTTTTCATTCATTTGATTTTTAGATTCACTTGTTGATAGATATGTATTTGTTGTCATTTTGTTGTTCATAATTTTTTATTTTTACCTTTTTCTTCTTCTTCCTCTTCTTAAAGAATACCCTTCAGCATCCTATCTAATAAAATAGTAATATGCATATTGACCATACCTCCGCTACACCCACAAGCAACTCCCACCAGCCAATCAGGAGCGAGTATGCAAATTAACCCAACCAAGATGGCTGCGGCCACGGAGCTGCAGCAAGCAGGACGCTTGGGTTTCCCCAGCAATGGAGGGAGCCAAGCTTCCCTGCTGCCCTGGCCGGCCCAAGCCTACACTCAAGGCTATGAAGTTTCAATTATAGAAGATAAATAAATCCCAGGTACCAGGGCCTCCACTTGGGTCGCTGGGGGACGTGGCCGGCCTACAAACCACCACAGGCCCCTCGCCCAGGCCACCCCATGCCCCAAGGAAACCCTCACCCTGATCCGGTACACCCTTCAGGGCAAACCAGCTGGCCCCCACCCATGCACCAGGCCTGTATCCTATCTAATAAAAGAGTAATATGCAGATTGACCATCACTCCAACACACAAGATTGCTGCCCCCATGTGGTTGAAGATGACTGTCCCCATGTGGACACAAGATGGCCGTGACAAGATGGCCAGCAGGGGAGGGCAGTTGGGAGGGACCAGGCCTTCAAGGGAGGGCAGTTGGGGGTGATCAAGCCTGCAGGGGAGGGCAGTTAGGGGCAATCAGGCTGGCAGGGGAGCAGTTAGGCATCAATCAGGCTGTCAGGGGAGTGGTTAGGGGGTGATCAGGCTGGCAGGCAGAAGCGGTTAGGGGCAATCAGGAAGACAAGCAGGCAAGCAGTTGGGAGCCAGCAGTCCTGGATTGTGAGAGGGATGTCTTACTGCCTGTTTAGTCCCGATCCTACCTGGAGTCAGACATCCCTTGAGGGGTCCCAGATTGGAGAGTGTGCAGGCTGGGCTGAGGGACATCCCCCGCCCCCCGTGCACGAATTTCATGCACTGGGCCTCTAGTTTCATATAATACTGGTTTGGTGGTGATGAGCTCCTTTAGCTTTTTCTTGTCTGTGAAGGTCTTTATCTGACCTTCAATTCTAAATGATAGCTTTGCTGGGTAGAGTATTCTTGGTTGTAGGTTCTTGCTGTTCATCACTTTGAATATTTCTTGCCACTCCCTTCTGGCCTGCATAGTTTCTATTGAGAAATCAGCTGACAGTTGTATGGGTACCCCTTGTAGGTAACTAACTGTTTTTCTCTTGCTGCTTTTAAGATTCTCTCTTTGTCTTTTGCCCTTGGCATTTTAATTATGATGTGTCTTGGTGTAGTCCTCTTTGGATTCCTCTTGTTTGGGGTTCTCTGAGCTTCCTGGACTTGTAAGTCTGTTTCTTTCACCAGGTGGGGGAAGTTTTCTGTCATTATTCCTTCAGATAGGTTTTCAATATTTTGCTCTCTCTTTTTCTGGCACCCCCATAATTTGGATGTTGGTACGCTTGAAGTTGTCCCAGAGGGTCCTTACACTATCTTCATATTTTTGGATTATTTTTTTCTTTTTGCTCTTCTGGTTGGGTGTTTTTTGCTTCCTTGTATTTAAAATCATTGACTTGATTCTTGGGATCCTCTAGTCTACTGTTGAATACCTGTATATTATTCTTTATTTCAGTCAGTATATGCTTAATTTCTGACTGGTCCTTTTTCATTTTTTTTTTTTTTGGCATTCTCACTAAGATCCTTGAAGGTCTCACTAAGTTCTTTGAGGTTTCTAGAAGATTCTTGACTAACCTTATAACTGTGGTTTTGAACTCTATATCCAGTAGTTTGCTTTCTTCCATTTCTTTCATTTGTGACATGTTTCTTTGTCTCTGCATTTTGGCTGCTTCCCTGTGTTTGTTCCTATGTATTGGGTAGCTGCGAAGTCTCCTTGAGTTGATAGAGTGGTCTTGTGTAGTAGGTGTCCTATAGGGCCCAGTGGCTCAACCTCCCCAATCACCTGAGGTGGACACTCTTGGTGCACCCCTTTGTGGGCTGTGTGCACAGTCTTGTTGTAGTTGAGCCTTGATTGCTATTGGTATCACTGGGAGGAATTGACCTCCAGGCCAGTTGGCTGTGGGGACCAGCTGCAACTACAGTGGGAGAGCTGCTGTGCAGGAGACACCCTTATGGAGCAGGACTTGCTTTAGTGGGGCTTTAGTGCTCACTGAGTCTGCCCCTTGAGTGTGTCACTTATGGATGTGAAGAGTTGTAATCTGGTATGGTCTCACACTGACCACTGGGTACACTGGCTCTTGGATCTCCAAGGAGGTGCAAAGTCAGCCACTGCCACCCTGCAGGTATGGCGGGGTCTCTCTTTTCCGCATCCAGCATGGAAAGAGAATGATCCAGTTATTCAAGTAGAGGGACTGGGGATTGAGAAATAAAAGAAAGAGACAAGACACAAAAATTGAAGGAAAAAGCTGGGGCTGGGTCGGACTGCCGTCCTCTTCTGAGGGAGAGACAGGGACCCAGCACCGAAGCAGCATGTTTATTTTTATACCCCAAATACCAGAAGGTTTCACCAAAACTCAAGATAAAGGAGCTTGGGTGGGCCCGAGTCATATTCATTCCCAGTGCTAGACTGGATTTACATATCAAAACCCACTCCCCAACACCTGGGCAAAGATAAGAGTCAATGCTGAGAACACATCTGCCTTTTTGGTAAGATGTGTATCCAAGACGCGGCTCTGCCTGTCGCCTTAGGTTCAGCTGACAATTATTAAGGAAGAATGTCCATGTGCCTTCCCAGGGGGCCCTCTACATGCAGGAGCTACAGAGAGATCTGAAGATTCTTCCTCTTTGTATTGGGTTTGGAAGTTCCCAGAGGAGGCCTAGCTGTAAAGCAATGCAGGCTGGTGTTGGTGCTGGCCTTGGGCCTTTTATTGATAGCTTTGGGACTCCCTGACCCAGCTGCAGCTTGTTTGACAGGTTTTAGGCTGAGAAAGGACAGGCCATTCATATGCAAAAGCTGCTGCACACAGCTTGGGTGAGGTTGTAAATTGGGTGGGGTCTCAGGGAATCTCCAGGGCAGAGTGAACAGAAATGTCTACCGTCAGCCCTGCACCTGGGTGTTGCCAGCACAGGAACAATGACTGCTGCGAGCACCTCCCTCTGGAAGAAAGCTGCCCCCAGTTCCTGCCCTGATGCCAGATAGTCCAGTTTCTACCTGTATCTGTCTGGGTTCCCCAGAGCCTTGCCCAGCACTGGAGCTCAGAGCAAGCAGGAGCTTGTAAATTCAGTTCACAATGCCAGTCTTTTAAGAGGAGCAGCTGGGTCTCTAGCAGCCTGCATGTCACTCAGCCCCAATCCGCACTTGTTTTTACAGTCCATAGTTCTTACTGCCTAGAGGGACTTCTTTCCCCAGCTCTGGGACCCTGGGCTGGGCATCTGATGTGGGGCTGGGACTCCTTGCTCCTCCAGGCAGCCTCCACAGAGGCAATCTCCCTCCCGATTAAAAAAGCTGCACACCCGGGTGCCAGGCCAGCCTGTTCCACACGTCCGCACCTCCTACCAGTTTCAACGTGATTTCTTCTTCACCTCTCTAGTTGTAGTACTTCCACTCAGCCAGCTTTCCCACAGTTCTGCATAATAGTTGTTCTGTATTTTAGTTGTAATTTTGATGTGGTTGTGGGAGGCAGCAAGTACAGGCGTTGAGACCCATGCCACCATCTTGGTTCTCGAGATTCATCTTTTAATTCTTTCTAAATGATTCACCAACCTGGCATTGATCTTTCTAGTTTAATAGATGTAATTGACTTATTAAAGGTAAACATGTGCCTCCAACATGACTTTCTAGTCACCTCCTTGTCACAGGGGGAAGGCTGGGAGATGAGAATAGTCTGTGTAGGGAGAATGGTGAGAAAAAAGTCATCTCCCAATGGTCCTTAAAATTCAGTGTTAATCTGAATCACCCAAGGGTGCTTAAGAATGCCAAATCTAGGATCTGACATCCAATACTTCTGGTTCCGAAGTTCAAGGGTAAGGTGAGGTTTAGTAATCTCAGTATGAAACAAGGACTTTGGGTAACTCTGATCCCAGGGGTCTGAGGGCCATCCCCTAAGGAGTTCAGCTTTATGTAAATGAAGGCTTTGATCTCTTCTGTAACCCAACTTCCTTTTAAAAATGGCCTTTGAGTTATACCCTGTAAAGTGATTATCCTGTTCTTCAAGACAGTGGGTAGTTGACTCATCTCCTGTCCCATGGGCACTAATTGGCATTTATCCTCAGCGCAGTCACTTCCACGGCACACACGCTTAATGATAGCACAACCCTGTGGTTATAAGCTTCATAAATGGAAATATACACAACAGTGGTGGCCTTTTATTTATATACTCATTTCAAAGAGAAGTCAGAGCAGTGAGCTGTGTGCAGTCTGTTTACTAAACAGAGTTGAAGCAAGGGGAGCAGACAGAGACCTTTTCAGCTTAATGTCTACCAGATGATTTAAAAAGTTTCCAGTTAGCTTCCTGCTCACAGCCTAGCCAGCAGCCCTGTAATACCTGTAAAATAATTAGGGTACAGCATGGGCTTAATTTATTCCAAACATTGCAAGATTTCCACATTAGCAATAATGGCTTGCTTATAGTGGAACCCTAGAGGCCACATAAAATAATTGGAGGCTCAAACGTTGTAGGTGAAAAGGAGCGTTCAAAAAATTTGCTCATACCAGTTTGTGGTGGGCTCCACCAAAAAAGATTGTGGTTCAATGTTCACATTGTTCTCTCCAGACAGTACTAATTTGTTTCCAATTAAAAGAAAATGGATTGCAAATGACTTCACAGAGCAGGCTGGTCAAAGGAATAAGGCCCAGCTTATAATGTTGCCTCCGGAGCCATGCTTTTGCTGCAGGGCACACATCGAGGCGGCATTGAGCAGAGTAGCTGTGTCTGCAGAGAGGCGCTGGAATGACTCTGGAGTTGAAATTTACGGTGCTGTGTAAACTAATTATTACTCTTCATTTAGGTAGTTTGCAGAAGCTTGCAAGTCTTTGTGGAGAGCAGAGATTAATAAACTTGCATCGCAATTCATTTTGAGCAACTGTTAATGATTACTCTCATTTTTAATAGCGAGAAGCTTATTCCCCCCCCAGCCCCCCCTTGTCATGCAAAGGTAATTGTTTCCTTATGATCCTCATCTCATTGATATCTGGACCAGGAGCTGAGGCAGGCATCTGAAGAAGGAAGGGAGAAAGGAAGTGTTTTCAGTAAAATGATAAAAGATACTGAATTCTTGTGGCTGCCCCCTACCCACTCCAACCCTTAGAAGTAAAAGTTAGGAAATGCTTTTTATTTCTGTGCTTGCATTAAATTCCAGAAAGCAACAGAAATGTGAATGTTACAATAAGGAAAGGGAAAAATGCTCTTGCAATTCAAAAACGAAGACATACAAAAGTTTAACTCACCTCCCTTCTCTTCACCTCCCTACACAGTTAGGAGGAAATGGGACTTTGGCAATTGTTAATTAGAAGCACAGAATTCCTATACACATTCTCTAGAGAGAATCTGAGTCTCCAAGGCATGATTGTGTCTGTGTGGACTTAATTAGCCCAATGCGTTAAGAACTACTGGTCAAAGTAATGTCTTTGAAATAAGAAGCAAATTGTTTCTAATAAGAACAGTCCATTAAACTGGGTTAAATACTGGCATGCAATGACCTCGGATAGCTGAGGTCTGAAGACTGTGCATGAAGCAAAAGAAACAAATTCCAAGTCAAACTTGTTTAAACAAAACAAAAGAGATTGTTGGAACAGAAGGGATTATTGGGAGGGGGAGGGAAGTTGACTTGTCTAAACTGTAATGTGTAAAGATTGAGGGGAAGAGTTTGCCACCCCAGAATATGCTTTTTATAATATTAACTATTTTAAGCTGGCTATTTAAAAAAAACAAAAAACAAAAGACTCAGGAAAAACCTTTGACCTCCCTCCTAATTGCCTAAAATAATTTAAATAGAAGACCTGCTCCAGGAAGGGACCTATTATCATAGATCTCTATAGTTTAATATGAGCTAAATGTTGTAGACAAGGAGGAGCTTAGCAAGGAACACATCCCAAGCCCTGTTTACTAGTACTATGGATTAAAGGTCCCAATTTAGTGAGGTTCCATATTAGGATGCAGGTTTTTATCCAGTAGAGAGGCAAAACGTTTTTGTCTGGTAAACAGTAATCCAAAAGTTATTAGATTACTGGTTGGTTTATTGTTTGAAGGAAAATAACTACTGTTGTATCTAATCCAGGAATCTTATCCTAACTTTCCTTTATCAAGGTGACTATAAATACCTAGGCCCACACATTTTCTTTAAACTGATCTTAATGTACTTCTGGTTCCCTCATCAACTGAATAATTAAATAAAATTGTTGACAAGGCTTCATGGTTAATTTCATACTTGTGTGGGAGTCATGATTTCACCTCTTGGACAATTATACTATTCAAAAACAAACCCATGCACAGTGGGTTTCCTTGAATAAAAATTGATTCAAACTGGGCAGGATCTAATCTAGCAGATAGAAAGGAGCTGCAAGGAGCTGTACAAAATGAAAGACTTTCATAGACAGGCAAAGGTGAATTGTTTATTGCAAGCATACTTGCCTTTCTATGATGTCAGGGGTCTATCAGACAGATGACCTGCCTAAGCTGGGAGAACTGAAACTGTAATTCAATTAAGTCTTGGTTTGGGGACATGGGACTTAGCATAAGCAATTCCATTTGGGGCCTGTTGTGCTCTTTTTAATAATACTTTAGCAATAACTAAAATGCATACATAATATAGTCATGAGTATAACATAAGCTAATCTTAGGGTGCACATACTTTTTGAATTAGTTTCTTACTAAAATTTCCCTAAATAGGGAAAATAGTCTTTCTTGAGAAAAATCTTTCTTTTTGAAAAAGCAGGCTTTATACTATTGTCCAACAATCTCAGGTTTTATTTTTTGGTGTGTGTGCCTATGAGGTCATTGAATGTATTATCCCCTGCCCAGCGCTCAAATGCAATTGTGACTTAGCTTCCTCATTTTTTTCAGGTTTCTGCTCAAATGCCATCTTGTGGGAAAGGACTTATTGACTATTCAATCTATAGTAAGGTCTTCTCCATCCCTTAACCAAATTTACTTTTCTTCATAGCACTGTTCTTTGACATGTATCTATTTGTTTTTGTCTGTTTTTCTCCGGTAGACTGTACACTTTATGAGACCAGGGCCATTACATATCTGGGGCATGGGCATGCTCCCTAGAGAGAGCCATGCTGCATCGTCTGTCCTGAGGGCTTTTATCTGAGGTCTCAGAGGAGGATCTCTATAGAATAATCACCAACTTTCCCAGTGTGTCTCCTCAGGGTCGTTGTCTCCATTGATTGAGAGGTGCTAGGAGAGAAGGTCATTAGCCCTCACAACTGATCCTGAAGTCAGCCATGGCATCACTCTACCTGGTTTTGCTGCTTTTCTGGGCCTGGAGCTGAAAAAACAGATGAGGCCTAGATGTCATCTTTAGGGGCTGATGGTTAAGAGAGTGGTTGTGCAAGGGCTTGCCGTTTGCCCATCCCTAGGCATCTGGGGTGCTCCACCTGGTGACCTCTTCCCTTGGCCCCTCCTCCCTGCTCTGTGCATGCTTATCTAACTGCCTACTATAGTGGGAAGGCAGGTAAAAGACCTTAGCAGCAACACAGGGAAACCAGAGGTATAATGATTTTAAAATAAGATGAACAACAGTAAGAGGAAGTATTGAGCACACACCATGTGTTAGGCTATATTCTAAGTAGTAGATTAACTTATTTTGTCCTCATCACAACCAATGAGGTAAGAATTATTATTATTATCCCTATTTTATAGATAATGCTGGTGAAGCATAGTAACTTCCATCTTGTATAGAAACCTGCTGTTTGAAATTTTCTGCTATTGTTAGATAGCCCCTAGTCCTGTAAACTCTGTCATTGTAAATTCTGTCACCTTAAGACAGTCTCTTATTCTATAAAATGACTTTGTTTTTAGTTCAAATAATAGAAAAAGATAAACTTAACTGTCTGACCTTACAAGCTAGCCATCCAATGTAATAGACTAATGTAGATTAATACTGATAATAATTCCCATATTCTTATGCCAAGTACTAACTCATTATGTATTCAAGGTTACAACTGTCTGTAACAATAACTCATACAGAGCTCTTTGTAAAATCTGCAAACAAAGAGGCTCAAAAAGTATAAATACGGGAAACTTCCTGTATGTGTTGCTCAGAGATTTGGAAGAGACACCTCCCTCTGGGCCATGAGCAATAAAGGACTCCTAATTAATTGGCTCATTAAGGCGTCTTGTATCTCATTCACTGGAAGGCACAGATGGTTAAGTAACTTGTGAAAGGTCATACAGAAAGAATCAAGTGATGATGTCAGGTAAACAAAAGGAGATTTTTATATCCCACCCTCACATTCTTTTTTTAAAAAAATACATTTTTATTGATTTCAGAGAGGAAGAGAGAGGGAGAGAGAGATAGAAACATCAATGATGAGAGAGAATCATTAATTGGTTGCCTCTTGCACACCCCATTCTGGGGATCGAGCCTAGCAATCGGGGCATGTGCTCTGGCTGGGAATCGAACTCTGATCAACCACTGAGCCATGCCACCTGTGTTCTCCCCTCACATTCTTACTTAAGAGAATATAAGCTCCACCAGAGCAGAAATTTTTGTCTTCTGTTTGTTTTGTTTTATAACTATATCCCAGGGTCTAGGAGAGTATTTGTCACAAAGTAGGTGTTCAATAATTGATGAAGAATGAAAGAATTTTTTTGGTGGTCTACTATGTTTCAGATGCTTTTCTTGGTATTGGAGATATGTCAGATAAAGAAGAGGCCACATGAAGACAGTCAATTCACTGGAAAACTTGAGACATTTGAAGTGCAACACAAAAATCATGTCTTGTACTCACCATTATATTTTTGATAATCTCAGTTCGGGAATGCAAATATTTTTCCTACACTGGAAATATTTCATCAGCCATGTCTAAATGAATAGTGATCAGCTTCAACAAGCACACTAGGGATCAAGAGTTAAGACTACCTCTTCGAGTCAGGGAGCAGACCCCTTGGGGGTGTTTGAACTAAGGTTTAGAACTCAGCTGTCTCTGCCTGTCTTCCTGCAGTGACACAAGGAGGGAGGGAGCCTGCTGGTCCCAACACGCCAAATAAGAGAGCAATTTAAATTAAGATGTTAGCCTGGCCGGCATAGCTCAGTGGTTGAGCATGGACCTATGAACCAGGACGTCACAGTTCAATTCCTGATCAGGGCATATGCCTAGGTTGCAGACTCGATCCCTAGTGTAGGGCGTGCAGGAGGCAGTCAGTCAATGATTCTCTCTCAACATTGATGTTTCTATTTCTCTCTCCCTCTCCCTTCTTCTCTGAAATCAATAAAATTATATTTAAAAAAAATAAAATAAAATAAGATGTTAACCCCTCTAGATTTTCCCTGGTCTGAACTGGTCCATGACTGACTTGATTCATTAATAATTTTATTAATTATTAATGAATCAATAATTAATTGATTTGTTAATAATCAATTAATTAATTATTAATGAATCAAATCAAGAGAAGACCTCTAAATTTCTCTGTTTTCTGCTGGGAAATGTCTGTGATACTATTAAACCATTCAAAATTTGTGGCCAATGCTTTGAAAGTCCAAAACTCAAATGCCGGAGTTTGGTGAAAGGAAATGTTTATTGATTGAGAGAAGGTGCCAGATGAGAAGATGGGACCCCTAGCGCCTTTTCAAATAATTCTTAAGAAAGTGTAGAGTTCAGGCTTCTTTTAGGTCAGGGGAAGGGGATAATGGGAGGGGCTGTTTTCGTAGAAACAAGGCCGGCTGGAACATGATGGAGTCAGTCTGAGCATTTCACTCTGTAAGAACAGTGCCTTAAACCAGAAGACTACCAGCAGTCTGACTAAAGATTTTGCATTTGTGGAGCTGTTACTTTAAAACTTACACCAAGGACACAATATTGGGTTTCTGGTGAAGTAACAGATAATTCTTGAAACAGGTGGCACTGGAAATAGATGGACAGACAAAACGAAATGAGAAAGTTGAAGACATAGTCCCAAAGAGTTGTAAAGAATAATGTTGTATTAAAAACATTTAAGCCCTGGCCTGGTGGCTCAGTTGGTGGAAATTGTCCCGTGCACCAAAATGTTGCTGATTGGATTCCTGGTCAGGACACATAACCAGGATGCAGGCTTGATCCCTGATAGGGGGTGTGCAGGAGGCAACTGATTAATGTTAGGTTCCTAGATCTATGTTTCTCTCTTTCCATCTCCCTGCCTTTCTAAAAAGCAATCAACTATTTAAAAAAATTTAAAAATATTTGCAGCTGAGACTGCAATCACATGGTTATATATACTTTAGAATTTGCCATATGAAGCTTTGCTCACCTATTATTCCTGTACAACCTATAGGAAGGCTGGCTGAATAATTAGCACCTAGATTTCTGTATTAAAGAAAAAACAAAACAAAACAAAACAAAACAAAAATAAAACAACTTTCAGTCATCTGATTGATCATCTGGTTTATCGTCCCTTCTTTTTTCTAAAGTGCCTTTTCTCCCCTGCCGTGCACAGTAGGGGATCAAAATGAATATAAATGAGGAGAAGAAACAAACAATCTTGGTCTCTTGTGAATTCTTAAGACTGGCCATGGTAATTTACAATGTTGGCTTGAAGATGCTCATGTTTTTTAGGTTGCTTTTAAAATGTCAATATCGGTACAATTGAATATTTTGAACTTTTACAAAAGCATTTTCATCAAGGAAACGATCATTTGTCAGGTTGAAAAACAGCATTCAAATTGAGGTCAAAACAGAATAAAAGGCTTTCTATTTCAGAGAAAGATGGGCAACTGGTACCCTCTCCTTTGTTTGATTAATTGAACAGGAGACTGAGGGCCAGAAAGGTTCAAGGCTGAACTGATTCCTTTGCTGTCATAGTGGCAGAAAGAATGTACTTACATTTTTCAATGTGTGGTTAAAAATAAACAAGGACCATCGAGTAAGTAAGTACTTCAGAAAAGAAGTACAGACATTTAGAAAAATATTTCTTTCTTTATTATGATAAAAATGTATTATTAAACGTTTATGTTCTAAACAATAAATCTCTGAAATTTTGCATAAATATGGCTAATGCCAAATATCAGGGTTCAATATTGTCAAAGATAAGCTGAACATGTTGCTTTTCCGAGGTGGTAATGTAAATTAATGTTATAGAGTCCCTGAGCTTCCATGTGTTTAACCCTCCAGATGATAAAAGAAACAAGTTTCACTCTAGACAATTTTTTTCCATTAGGAAAATTCTAGGAAATGTTTAAGAATCATTTATGTTGCTAAGCAAAACTATTTTGGACAAAATAAATAGAGTTCTTCCTTGCATTAAATGGATAGGGAAACTTAGCTTTCAAGAAGTTGGAGAAGAAATGGACAAAGACATTACCTTGATTTGGGTGGGGAAAAACCTAAAATGTAAAGAAAGGCACAAAGAAAAAGGTTAGACAATGAGAGAAGGGTTGTACAATATGAGAGCAGTTAAAAATAGGAAAACAAAGGATGAAATGTATTGAAATATATGGTGACACCCCAAAAGACAGGTACACATTTTAAATCCCAGAACTTGTGAGTGTTAACCTTATATGGCAAAAGGTGTGATTAAGTTAAGGATCTTGAGAGAAAGGCTTTATCCAACCTGGATTTTCTGGATAGCCTTAAATGGAATCTTAATTATCTTTATAATACACACAGAAGAGAAGACAAAGAGAAAATGGCAATGTGGCCACAGAAACAGAGACTGGATGATGTGGCCACAAGCCAATGAATGCCTGGAGCCACCAGAGCTTGACAGAGACAAGAGAAAAACTACTCCAGAGCCTCTGGGGAAATGATGGCCCCGCCTATACTTTCATTTCAGACTCTCGCCTCCAGAACTATGAGAAAATAAATTTATGTGGCTTTAAACCTCCCAGTTTGTAGTAACAGTCACAGGAGACTAACAGAATAGAAGAATGAACAGGGGAGTGTCTGTACTTTCCTTTTCTTTAGCTTCCATGTAGTTATGAAGCTATTAGATGATATTTAAGGTAGTGGCTTGGGCCAACTTCCCATTTCTGGAAGTTATTCCATTTTCCTGGGTATCTCTCGTGTTTACAGGAGGTATACATGTTTTTTTGTGTGTGTTTTTTGTTTTTGTTTTTGTTTTTCATTTCTGTTTTTGTCCTGTTCATCTCTCTTTTATTACAGGGACTAGAGGCCCGGTGCACGAAATTCGTGCATGGGGAGGGGGCATGTCCCTCAGCCCAGCCTACACCCTCTCCAATCTGGGACCCCTCGAGGGATATCCGACTGCCCATTTAGGCCCGATCCTGGTGGGATCAGGCCTAAACGGGCAGTCGGACATCCCTCTCACAATCCAGGACTGCTGACTCCCAACTGTTTGCCTGCCTGATTGCCACTAACCGCTTCTGTCTGCCAGCCTGATCACCCCCTAACCACTCCCCTGCCAGCCTGATTGATGCCTAACTGCTCCCCTGCCAGCCTGATTGCCCCTAACTGCCCTCCCCTGCAGGCCTGGTCTCCCCCAACTGCTCTCCCCTGCAGGCCTGGGTCCCCCCCAACTGCCTTTCCCTGCAGGCCTGATCCCCCCCAACTTCCCTCCTCTGCTGTCTTGGTCACCCCTAACTGCCCTCCCCTGCAGGCTTGATTGCCCCCAACTGCCTTCCCTTGCTGGCCATCTTGTGGTGGCCATCTTATGTCCACATGGGGGCAGGATCTTTGACCACATGGGGGCAGCCATCTTGTGTGTTGGAGTGATGGTCAATCTGCATATTACTCTTTTATTAGATAGGATAGAGGTCTGGTGCATGGGTGGGGGCCAGCTGGTTTGCCCTGAAGGCTGTCCTGGATCAGGGTGGGGGTTCCCTTGGGGTGTGGGATGGCCTGGGTGAGGGGCCTGTAGTGGTTTGCAGGTTGGCCATGCCCCTCAGCGACCCAAATGGAGGTCCTGGTATCTGGGGTTTATTTATCTTCTATAATTGAAACTTTGTCGCCTGGAGCGGAGCCAAGCCTTCTGCTTGCTCTGTGGCAGCAGCCATTTCTGTTGGGATGTATGTATCTTCTATAATTGAAACTTTGTAGCCTTAAGCAGAGGCCTGGGCTGGCCAGGGTGTGTGGAAAGCTGGGCTTCCTCCATCGCCGTGGGCAACCCTAGCCTCCTGCTCTTTCCAGCTCCGTGGCTGCTGCTATTTCTGTTTGGGTTTATGTATCTTCTATCACTGAAACTTTGTAGCCTTGCGTGGAGGCCTAGGCCGGCAAGGGCAGGAGGAAAGCTTGGGTTCCTCCATTGCTGGGGAAACCCAAGCCTCCCTCCTGCTTTCTGTGGCTGTAGCCATCTTGGTTGGGTTTATTTGCATATTCGCTCCTGATTGGCTTGTGGGTGTGGCTTGTGGGCGTGGCTTGTGGGTTTAGCAGAGTGATGGTTAATTTGCATATCACTCTTTTATTAGATAGGATGTCTCAATTAAATCTAGAAGGGTAAAGGGAAAATTTTTTTCTCCCCTATGCTATGTTCCAAGCGATTTATGCCTTCTTATAACAGCTATAATATGATATGATTATAGTTTGCATATGGATTAAGTTGGTGAGAAAAGTATAAGTAATAACAACAACAATAATAATATTTATTGAATGCCTACTATAAGAGTCTGGTCCTAGCAAGGAACTGAATTTATGCCAAATGGTTCACATTAAGAACCTTTAATGACAGTACTTCCTACAGAGGCATGGGCAGAGCTAGAGAACAAATGAAGCAAACAAATGAGGGATGGTGCTTCACCCAAAGAGAAACAACTGTGGTAAGCAATTGCTATCTGTAAGGTTGAAAGGACATGGAGAGGAAAGTGTGGAAAGGGCCCAGGAGAACGGGAACCATGGAGGAAGAACTGCTTGTAAGGGGCTAATATGAGACAAAAACACATTCTGTGGGCTCCTCTACTCTGAATACTTTTCTACAACCTATTTCATCTCTGATACCAGATATGTGGTTTTCCATACATCAGTAATTCTGTGACACCAGCTGAACACTCTATAATATAACTCAATTCTGACATTACTTGTTATTGATCCAAAGTCTGTGTGCCTGACACTTCAAAAGATCAAAACTCAAAATGTCAGAGTTTGGAGAAAGGAAAGGTTTACTGATTGAGAAGGCATCAACCAAGAAGATGGGAGCCCTAGTGGTCCTTGAAATCCATCTTACCAAAATAGAGAGTTCAGGCTTCTTTATGTCTAGAGAAAGGGAAATGGGAGGGGCTGTTTGTTGCAAAAAACCACAAGCAGAATTCCTATATGCAAGACGGAGCAGTAGCTCTTAGCCTGAAGGCAGTGGGAATAAAGCAGGGTGGACAAGAGGGAGTCAGAGAGATTGAGTCTATTACTATCTACCTAGTCTGTTACTATCTACCTGGTGATAATGTCAGATCCCGCAGGTAAAGGGCTCAGTCCCATGAGACTACCTCGCTTTCTCTTACTTTAGGTGTCAATAGCAAGGCCAGGTTGTCACCATTGCTTCTGATCCACAGGCTGGGAATGAGAGATTCCCATGACTCCATCTTCGAGTTCTATTAATTAGCTAGAGTAGCTCACAGTGCTCAGGAAAACACTTTACTTACCAGATTCCTGGTTATTGTAAAAGGATATAACTCAGCAACAGCCAGAAAGAAGAGATAAATAGGTCAAGGTATGTGGGAAAGGGTGTGGAGCTTCCATGTTCTCTCAGATCACACCCTTCTCTCCAACCTGGAAATAGCCCTAACTCTGTCCTTTTAGCTTTTTATGAAGGCTTTATTCTATATAGGCTCCATTGATTAAATCATTGGCCACTGGGAATCTCTAGCTTCTCAACCTCCTCCCCCATCTATCCTGCCTTCTCCCATGAGGTCAGTGGGTGAAACTGAAATTGTCAAACCTCTAATCACATGGTTGGTTCTCCTGGCAATCAACCCCCATCCTTAGGTTATCAAGAGACTTTCCAAAAGCCATCCCAGTAACATAAAGTCAGGTGTGGTTGCCAGGGGCTTGTTGTGAATAACAAAAGACAGCTCTATTGCTCTTATCACTTAGGAAATCCCAAAAGTTTTGGAAGCTCTGTTCCCGGAAGAGAGATGAAAAGTAAATATTTATTATTATAAATCAAAATATCACAAAGCTAAATTTTAGAGGGGATATGCACCTACTGACAGAAATGTAGCACCAAAACAGGAAGTAAGAGGAAGGAAAGAAAATATCTCAACCCTTCTCTTCCTGGACTTTGATAAGGCTCCCCGGGAGCCTGCTGTGTGTGGTCCATAGTGGTTGGGCTTCCCAGTTATAGAGCTAGGCACAGAAGGGTGGAGAGGGAGGGGATGAAAATGGAAGATAATTAGCTTGGATCAGCTATGTAGCAAGCCCCTCAGAAATTTTTGTTCTACAGTGACCCTCAAAAGATGTGTATTATTATTCCCATATTCAGTGAATGCTAATGCTCAAAGGAAGTCATCTACTAAGGTGACCTAACCTTGCGTGCACTCCTCCTTGCTCAGTCCTCTCATCAGCATTGGCCTTTTTACTCTTCAACAGGACACCCCCATCGTTGGCCTCTGCACTTGCCATTTACTCGGTAGAGCACACACTGCCTTCAGAGATCTGTATAGCTCACTCCTCCTGTCAAGGGTCTGCTCAAGTGTCATCTTATCATCCAACCTTCTTCAGCCACCCTTGTCCCTAATTTCCTATTCTGTACAGCTCTGGCCTCCACCTCACCCATTGGGTTGCATTTACTTAGGCATTTCTGCTATGCCCATGACAGCCTAAGTGTTGTGAGTGTGGGACTTGCACAACCACATATTTCAGTGCCTGGCACTTAGCGCTCAGTGTCGCTGAATGATTGATCATGAAGCTGGCTTGGGATTTGAACCCTGTATGTGTGATTCTGAAGCTCATTGTCTTTCCATCATCATGGGTTGAGATGCCATGGAAGTGGAATCTATGAGCAACATGTGCTCCACGCAACAATATATGGAAATCACGGAAACAATAGCAAAGCACCATATTTAAAGAGGTGACAGGTCTCCACCATCAAGATAATGCAATAAAGAAAAAAAGAGATCATTTGGGTACAGATAAGAAAAGTCCGAAACATTGATGAGAATCCTGTTTCACAGAATACACACACACTCACACACACGTCATCACTCCCCACAAGCTCTCCTTCCTTTCCCAGAGGAAAAGCTGACACATGTGTACCAGATTCCGCACATTCATATCCGGCCTGGGTGGAGAAGCAGATGCTGAGATCCACACTGTCTACCCAGATGGGAGCTTTGACACCAATAGGAAATGTTTGTGCATATCTTCCCGCCAACACGGAGGTGCCTGGGAGGCCTCTCCCTGACACACTTCTCACCTCCAGTTTCACAGACAGAGAAGCTGCTGTAAGTAACAGCATTGAGACAGAGTGGGATCACGCTACACTGGAATCACACTCAGCTGATTGCTTGGCTTTGGAGAGTACTTTTCCCCTCATCAGCCCCCTTTTTTGGGTACTTGTCATGTAAAATGCCACATTGTGAAGAATCACTCCTTCCTTAAAGGGAAAGGATCTGTGTTTCCTTATTTTCTAAGTATGCTGAGGAGTGTTAGCTTTCAAAATGGTAGAGGTGGCCGCTCAGGAGACGTGGACTTAGATAGTTCCAGGTGCCAGCTGACCATAGTTAATTTGTGGAAGGAAAAGGAGGGTTTTGGGGATTAAACGGCAAAGACTTCCACTTTCAGCAATCATTTCTCAGTGATCCTGAATGGTCTACTAATTACGCTTAATAATTACCGAATAATGAGCACCTTTATTACGCGAGCTAGGGTGGGAGAAAGGAGGGATCTTGATTTCCCAGCCTTGATCTTCCTCAGGTAGAACTCTGGTTCCTTGTGCTCCATCACGTGGAGTCATTAGCTGGACCACGGTGGCCAGCTCTGGGTGCAATGCTCACAGTTGCTTGCACTGTTGGAACCACTTCTCCAGAAAACATTTTCCCCCTTTCATTACATTTCTTTTAAATGTATGTGATTATTTTCTGTTTAAAAACTTTTCTCCTTGGGAGGCAGCTTGGCCCTCCTCGTGTTAAGGGCTCCTCATGGTAGGACTTGTCACTGCCAAGGGCAATTGACTGAACACCCTGCAGGCCACACTAGCTCCTCCTTGAAGGCACTGTCGACCCTCTCCATCATGCTTAGTCTGCCAAGGTAGCATTTTGGGCATCAGGAGAAGGTACTCAGGCCCAGCCTCAGAACATCGCACTTCTGTTTGTTTTCTTAGACATGATTATGTGAATGCCGGGGCCATTCTTGATGTTGGTGGTAGGCTTTCTGCTCATACTTCCTTTCTCTGCATAAAGTGGGGCTTTCTTTTGCCCCTTCTTGCAGCTCTGGTGCCATATGCCTCATGGGATACCTATTGTTCCACGTGGCTCCAAGGACCATTTGTCCTGCTCCCTCACGATAAAATATTGGCAACACTGTCATTTCATTATCAGGCCTGTAACGATGCAGACCGGCAAGAATTATCCCCATATCTTTGCTTGCTCTCTCTCCTACTGTGTAGCCCTGAAGTTTCCTCTCCTTCTGAATGTACAGCTTAACTTCTTCTGCACTTTGCCCCTTTCATGACTAAAACATTTACTTAAGAAAAAATGCTGCAAAATAAAAAGGGAGGTCAAAGAATTAGGAAAAAGGCAATGTCATAACAAGTCTTTCAGGGGAAAAATTTCTACTCAAACAGTGAGAACAATTTTGTTTATTATTTTAGAGGCAAAGACAGTCTGTAGCCATAATTAAATTACTGAACTGAGAAAGCAGCATTGTTCAGAGGAGTGGTTATGAGTATGGACTCTGGACTCAGACAGCCTGAGTTTGAACCATGGGGCACCACTTAGTAGCTGTTTTATTTTGAGTAATTTACGTTACCTCCCTAAGACTTGGTATCTCCATGTTACTAATGGGGATTCTAATGATTTCACAGCATAATTTTATGAGCGAGAAATACATGAGCCTTAGCATGCTGCCCATGTAGTAGGACTCAATGAGTATTAGCAGCCGACGTTATGAATTTTAGGTGCACGTTATAATTCAAATGAAAACTTCCAAGGAGGAGCTAACAGTCACATTTTATGAAAGTTTACAAACTGTGATGCTGAGAATGGGTCTCATTTCTGTCTTTGGATATAAAAAGCGCATTTAGTGTTCAAAAATTCAAACCCTCACTCTGAGTGTTGTCATTGTATTATTTCCCATCTAAAGTGCAAGCATGCTGAAAAGAATCACATCAGTTTAAGGTGCAGGCTCTGACACAAGCGCTCCTAATATTTCCTGATGCCACTGTACCCACATTAAAGCTGTGAATCATGTAACTGCATTTAAACTGGGCAGATTCTGCTAAGGATAGGGCATAAATGGAAATAAAGTACAATTTTTCATCCCCCATTCCTTCTTAAATCTTCCTAATGTCAGTGAGAATTATGTATTTATATAAAGAAAAAAATAGATCATTATTTCTGTCTACTGCTCTGTAAAGTGTTTGTGCCCTGAAATATTAGATTTTTTTCCTTTTAATGCCCTTTTCTAAGCACACAAAGGTGTTTAATGCATGCTCAATAAATAATGTGAGGATAGCTAATGCTGCTCATGTGTCCTTCAGATTTTGACCATCACTGTTTGTGCCCAGTCTGTTACATGAAGGTGGCAATGAAAAAAAACCATTCTCCACGGGTCTTATATTCTGTCTTAATTTCTGGCCTAATCTCTAGCACATTATCCCCATCTTTACACATACATACACACACACACACACACACACACACACACACACCACAAACTTTTAATTTTCAGAATTCTCCCAGGAAGGGAGAAACATAACCTTGGCACAAGACAATGATCATAAACTCTGGTCTTGAAGGATAATTCTGAATTGATATTACCAGCTCTGTCCTGTATCCATAGCATTAACTTTAGCATGAATCATATGTGGCTAGGAAATAATGCATAATATTGATTTTGATTTTTTCCCCTCCAGGCTGTGTCTTAGTTCTTGGCCTTGATCTTGAAAGTAAGGTAGATGTTAGGCATTATTATCTAGCAGAAGGAGTAAAAAATCAATTTTATCTCCTGGCACTTCATTCCCTTTCCTTGCGATGGTCAGACAGCAATGCTGGAACAGTTGTAAGCTCATCTTTACTTATTAAAGTTTGTGATGCTGATCTTTGCTGGGAATCCATAGTCATAACAACTCTTTGTTTTACCCAATGCATATTTTCAGAGGATAAATATATAATGAGCATGGTAACTAATTAAGTTGCATTTTCATGGTCATAATAATTTCAAGAAAGCACCTCTGTAAGGATAAGATAGCATTTAAAAATTATTTTGAAATAATGTTAGACTTCCAGAAGAGTTGTAAAGATATTAGAGTTCCCATACATCCCTCACCCAGCTCCCACTAATGTTAACATCTTGCATAACTGTGGTACATTGCTCAAAACTAAGAAATTAACATTAGTATGTATAGCAGTACTCTCTAACCTATAGACTTTGTTCAGATTTCCAGTTTCTCTACTCATATTCTTTTCTGTTTCAGACTCCAATCCATGATACTACATTGCATTAAAAAAACCTATTTTTTGAGAAATATATATTTTTGAGAAATATATCTTTGCTGGTAGCAAGAATATAAATGTAGCTGAACACTAAGTCACAGAGATCCTTTTTGATTTTTTTTTTTACATTTCTGGAGGTTGCGAGTAAAGGACAGATGCTTGACAAGCCAAACAATTGTCTAATGAAATGGTTTCCAACTTTACTGTTAAGACACCCAGGTACTTTTGAATCAATGGAGGGATATATTCCCATAAAGTATTGGAATTTTTGCATGGTTAATGCATTTATAAACTGGACTAAATGTCAGGTTATTCTAATAATAACCTTATTCTTACTTGCATTTTTTTAAATGCTTTTTGGAGTGTGAAGGAAAAGGTAGTATAACAACTAGGAGCTCATAAACTTACCTCTACTTAATTGCTTCATTCTTTACTTTCTCTATCCTTGAAAATGACATGCATCCCCCAGACTTTATCTAATTTAACAAAATCCAAGATCCTCAGAATAAGAAGAGTGGTTGCATCAATGTTCAATAACTTGAGAAAATAATTTGAAAATCACATATTGGGCTCTTTTACTAGCAATCTTCTTGTTGCTCATATTTGATGGTCACCCTCTCAGACTTTATTTAGAGCTTTTCTGATAACATGAAAGGACATGTTATAGAAAATCTGCTATAAAATCTCTTTACTTGTGTGTGTGTGTGTGTGTGTGTGTGTGTGTGTGTGTGTGTGTGTGTTAAAGACCATATTTGCTGCTGTTATCCTTCTTTTTGGAATGCACAGAAATTTTCATATTTGCCATGGTATTATTTTCAAATTCCTTCCTTGCTTCCTTCATTTGTTTAAGAGTGTCTAATATGACTTAGGCACTGTGTGTAGGCCTCAGGGAAAAGAAAGTTAATAAGACATAGCTTCTTCTCCAATTTGGATTGCAGATTATTGGAGGTGAGAGTATGAAATTAATAAGAGGTAGTATATAAAAGTTATTTTTTTCAGCATAAGTTCCTAATTCTGCCCAGTGAAACAAAGGAAGTCTTCAGGAAGGAGGTGATGTTTTAAATGAGCCTAGGAGGATAAATAAGTAATTCCCAGACTATCAAGTACTGGGAGAGAATGGGAAGGTGATTCCAGGCAGACAGGCAGTGTGTTAAGGTATAGGGGAAAAGGTAAGAACATGATCTTTTTTAGAGAAATACAAGTCCTTGAAAGGGCTGAAGTGTCAGATACTGTGTGAGAGAATATAGATAAATGAGATCAGAAATTATACCTATTAGAACTGGGGCACTGATGTCTGTCAGATCTAATCAAGAGATGATGGTGCTAGAGCTAAAGTGGCCAGGGTAGATGAGAACCTGAGATGGATTCCAGAAACAAGAAGAGTCAGTTGAAAGAGAGACCCAGATTTCTGATGTGGTGCAATAGTTTGTTGGAAATATAGGAACATAAGTAGAGAAACAAATTTTGTGCTTGGTATTTTTTTAGAAACTAATGTGTTTCATTTAGATATGATGATATTGAGATATCTATACAATATCTGCATTGAGGTAAACAGTATGAATCCCAAGAGAGAGATGTGAGTGGAATAAATTATTTGGAATCTGACAATATCAGATGAGATTTGAACCCATGGGATTAAAAGGGATTATGAGGGGGAGAAACCAAGATGGTGGCATAGGTAAGCACCTAAACTGCTGCCTCGCACAACAATTTCAAAACTACAACTAAAAGACAGAACAGACACCATCCAGAACCACAGGAAAGCTGGCTGAGTGAAAATTCTACAACTAGAAGGAAAGAGAAAAGCTCACAGAGAATTGGAGGTACGGCAAAGGGTCTTTGTGCGTGCAGAGAGGAAGGGCGGCTGAGAGCCTGGCTGACTTTCTCTGGAGGAAGGGGGAAGGAAACCCCCAACTGCACTGAACCCCAGTTCTGACTGCACTGAACCCCAGTTCCGGGCAAAACCCCATGGACCCAGGCTCATACAGGGGGAGTCTGGACTGTCAGGTAGAGAGAAAGGCACCCGGAGACTCGGAGACCCAGGGGAGACCCGGGGGAGCCTCGGCAGACAGGGTTCTGGAGGCGCGCATGCCAGTGTGCACAAAGTCTGCGGAGGTTGCCACAGGCTTTCCCTAGCAGAAGAGAGTCCGAAGCTCCTGACTGCACTGAGCCCCAGTTCTGACTGCACTGAACCCCAGTTCCAGGTGAGCCCCTGGGGACCCACGCTCTTGTGGGGGGAATCTGGACTCTCGGGCAGAGACTCGGGAGCCGGGGAAGGCAGAGGTCTGCAGGTGCACACGCGCGCAAGGGCAAGGCTGGAAGCCTTGACTGTCTGCTCTGCCCTGAGACTTTGCCCCATCCAAGCTGAGCACAGAGGCTATTGCAATTTGGCAAGTCTAATCCTATAAGGCTGTCTCCAGCACCGAATTTCTCCCAGCGTAGACACAGCTGATCTTTACAGCCAACTGGCCTGCAGGCCAGTTCCTCCCAATGATACCAACAACAATCAAGACTTAACTACAACAAGGCTGTACACACAGTCCACAAAGGGGTGCACCAAGAGTGTCCACCTCAGGTTAACTGGGGAGGCTGACCCACTGGGCCATATAGGAAACCTAGCACACAAATCTACCCTACCAACTCAGGGAAGCAGTAAAAATGCGGCGTCAAAGAAACAGATCACAAACGAAAGAAATGGAGGAAAACAAACGACTGGATATAGAATTCAAAACCACGGTTATAAGGCTTTTCAAGAATATCCTAGAAAAGGCCAATAAATATAACGAGACCCTCAAAGATATGAAAAAGGACCAACTAGAAATTAAACATACACTGACTGAAATAAAAAATATTATACAGAGACCCAACAACAGATTAGAGGAACACAAGAATCAAGTCAAAGAATTGAAATACAAAGAAGCAAAAAACACTCAACCGAAAAAGCAAAAAGAAAAAAAAATCCAAAAAGTTGAAGATAGTGTAAGAAGCCTCTGGGACAACTTCAAGCATACCAACATCAGAATTATGGGGGTGCCAGAAGAAGAGAGAGAGCAAGATACTGAAAACCTATTTGAAGAAATAATGACCGAAAACTTCCCCCACCTGGTGAAAGAAATAGACTTACAAGTCCAGGAAGCACACAAAACCCCAAACAAAAGGAATCCAAAGAGGACCACACCAAGACACATCATAATTAAAATGCCAAGAGCAAAAGACAAAGAGAGAATATTAAAAGCAGCAAGAGAAAAACAGTTAGTTACCTACAAGGGAGCACCCATATGACTGTCAGCTGATTTCTCAATAGAAACTATGCAGGCCAGATGGGAGTGGCAAGAAATATTCAAAGTGATGAATAGCAAGAACCTACAACCAAGATTACTCTACCCAGCAAAGCTATCATTCAGAATTGAAGGGCAGATAAAGAGCTTCACAGATAAGAAAAAGCTAAAGGAGTTCATCACCACCAAACCAGTATTATATGAAATGCTGAAAGGTATTCTTAAAGAAGAGGAAGAAGAAAAAAGTAAAGATAAAAATTATGAACAACAAATACATATCTATCAACAAGTGAACCTAAAAATCAAGTGAATTAAAAACCTGAGGAACAGAATAATCTGGTGAATATAATAGAATCAGGGGCATAGAAAGGGAGTGGACTGATAATTCTCAGGGGGAAAGGGGTATGGGGGGGTTCAGGAAGAGACTGGACAAAAATCATACACCCATGGATGAGGACAGTGTGGGGGAGGTAAGGGCAGAAGGTGGGGTGGGAACCGGGCGGAGGGGAGCTATGGGGGGAAAAAGGAGAAACAATTGTAATAATCTGAATAAAGATTTATTTTAAAAAAAGAAAAGAAAAGAAAAGAAAAGAAAAGGGATTATGAACTCAAGGGAAGAGAAAATAAAAGCAAATGGGGTAAAATTGCATTTAATATGTAGACAGAGAAAGAGGAAGTCAGGTAAGAGAATGAGATGGCAAGGCCAGAATGATAGGTGTTAAAGCCAGTGGCTGATAAGAACATGTCAGAAAATACAATTGGAGAAAAATCTCAGGTTAAACAGGGTTAGTAGTATGTCATATGGCTGACATGTTAAGGAAGATGAGTAGGGAAAATTGGTGTGGACCAGAGTTAAGAATCATGAATTTGTTGGTTACATTAATAAGAGTAGCTTGAATGAAATAGTAGGGAACATAAGACAGGAGTGGGGGACATAGGACAGGAGTCAGTTTACAAGAGGCTGAGGACTGAATGAAGAGGCAAGCAACCAGAAACACAGAGGATAGATTATACCCTCTAAAAGCTTGGAGGTGAAGAGAAGGCTGAAACAAGGACTGGCGCTAGAAATACACAGAATTGAAGAACTGGTTTCCTTTATTATGTCATTTACTTTTGCTTGTTTGTTTGCTAACAAAGGAGGAAATTATTTTGCTTGTGGGATAAGGGAGACCTTCTTGTGATGAAAAAAGATCAATGATTCAGAAAAAAAAAAAAAATCACTGAATCAGCAATGGATGAAGGTCCCAGAGAAACCTCAAGATCATGTAAATGTAGAACAAATATAAAGACATTAGCATCAAATAGGAGCTATGTAATCCTCACCTTTGGGTATCAAATGGGAGGAGGTAAAGAGGAGAATAGATGCTGATATATTTGAAAGGGGTCCAGGGCAAAGATATTATGGTAGTTCTGATTAATAGCATGTGAATCATGAGATCTAGAAGAGAGAGAAAAAAATAGTAAATCCAGAAAAAGGTAAATGGATTGTAATGAAAGGAAAGGGGTCAATCAGGAGGACAATCAAATTTGAACTTATTGATTAGGTTGACTACCTAATTGATAAGTAATCGAGGCTGATTAATCTCATACATGCTCTCTCTACTTACTTGCAAGTTGTCAAGCTTTTAACGATAGTACAGAATTTTAGGCAAGATTTATACAAAAAATATACTTTGCTCTCTTATGTGAAAGAAGTGAAGTTAAAAAAGATGTTTTTGTTATTACTGTCCAGGAATGAGGTCAACTGCAGGGACCTGCTGGGAATGAGCACTCTACTGTTTATTGCCTCTTTAGTTGAAAACCCAATTTCATCTTCTATCAAAGATCAGGCTGGTGCTAGTTTATGGTAAACACAGTAACTGCCTTACAGAAAATTACATTTTTAACAGGTACAGCACCCAGTTAAATAATATCCTTGGATACTCACTAACACATAAACATCATTAAAGGGCATGCTGCCATTATGTTCAATCACAGGTAGTCACAGAAACATTTCTGCCCAGGTAAACTTTCACCACTTAATACACTTGATCTTGTGTGTTACTGTTGCTGATCAAGGCATCCTACAAAAAAAATATATATGGATTATTTTACGTAGAGAAGGAAAAAGAGCTACAACAATGTTTCTGAAGTTTTGGTAGTATTACTACTAGGGTGTAAAGAACATCTCTTCACTCATTCAAGACATACTTCTCTAACATCTGCCAAGTACAGCAGGACTTTGTACTAGGTAACATGGGAAGCATCTGTTTACAGTACTAAAAAATTACTCTGCTGTAACGGATCCTTTAATGGTAGTTGTAACAGCAGAAGCGATTCATTGATTCACGATAACACTTGCTAGAATGAGTGCTCTGAAAAAGCAGGACGTTGCCTGTTTAGTTCATCACACTGTTCCTGGAGCTTCGGATCTAAGACATGTAGAGCCTGACCATCATGAACATCTGGATACTGGGTGGATGCAGATCTGAATGCTTTGAGTATGGCTCCCACACATGCAAGAGTAAGGTATACTTGAATTACATTTGCTAGTTTAGGGACATAGGGTAACACTCACATATAATAAACAATCCATATACCTAAAACAGGTTATTGCACTTGGATCCTGGGACATCAGGGGGGTTATGGACTTAGATGGGGAAAAAAACTTATATCATTATTTTCTCTAACCCCTGACTGAAATTTTGCATTTCCTTGAACTGATTATATATGTAGGAACAAGCCACAAGAGTATAAATTGATCACTAATTAAAAAGTATATTTAAAGAAAAAACTACATTATGGTTATTGCAGATATCTCAAAATACTAATTTGAAATATGGTAGTTATTAGATTCACTATTAGATACTCTATTCTTAATGATTAAAATAAAGAACTTGTATTGCCATATTAAAATGTAATTCTTTTGAATCATTTGATAACTGGATTACTTTACAACTGGTTTCCTTTGCAATTCATTTTATGCTTTTAAAAACATCACTCCAAGAAATGGTGTTGACATAGATTTTTTTGCCAAGATGGTTTCAATTCCTCCCACCCTTGTTGGTGTATACCTTTGCACTGTGACTTTGTTGCTTCTCCCATCAAGAGATGGGTTTTTTATCCCCCTTGAATTTGGTCTGGACTTTGACTTGCTCTGACCAACAGAATGTGGCAGATAGGACATACTTCTGAGCTTTGTCATATAAAACTTGGCAGCTTCTATCCTCATATTCTTGCTGCCTCCTTCTCCCCATATAGGAGCCAAGGCTGACCGTCTTTAGAATGGGAACCATATGGAGATAGGCCCTGCTGATGACCAGCACTAGCACCAGCTCTTACCATTTCATAGCAGTTGAATTTCTTTTTCTTTTTTTAAAATTTAAATTCTTTATTGTTTAAAGTATTACATTAGTCTTTCCTCGCCCCCCCAAACACACACCCATTGACCTCTCCCTGACTGCTCCCAACCCCCAGCACATGCCTCACCCCCCTACTGTTTGTGTCCATTGGTTATGCTCATATGCATGCATACAGGTCCTTTGGTTGATCTCTTACCGACCCCCCCCCACCACCTTCCCTCATAGGTTGCATGGTCTGTTTGATGCTTCTATGTCTCTGGCTCCAATGCAGTTGAGTTTCTTGACATCTGGCCTCAGAGAGACCAGCAAGAAGTCTGCTCAGCTGAGGGCAGCTCAGATTGCCAATCCATGGCATTTTGAGCAAGTAAACATGTGTTGTTGGGGGCCACTGCATTTTGGGTTGATTTGTTAGGCAGCACTACACCACTGAAACAGGTTGGCCTTCACCTGGCTGCCAAATATGTCTATGGCATCCCAAATGAATAACCTGTGCCCTAAAGAGATGTGATTTGCCTGGTCCTCTGGTTTTATAACTTAGGCATCAGAATCTATACAGCTTGACAGTTGGGTGCCTCTGATTCAGATATGTTTCAGTAAAAAAAAATTCTTGATCTATTTTGTTGTTTAGGAATTTACAAACAACAACAACAATAACAACAACTATTAATTACATTTATGTTAGGGAGTAAGGTCTTGAGGCAGATTTTTAAAAATCTTTTTGTATGGTTTGGAGTTTTTAACAAAAATTTAAGAATCTATTACTTTTAAAAATTATACTTCAAGTGGTGTTATAAGGGTTTCATTTTATATGTATAAAATATTTTATACTCCATAGAAATGCAATGGCATACATTTTAGGCTTATAATAATAATAATTTTATAGAACAGTAAGTTCTTAACATGGAAGTGAGATAACAATCATATTTTAAATAAGATTTCTATATCCAGTAAGAGATGATGAGAAGGGTCAGCAAGAGATAAGGATTATGAGAGACAATGTAAGGAAATATTTTTAAAGGAATTTTTTCAAGGCTGCTGAGAAATTAAGTTAGATGGAAACTGAAAAATACTAAGTTAAGGAAATTGAAGACAATGGCAAACTTAAGAAGAGTTTCAATGCAGTGTTTGGAGGGAAATACAGAGTATATAGTTCCCTGAGGTACAAAAAAGGTGTAAGGGCATGCAGATGGCACGTGAACTCAACTGTTTCCAGAAATGTGGCTTATAAATAACAGTTATAAATACCATTTAAAGCATTGGCCAGATCTCAGATGGTATGCTTGGAGCACAGCCTTATTTAGTCCCTACAATATCCCGATGAAGCAGGAACGATACGTATATTCTTTTAGAGATGAGGAAAGTAAGGCTCAGACAAGTTACTCATATAGCTAATGGCAAAACAGGATTTGAACCAGCGACATTCGGATTCCAGAGCTCATGCTTAAAGCACAAAACTGTCTCTGCTGTGTTATGAAAGTGGGAGTAGAGGATATGGCAGAGAAGGAGATGGGAAATCTCAGAAATGAGGTTTGAATTTGTCTCAGAGCTGATGAGAAGGAGTTATTGAGCACAAGGAAGTTGCAATAAGTGAGCTTAGGACAGAGATAAATGGTAGTTAGGGTAACTTTCCTGAGAAGAGGTGGTAAATGGGATGCAAAGCACCCACAGGAGGGGCTGACCTTGTAGTTCCAGAAGGAATCCTCCACTGAAGAGCAGAAAAGGTAAGATGAGGGCAAATGCAGGCAGGTTGAAACATTTTAGTACAGAAGTCAAAATAGTAACCTTTAAAAAAAATTATATATATTTTTGCAAAGTAAGTTACAAGGTCATTTGCTGAAAGTTGGGAGGTAGATGAGGTGTTTAAAGAGTGTGGAAAAGTTTAAGGCCATCATTGTTGAGAGAGGGAGAGCAAGCTGATGGGAAACATGTAAAGATTGTAAGCAGTTTGTAGGCCTGTTTGAGGTTGGGCCCTGACTTTATAGAAGTATCAGAATGCTACTTTGTGAAGTTTTCTCTGCCTCAATTCCACAGCCTGGGATTGACTTGAAGAAGCCAAAGTTTAATTCATCCAGGGTGGGAGATTTTGTAGACATGTGTAACAAAGGCCCAGAAGATTGAAGGAACTGGTAAAACAAAAATTGTAATGAGGCTGGGTATGGAAGAAAGTAGCCCAGAAGGGGCTCATGGGAAGGAGAATGTGGAGTAGTCAGCAAATGAGGGATCCAAAGAACATGATCAGCAGAAGTAGGGCCCTAGCCAGAAGGTTGTGCTTGTGGAGTTGGAGCCATTCAAGTCATGGTGATTTCCAGTGGGCAACTTGGAGGGAAAAGGAGGTCATGGCTTAGGAAGTAAGTGAGAGACAAGAGTGTTGATGTGATGCTCATATTGATGCTAAAACCAGATCTGAGTTAGAGAGAAAAACAATCAGACAGAGAAAGATGATAATGCATGAAACATAGTTTACAAGAACCAGAAGATGAGAGGAGTGAGGAAAGAAGGAATAGAGTGGGCATGCACAAAGGACTGAGAATTTATTAGGGGAAAGGTTCAGTGCCTAAACTAGAAAAAGAGGATGCTGCCCCACCTATCACCTTTCAATCCAGAACACATAAGACACATTGAATAAAACGTAGGGCAAGCAGTATAGATTCAAGGAGAGTCCATTTCAGTTGACCTATGGAGGTTGGAGAGATGGGGGAGAATCTTTTGGTTATGTGGTGGGTGTTCCCAAGTCACCATAATAAGATTCAGAAGAAAAAGGAGGTGTGGAAGTGTGAGTCAAAATAGTGAATGCTCAGTGTATCATGGCACTAAAAGTTAGGTGAGTACAGAGGATGAGATGGGCTTACAGCTTCAGCAAAAGTTGTGAGGAATAATTTGGTCTCAGTAGTCTCTAGAAACATTTGTTAGTCTCACAGAATTTAGCTGTAATCTGGATGAGAAGGAACTCAGATGGGACTGGGCATTGCTTTTCCTCTCGCTTGGTAAGAGGGTGGCAGCTGTGCTTGTATGGTGGTAATGGTGTTGGGGGGCTGCAAGAACAGGCCAGCTGGGCTCACCCACCCTTCCATGGAGGGTGAGACTTCAGTGCCAGTGACTGAATGATCCTGTGTGGCCTAGGTCAGGTTCTGCCTTGAGTTAGCTGGTGGTTGGTGTCCTGTCAATACTCCAAGGGACCTGGGTGGCCAACAGCTGTGTGAAAATGGATTACCACAAACATTCTTCCAGTTCTCTGCGTGTGCACATTTATAATAACTTGACTTAGGATAAATTTCCAGAAATGAAATGTTAAAGGAAATGGATAATTTTAGAGTTTGGGGTATATATTACAAATTCCCAAGCATAAGGTTTCTACTACTTTCCATTCCCACTTACAGTGAAAAAGGGCTCTTTCCACATTCTCTTCTTCACATGAAGTTTTAAAAGTTTAAAATTACTGCCAATGTAAAACATAAACCTTGGCATCCTATTATTAATTCATTTTGCCTTTTTATTAATGGAGCTCTGAAAAAGGACCATTTGTATTCCCTTTTTTTCTATGTGAATTTTTCATTTGCATGCTTTGTTCAGCCTCTTATTGAGATTTTGTTTTTACTTTCTAAGACATCTTTACATAAATATTAACACTGTCTCTAGATTATCTATGTCAAATTTCTTGTTTACTTGTGCTTTTATTTTTTTATACTTTTGACTAACAGATACTTTCACATTTATTCTGAAAAATCACTACATATTTGCTCACCCAACTTAATTCTCAGGCTCTGCTTAGTCCGAAAGGGTCAAAGTTTTGCTGTAGAATTTGGTCCGTAAAATTTAATGTCACTGCCTCCACTGGCTAGGTGTAGGGAATGGCATCCAAAAGGGAGTAGGAAGCTCCTTTCCCAGAAACCCCTTTTAGTACATCTTTGAATTTTCAAAGTGAAGTCCAGGAGCTGGTTTAAGATCATTGTTACCTGCTTTGAATGTCACAGGTATTTTGCAAAATGTAAATAGTTGTTGACCTTGAAAGAAGTCGTTTCTGTAGTGTAAGACAGAAGCCTGTTTGAGAGGGTAAAGGAAATAGTGGGAAGCAGGCGAGCTCAAGTCACCTGGTCTTCCATGTAGGACAAGGCTTCTGTGCAACAAGTAGAGAGATAGGAAGAAAGCACAGCTCTTGAGGAGCTTTCCTTTGAAGAGCTGCTATGAAATAGACGTAGCTGGAGAAAGATGCATGAGCAAAGGACAGTCTAGATTTGGCCTGGTCCAGGCTTTCAAACCTTTAGTTACACGCTAGGCCTCCCATTTTTTTTTTTTAACATGGGTTAATAAGAGCTGTCTAAATTAAATAGAGGGTATTAAGTTTTACTCTACCATCAACTATAGGCTAAGTTAATAATTTTAAGCACATACTCTACCATATTTCAAATAGACTCATGCCCCATATTTTAAATTCTTTCATAATCTATTCTTTCAATGCATTCCCATAGATTAGATGAAAATAATGTTAATAATTCACTTCAAATATTGTGTGTGTGTACTTTAATTTTTGTCACAAACCATTGTCCTAAAAATCCTAATGAAGAAGATGCGCTATTCATTATAAGTGAGGCCTAAGAGGGCTAGGTTAAGTTTGACCCCTGACCTCAGGAACTTAGAGTATAAGAGGAAACTTCATCAACTACTGGACTTCAACAACAAGACAACAAAACTTCATCGACAAGACAACACGGTCAATGACAGTTTTCCATTTACACAACGAAAACATTTCTTAATATACAGTACATATTTGTTGAATAAACGCAAGTGGCTTGTATAAAATGGTACATTTATGCCCCTTCACGCTCCTGTGACTTCATTTCCCTGATTTGATCTTATGCTATCCAGGTCACTTAGCTTTATTATTGACCCAGGATTTGTAAACCTCTTCCCAATGGTCAGTTTGCCACACTAAAAGCCACTTCATCAAACATGCTGTGTATTCAACTAAATATTACAGACAGAGGGGTAAGATATTTTTCCCCCGAGAACTCACATTCTGACTGAAGTGTCAGATGAATGAGAAAGAAAAAGAAAAAGAAAGAAAAAAAAAACACACATAGATATTGCTATTATTACCATGTTAGAGGCATATGCAGTTCATGGGAATACTATAGGTGAGGGAGCTTTATGTACTGTGTCAATATTGACCATATGTTCTTAGCATGTTTTGTGTTTATGCATTGTGTCTATAGGGAACCCTAGAACTATTCTGATCTCAAATCCAAACAGATTCCACCACACTCCCTACAAGCAGCACCTGCCAAGAATCTCAGCTTTAGCCATGTCAAAAGTCTTACATATAATTATTCCATTCCTATGTTAGCACCTCACCTTCATTTCTAACCTCTTGCTTATTTTGTTTCTTTTCTGGGATTCATACTTGCTCCTTATTCCTAAAGAAAATGTTGACTTCGTAATCTGATCATTGATACACTCTTAAGTAGAAATCATTTTTGACCCTCTATGTCTCTTTGTTTCTGACCATTCCAGATCCTGTCTAAAAAAGATCATCCTTGATCCCCAAGTATGTCTGGCTTTAACCCATTTGACTAATTTGCCTAAGATATTCTTATGCCCAAACTGAAAGAAGTTACTTAATCGTATCTTGATGGCATATAAAAATAACGAACCAAAAGTCAAATAAGATTTGATAAGTAGATCCAAGTGAAAGGCATATTTCAAATCTGTGCGTGATGCTCAGCAAGAGGAGTTATGTGCGTGTGTGTGTGTGTGCGCGCGTGTGTGTAGGTGGAGATGGTGTGGTGCGGTCAGTACAGAAAGGAGATGTTCAGCCAAGGATCTGTGAATTAGCCTTCTGCTCAGCCTGAGGGCTGGAACTCAGGATCAGAAACTAAGCTCCTGGGTTAACTGAGCTGGAAGATTAAACATTTGCAGGGAGCTGTGAAGCTTGAACTCTCTTTAACTACCAGTAAAAGGTTCTCTTGCCTCATCTTCCCCAGAATGAAATGAGGGAATTGAGCCATTGACAAGTTCAATGAAACCCTCTGTGTTCCTTTGGAGTGAAAGAGATTGCAGACACATGATGCTGACAGGGCCATGTACTTCAGGGTGGAATCGAAAGGGTCTATGAAAGGGGAAATGATTTTTTATTTTTCAAAACGGAAAAGGTGCTTTCAGTGTAAATTAAGTTTCATCTGTTAGAGGTCTCCAAGTCTAAAAAAATATATGCTTCCTCAGAAAATCATATGTAACTGCTCTAGAGTAACCCTAGTCTTTGCTAATAAATGTTCCTTCCCAGTGTATATCATGCAAAATGAGACAAATCTGTTTCCTTTCCAACATGCTCACTTGCATGCACGTGACTTTTTTGCAGGCTAAGACTCCCACCACTCAGGCCTAATGAATCAACAAGGAGAGAATCTGAGTTCCCACAGTTGTGTGATAAATCCAGCCCACACCTTGTATTCATGAAAAACAAACGGTGCTCCACCATGTTAGCACCACGTGGGGTTCCTCAACTCTTAAAGGAACTGTGAATGTTCAAAGAACCCCTGGGCCAGGGTAACAACTTACAGTTTAACAGGCTAAAACATATGGTAATCTCTTCACACTTAACTATTTGGCTGTGCAACAAAAATGAAATAACTGCTAATTTAACTTTCACCATGGTAAATTCAGGAGTAACGGATTTTCCAAATAACGAAGGCAAATCCTTTCAAAGCAGAAATTAACTAATTAGTATCTTATGTGCCAGGACAGGTACTAGGCACGTTTATAATTATTATTAGAGGCCCGGTGCATGAGATTTGTGCACTCGGGGGTGGGGGGTGTCTTTCAGCCTGGAACCCTTGGGGGAGCGGGCTTAAGCCGTCAGCTGGACATCCTTAGCACTGCCAAGGAGGTGGGAGGGGCTCCTGCCACCGCCACTGCACTTGCCAGCCATGAGCCTGGCTTCTGGGCTTCTGGCTGAGTGGCGCTCCCCCTGTGGGAGTGCACTGACCACCAGGGGGCAGCTCCTGCACTGAGCGTCTGCCCCCTGGTGGTCAGTGTGCATCATAGCAACCGGTTGTTCCGCCATTCAGTCGATTTGCATATTACCCTTTTATTATATACTGTAGAATCTTACTTACAACCTTGCACAGCCCCCGCTAGGTAGATACTATCATGGGGACATCATAGTTGAGGAATCTGTCTCAGGAAGGTTAAGCAACCCGCATTTATGCAATCATTTAACACTAAGTCTTTGCAAGAAATATTATTTTAATGGTACCATTCAACAATGCATCTTACACTTTAATTTTATTAAAAGAGAGAGTAAACATTTTAACTTGTTTTTGATGACTTAACCTATCACTTCAAGCAGCAGTTATTATGTTGTTTGTAACATATGGTAATTATGTTGTTCGATGCATAAAGAGGAAAGAAGTATGTTAGCGGTAACTTTTCTTTCACAAAACCACCCAGCTGTTTTCATTTTGCAATTCTAATACTTAATTTTAATATGTTTTCTCTTTCTTTCCTTTCTATCAGAGCATTAGCTATCACTTTGCTTTGCTTTCAAAATTTGGCCACTAGCAATAAAATCTATCTTTCCTGAAAGTCTTATTTCTAATCTTCCATATACTAGGAAACTAGGTAAATAAATGCATTGAATTGTGTAACAGAAATAAGGGTGAATAGACTCCTCATAAGCAAGAATACCGAGTTCTTCTCTGCCACAAATACATGAAGGTTATGCATTGTTTTCTAAACCCTCTGAGGCCTTTTTCTCTATTTCTAGTTAAGTTTTGCGATATGTGACCTTTAGGTAAGTTAGGTTTTATAGTTCAGTTCAAATCATAATTCCTGCACTTGGCCTCACTCTCTCTCTCCCCCTCCATCCCTCCCTGTCTAGTTTTCCCTTTACATTTTGTACATGCAATTCAGTAAGCATCACACCCTGCTTTGTCTTTGAGTCTCGATGTTACAGATTTTGATCATCTTTGTATTTGCCATTTAACTAAAACTAAAACACAATAAGTATGAATTCTATTACATTTCCAATGTCCTTTTATCTCTGAACTTTAGTGAGGACATCTTAATAAGGTGACTGCATCTTCCACAACAAAATGATAATGCCTTCTGTCTTTTAGCTTTCTATGTAATCTATTTACATGTAACATTTCATTTAACCTGAACAATAAAATGGCAAGGTGGACACTGTCACTAGCATTTTGAAGGTGAGAAAGGTAGGCTCAAAGAGGTTAAGTTATTTGTTTATAGTTTGTGGGGGCTGAAATTAGGATTCAGAAATAGAGCTGTTGAACTTCAGAGCTTATGCTTTTTTCCTGTGCAAAATGCATATACAGGCATATGTTAGACATGCATGATATAATAAAACATTATATATGTATATAAATATGTATTTTCTATATATATAAAAGCCTAAGCGACCATTACAACCAATGACCGGACGACCAGCCTGTCGCTATGACATGCACTGATCACTAGGGGGTAGATGCTTAACAAAGGAGCTGCCCTCTGGTGGTAAGTGCGCTTCCCAGCTAACCACTCGCAGCCAGCCAACCTCCTGCGGTCCCTCCCCCCGGCCGGCTGACCCCAATCGGCCTGGGCAACCAACCTCCCGAGATCCCTTCCCCTGGCCAGCCCTATTGGGACTGGGTGAGATGGCCCCGTTCAGCCAGGAGGGACCCCAACTGTGCACAAATTTGTGCACCGGGCCTCTAGTGCATTTACAATATGTCTATGCCTATGTATAGGAATAGTTATATATGTATATATGATTTTAGATAGAGACATAGATAGATAGATAGATGATAGGTAGTTAGATAGATAATGATTATAGCCCTGAATGTGGTCTTGAAGACAGGCTAGATATCAAACTTTTCTTATAGTAGATTCGGTTTCCAGGATGGCAGAGTATAGGCTGTTGGGCCTGTGTCTTGAAAGGATAATGAACCTGGATGAAGCACACCCACTCTGAAAAGAGCAAGTCAGCTTAAAAGGCTGTTCTGGACTTCATCTCTGAAGAACAAATGATTTGTGGACACAGACAATAGTGAGGCAAAGGCCTGGTGGGGAAAGTGGGGTGGAGGAGGCCAATGGGCAGGGGGAGAGGAGAGCATCTGTAATGCTTTCAAAGACAAAGATACATTAAAAAATAAAGAACAGCCCTAACTGGTTTGGCTCAGTGGATAGAGCGTCGGCCTGCGGACTCAAGGTTCCCAGGTTCAATTCCAGTCAAGGGCATGTACCTTGGTTGCGGACACATCCCCAGTAGCGGGTGTGCAGGAGGCAGCTGATGGATGTTTCTCTCTCATCGATGTTTCTAACTCTCTCTCCCTCTCCCTTCCTCTCTGTAAAAAGTCAATAAAATATATTTTTAAAAAATAAAGAAAAAATGACTGATTATGAGGTGAGAGAAATGAGAAAGAGAATGACATTATGAACTGGACTTGGACTTTATTGAAATAAATTGTCTTTTAGAAGAAAGTCTTCTTCCTTTCCCCCACCTCTCACTATGTCTATCCAATCCTTGTCCTCCACCTACCTCTTCTTTATTTCCTGACAATTTTCTCAGTGTGTTTGACTATAGTGGTCATTGTGGAGATATAGAGGAGGATAATGTGAAGAAAACCCTATAGGCTTGCTATAAACTTGAAGAGAAAAGTGATTTCCCAATCCAAATCCCAAGAGTTGGACAAAACCTAGAGATCACAAAATCCTCCAAATTTTTTGGAACACATAGAACACATATACGCAGTAACAAATTAGATGTGAATTTCATGTCTGGTAAATATCAACCAAGACAGGTCTCTCCTCTCCACTCCATCGCTCCTGCCTGAGAGATCCTCACCATCCTTCATCTCAATTAATGTTCTGGTGTCTTACCTTATTTCCTCTTCTATGCTCTTATGCCTCCTTCAAACCAATCTCAACCTTAGTGGTTTCCTATCCTTTTTTGAACACTCACTTGATCAGTTAAAAAAAACAAAAAAGAATATACACTCATGTATGTATGTTAATTTAAAACTAAATATGGCCGGACAGCATAGCTCAGTGGTTGAGCGTCGACCTATAAACCAGGAGATCACAGTTTGATGCCCTGTCAGGGCACATGCCCAGATTGCAGGCTTGATCCCCAATGTGGGGCGTGCAGGAGGCAGCCGATCAATGATTCTCTCTCATCATTGAGTTTCTATCTCTCTCTCCTCCTGTCCCTTCCTCTCTGAAATCAATAAAAATATATTTAAAAAGCTAAATATGTACTATTGTATTTATTCTAAAATAATTGAAAAAATGGACATTTAAAACGAACACATCTGAGTAAATATAAATTGAAGTTCTAACATTTTCTTCCCATTACCCACTTTGAAGGCTGTTCAGATGCATTCTTCCAAGGGATCTTTCTGGTGCGTTAAAACCCTTTACTGGCAACTAAGTCTTTGCAATAATATCTCGTTTTTTAATATGCGCAGTGTGTCCTTTACTGAGATGGCACTTAGCATCTGTCAGGCCCCATCTTGGGCTAAGCTTTCCTATACTTCGACTTGACATTTTACTAATACACAATTATTTATTCTGTTTTTTAAACAAATCATAAAATTACATGTATCTATATATTTAAAACTAGTTCATGAGCATTGAACTTCCTTCCTCTTCTTTATTAAAAAAGTAATGGCTCTTACCCTTTGAGACAGCATGGAGGGACCTGGAGAGTATCAGGCTAAGTGAAATAAGTTGGTCAGAGAAAGACAAGTATCACATGATCACACTCATGTGTGAAATCTAAGTAACAAAATAAACTGATGAATGGAATGGACCCAGAGACATGGAAGCAGGATCAGAGTTTGGAATCTCAGAGGGAAGGTGGGGGAGGGTGGGTGGGTGGGAGGTAATCAACCAAAGAATTTGAATGCATATACTCATAACCCATGGACAGGGACAATAGGGTGTTGAAGGCCTGGGGCAGATAAGGAGGGTATAGGGGTGGGCTGGAGCAGATTAATGGGGGGGGGGGAGGGAACATATGTAATACTTTCAACAATAAAGAATTATTTTAAAAAAAGTAATGGCAACATTTAAATCTTAGATCATGAGTCACTCTCGGCAGGAAGCCTTCCCTTGCAGACCCACTTCTCCTTGTTACCCTGGTCCTTTACATCGCTGGTCTCCAAAGTGAGGCAGGTACTCACCAGGTGAAGAAGACAACTGATTTGGGTGTGAAATAAAATAGCACTCTATGTTGATTGTTATCTCATCTTTTTAATTGTATAACGTGTTTCAATATAGAAGTAGATATGTGCGTATTGACACATATTTTATATATTTGTTTTATATATAAACATTATGTGTATGTATAAAGTACATCATCAAGTTTATATATAATAGGATTTGCTCAGCTTACATATGTGTATTGTTGTTTGTTATTGTGATAATTTATTGATTTATAGGTGTACTTTCTCCAGTTTTTATTTTGAAATATTTGTAGCCCAGAAGCCAAAGCACTGCTTGGAAGAGTACATATTTAATATATGTGTGTTGAGTTAAATAAAGCATAATTTAATATTTCATGACTCTTCATTGTTCTTGATCACACATTTATTGTGTCAAATGCTTTAGGCCAATAAATTGAATGTTTTTGGAGAGTTTTATGAAGTTGAATGTCAATATAAGACTTTTCCCCTTGGAATCACTAGAGAATTGGAAGTACACATAAATTAATGATACAGCTAAGTTACCATGGAGTGGCTTAGACATTGGGGTAAATATGACCTAATTCTCTAAAATATTATTTACATTTCTATGTTTTCTTACTCTTCCCTATTTTTGTGTCCCTGTTAAATAATCAGATAAATGTTAGGAGTGCATTTATACTAACGAACCCAGCCGGCTTGTTGAAAATGAAAGTTTAAGAGCAGCTTTCTATAGAAATTTAATTTGGTTTAAAAAATCAACATAATAATACAAGATACTACTGCCTTAGGAACTGTTTTTAAAACTTTCTCATCTCTCACATATTTCTCATTCTCAAATTTATTAGTGGAGGAAGGCTTGCGGTTTGAATGTTACTCATAAGGATTATTATGAAACACTTGACATTTTATCAAAATTGGGTCCTTAGCATCTCAGGAAACAAAATGAAACACTGCTTTTATTATTGTTAATTCTGGAGAGAAGCCACTGTATTAGAGTGCAATTAGAATTTGGGTAGCAGGTATCCCTCAACAATTATTCTCTTTTTGTTTCTTTGAATTTGGATTTAAGTATCTCATATGCCTTTCATTTCACATTATTAAAGAAATCCCTCTCAAGTGAGGAATAAAATGAGCAAGTTAAAAAAAATCCAATAGTACGGATTAATTATGTTCCTTTTAAAAGAATGTATGCCTACAAGTGAAGAACACAGATTCTTTTAAAATATATATACCTATCCTGCTCCAGTGCTGATGGCTTGAAGTTCCAGTGTTTTTGAGTGACTGAACAAAGCACCCCTCTTCCTATTTGTAGTCACTTGTTCACCTGCATGTAGATTTCCCTTCTGCAACTGAGTGTAAGCACAAAGCCTCATTTATACCAGCGGACTGACATCATCTTTTCCAAGCTCAGGTAGTAGGAACCATCATTTTTCTCGCCACTGGGAAAAGATAGCTGGTTTATTAAGCATCTTCTCTGAATAATTCCATTTTGGTCTTCCTCATAGGAAGAATAAATCGTTTCAATTATAAAATCATTGATTTAAAGAATTGATTTTTCCTCCCTTTTTGCTTTCCTAGCACAGGGAAAAATATATATATAAAGCACTTATTCTTCGTTGTATATATTCTTGGATAGGATCTAATTTTTTCATGTGGGTTATAGAAAATAATCAAATACATAGAAAAAGATAAAAGTTATTAAAAAACATAGTTGGATAGCATTTTAAGGGGATTATTGGATCACCCACTATTTTATACTGGAAATTTATATTCACTAGGTATTATGAGATAAGGAATAAACAGTTTAATTAGGACTCTAGATTAGAATATCCAGTTTCAGGAGGAAAGTCAAGACTCCCATTTAAATTTAAATATCAGATAAGCAACAAATACTTTTTTAGTGCAAATATTTGAAAAAAATACATTTAAAATATTTATTGTTTATCAAAAATTCAAATTTAATCGAGTATCCTATATTCTCTTCTGGCAAATCTACTCTATGTTAACATAAGTATATGAGAAACCATGGTACAGACCCCAAAGGTGGCATCCTCTACTATTCCCATACAATGATTAATGTGGTACTTAAATTCTAAAAAGTAATAACATGTTTTATTTTTGCCCTGGCTGCCAGGCAGCTCAGAATAACACTTTGCATTCAGTTATTCCACCATGAAAAACCTTTCTGAATCAGTGGCTTGAAACTCAGAGATTTGTGAATTTGGGGTCTATTTTAAGCAAAGTGTCCAAGAAATTACACATTCATTTTGAGCAATAATTTAAATCCTGCTTTAACTGCTTTTTTTCTGTCCTTATTTTGCCTTTTTTCACTTATTTTTTCCCCTTTTCCTAAGACAGAAAGATATAAAGAATTAAGTTTATAAGAAATGAGTGTTTAATAACATATAGATGAAGGCCTTCATTAACATATGTTTTCTTTTCTGTGGTCTTGACTTTACATTTATATTTTATTAACCCAGTTAAAGCATGCCACTTCAAATACTTTTGGAAGAAAAGCAGGGTAAGTAAAGCATTTGGCTAAGTTTGTTAACTGTGGGTAGTCAACGTTGGAAGAAGCAGGGAAATTAGATGTACACAAAGTAAGATATTAAGCAAGGAGTCTGAATGCACTTTGAAATAATGGGTCTTTAACCTTCCAGGGACACATTCTCGCTTTAATTTTGTTTCAGTCACTTTCTCTCTGCTTTGCTCTAGACCTCTATGCTTAAGCAAAGACATTTTGCATGCCACTAAACTAATGGTAATGCCTTCTTTTAGTTATGCAGCATTTCTAAAACAAATATTTGAATTTCTATTATCGGCAAATAAGTATGTTGAAGTATAAAGTTACAAATAAAAACAAACTTGTAACCCTGGCTGGTGTGGCTCAGTTGGTTGGAGCGTCATACCATACATGAAAGAGTCATGGGATTGATTCCGGGTCAGGGCATATACCCAGGTTACGGGTTCTATCCCTGGTCATACGAGAGGCAACCTATTAATGTTTCTCTTTCATATCTCCCTCTCCCTCTCCCTTCCTCTTTTTCTAAAATTAATTTAAAGAAAAAGAAGCCCGTAAAGCTTATGTTTAAAATGGAAGGACATTATAGCACATAATTTTTAACTGAACATTATTTGGTCATGTTCCCTGGAGATAATAACTTTTAACTACTTTTTGATGTTTCTTTTCATATTTACCTCTGCTTTTCTAAATAACATATTTAACACCACTTTTTTGTGTTAATCAATGTTGGAAATTATTCATTTCCTGTTAATTTATATAAAAAGTTAGTTTTCTTATACTCAGTATTCCAGCCTCAAGAATGCCCCCTCCACATTTCCATTCTCCCAAAAATGTTATATCTAATTGGCATTATTATGCCTATATACATACTTCTATTGCTGACTCAAGTAGTAAATTATGATTATACTTTGCTTTGTTATTGCTAATTCTAGGAAAACTACAGAGTGGTCAAGATTTGATTTGATTTGATGGGATTTCAACTTGGAATTGGTTGAAGGAATGAGCAAACAAGCATGACAAAGGATATATTTATGACTAGGAGAAGAATAAGTGGACCCAGATTCCTTTGCCTCAGGGGTGGAAAGATAGCCAAAGTTAAGTGGTCATTGCCTGGCCATAAGGAGGAACTTTCATAGATCAGAGGGTCTGACTACAGCTTACTGTATTTCCACTCAGTCTTCTTAGATTTCCAGGAGTTAATATTTACTACTTTTCCTTTTCTTTCTTTCTTTTTTAAATTAGTTTCTTATGTAACTATTTTTGCTGTTTTACATGCTCACGAATGGCATAAATTCTATCAAATATTATCTGACAGTCAAATATTAAAATATTTCAGACACTTTATCAATTACATTTCTTTTCCCTGGAGCTTGTTTTTCTGTTCCAAGTTGTACCGAAGCTCTTTAGTCAGCTGTATTTTCATCCCAGTACTTCACCATTTGCTGATCTCTCAAGTATCCCTACTTTGTGGACATATCTACATTTGTTATTGTTTTCCTCCCTCATTTTGCTAGAATACTTATTCTTGGATGCTTCATATGAGGAACATTGAAAGTTAAATATTTTCACTCTTCCTTTTCTAAATGTGCCATTGGTCTACTTAATTAGTCACACTTGTTTTATCATTTGGTGAGATCAGGATTTCTAGGTTGAATGTCATTGTCCTTTAGACTTTTAAAAGCATTACTCATTGTCTTCTTGATGCCAGAGCTGATGTCTAAAGTGCTTTGGTTTTAACATTGAGTGAAAAAACATCTGTGTGTAAATATCTCACCGCCACTTAAACTTGAAAAACTTAAACATACAAATTTTATAGCCATCCAATTGGAGAAGGCAGTGAAAAATGTAAAAATATGAAGTGACTACAGTGTACAAGGTGAGAATTAATTTTAGTATGATTCTCAGAAATACGATCAGGGGTATCTGATGAAGTAAGAGGAAAGAACTGAGCAGTTAGAAGAATCAGGTTGTTGGGTGTCAAAAAGACAAAGAAGGGGAAAGTTTCAAAAAGAAAGTTGTGGTCCGCAGTATTACTAGATGGGCCTTTTATGTATCTTACCAGTAAAATATTAATGACAATGTTGATAGTAATTGGGATAATACTTTAATTGAGGGTCAAGATAAACAATCTGAGGCATCCCTGGACCAGGTCTCAAAAGAACTGGATCCTAGCTACTAAATATCTGGCTGCCCTTGGGCAAATCATCAGTCTCTGACCTTCTGCTGCCTACATAACCCAAGAAGATTTGGCTTCCTAACTTTGAATGTCTCTTTGACTTTTAATGTCAAAAGGTATGTACTTTATACACTCTGATAGGCATTCATGTGCAAGAAAACACTTGAGTCTTAGAATATTCTGAGAACAGCAGAAGAGAAATATTTTTTCTTATATTATTCTATCTTTTTTTTATTAATCACTAGAGTCCCGACGCACGAAACTCCTGCGCGGGTATGGTCCCTAGGCCTAGCCTGCGATCAGGGCCATCTTCCCTGGCTACTGGCAGCTGGCCCCACCCCTCACTGCCACCCACCCCTGACTCCCCATTTGCCATCGGGACATTGGAGCCTGCCAGCGGGTAGGGAGACCTAGAGGTTGGCTGTTCCCGCCCGCTCACCAGTCCCACCCCTGCCGCCGGTTGCCCTCTGTGTGTGGGGTGACCAGTGGGGCAGGAACCTTGGCCTGGTGCCGCCTGCATCTGCCACCACCCACCCCTGGTTCCCCATTCCCCACCAGGTGATTGGAGCCTGCTGGCCAGAGGAAAGATCTGAGAGGTTGCCTGGCAGGCTCTGATCTGGTGATTGGGGCCTGAGGGCTGGGGGCAGCTCCTGCATTGAGCATCTGCCCCCTGATGGTCAATGTGAATCATAGCTACCAGTCGTTCCACCATTTGGTTGATTTGCATATTACCCTTTTATTATATAGGATTTTCTACTTTTCCTTTTCTTTCTTTCTGTTTTTAATTAGTTTATTATGTGACTATTTTTGTTGTTTTACATGCTCCACTAATTGCATACATTCTATCAAATATTATCTGACAATCAAATGGCAAAACAAAAAAGTGAGTTAAATTGATTGTTTTTAAACAGACAGATTTAGAACCATGGGTCTTATCCAGGTTGGTCCTAGTCCTTTATGACATGCTAGAGGCCCGATGCACAAAATTTGTGCAAGAGTAGGCCTTCCTACCCACAGCTGCTGGCACCAGCTTCCCTCTGGCACCCAGGACCCGGGCTTCCCTCTGGCCACCGGCAGGCACCCAGGACCCAGGCTTTCATGCGGCACCGGCTTTGTCCAAAAGGTCATCTGGAAGGATATCCAGAAGGATGTCTGGTCTAATTAACATCTTACACTTTTATTATTATAGATAGTGTCTGATACACACCATATCAATGTTGCTTTGTGGAGATGCATTAATATTTCTGCCAAAAATCTAAATCTGTATCCTTTGATTCTCAATATATTGCTCATGATTTTGTGGGACCAGAAATAACTTCTTAATGGATTATAAACTTACATGTTTAAGATGTGAACTCTTATAATCAAATTATAAAAAAATTCACAATGTGAATTTTTAAGATAAATGCACAGTTTGTTTCAAGCTATTTATTTTTTCAGGTGTTCCTATTTTTTAAATTAGAAATTACTAGTTTGAGCCTTATCATTATTGATTTAATTTGCTGCGGTTTTGGTTAACCCCAGAGAACATAATGATGTATATACTCTTTTGCATTCAAAACATTTTTGCCTATAATTTTCTAATAACTAAATGTTCAAATGTGTATACAATGTGGTTCAAATGTAAATTACACACGAGGTTATTGCAAAAGCAGATGGACATAGAGAGCATGTTACTCATTCATTTTCCTTTTAGATACTGCTGTGACCAATCATTTTCCTCAGTGAATTGCATTTCACCACTTTGAATAACTTAGATGAGGCAAAACACTAATCAAAATGTGTTGTCTTTTATGACCCATACAACAGCTAGAAAGGTCAGTTGATGTTAGTTTTCACTTGTAACTCATGCAGACATGTGTTGGAAAATATGATTTCTATACTAGTGAGTTATTATAGTATTTTAGATGGAAGACCATCTTGTGGTTAGATTAAGCCAGTTGTATTGAAAGCAATAAAAATCTAATAAATGATTATTTTTATATGCAAGTCATTTAAATATTGTATTGGGGTTGTTCTTTGATTTACTAGTGTTTACTGTAAACGTATCAAATAAATAGCCCATGATAGTAGCAGACCATGCAGTGGAATCAATTGCTCTGGGTTGCTATATTCCAATGCTCATTACATCCAAATGTAAAGCATCAGCCATCAATCTCTGCATATGCTCTCGTGGTCAAATCTTTCTCTGGCTCAAAGCAGATAACTCCATTTGTTTATAGGCTCAACTAACCAATTGTAATTTATTGGATTCTTTCCAAATCTGGCTTATTGGAAAATTGCAAAAGATGAATCCTTATACTGTGGCAATAATAAGAATTATGGTGAGATAAAAACTAAACACAGTTTCTCTATGTAGCCCCAAAAGATCTAACAATGACTTTGTCCTACACTCAGATTATTTTGCTATAATTAAGAGCTTACTCTCCTCATACGATCCGTACTTCAAAAATAAAAATGCTAAAGCATAATGATAGTGTAGTTTTAATATAATCCTACTTTGTAGGCTGACATATAATATTATAGGGGGTTATGGAAGAAGGAGTCTTTCATTTTTCTGTTACCAGACATTTGATTTACTTTATTTCAGTCACCAGACTGTGGGCTAGATGTTTCTGCCATTACAAGCTGTCTCATCAGGTTTAGGAAATGGAAGGGTTACATAGTCTTAAACAGGATATACTAGTATACCACAGAGTGTTCGTGATAACTGACCACCATCATCCATGGCATTGATTGCTAGATCAGAGAGAAGCTCAGCCCACAGGTAAGTTTCAAATCTTATATAAATCATTTTACATCCTGAGCAAGTAAAGAATTCATTCATCTCAGAGGTCCATAACTATGAGAGATGTTCATATATTTTTACTGGTTCCACCTAAAATAAAAGGCCTTTGTATTTAGCATTTTGTTTTGTTTTGATTTAATTTATCAGAATCTCTGCTTGCAACTCAAGAAACCTGGTATCTAATTTCTCTACTTAGCTTTAAAAAAAAGTATGTATACACTTACTTCTAAGCTTTTTGACTTCCTGAGAAAGTCTAACCCTTATATAGAGTAAAAGTAGCCATGTTATAAATAAACTCCCTGTATAAAATGTGAGATTAGTTCTTCTGATCATTCTCCTGGCTTCATTTAAACACATCCCACATATTTATTTAAAATAATTGGTAGGATTGTGTTAGATGTCTGTGATAATAAATTGTTATAAGTATTGATGTTTTGTCACATAAAAATTTCCACTAAGAATATATATTATAAGCTGCCATTCAGTGTGCAGACTCTAAAATAACTCACATGCTTTTATTGATCAAATGAAGTATATCTAGCATATTTCAACATCAGTAATGCCTTATATTTCTGAGAGTTTTATAGATTATAAAGCATTTTTATGTGAATTAACTCATTGGATTGATGCTGACATATCTCATATTTTTAGTGGATATGAAACTCTTTTTTAACAGAGATGTTGAAAATAGGGTGTGAAGTTGAATTCAGAAACTAAGAAAGAAAAAGCTGGCAGAAGATTTTCTAGAAAAAATGCAGAGTCAGCGACAGATGGAAGGCAAAGTGGTAAGGATCAAGTCCAAGAAGAAACTAACTCAAGAGCCAGCATGTAAGGCATAATCCGAGGACAAAGCTGAAAATATTGAAAAGGCAAGGCTCTCTCTCCCACTAGTTAGCCACGTGACCCTGGGGACTGCTGACTTATTGGAGCCTTGATGACCTCATCTGCAAAATATCAGTGATAACAGGTATGCTCATCTCATAGAATTGTTGTCAGTGTGCTTAGGGGGGAAAGTAAATTAAAGTTTCTGAACTGGTTGCAGAAAAAAATCCTTCATACACTGCTTTCATGCCCGCTGCTGAAGCTCCCAGGGAATGATCTGGAATCAGAGATGGACAAACAAGAGTGAGCTAGGGGCTTTGAAAATGACTTTAACAGACATTGGGGATGAAGGTTAGAGATAAGAGAGAACAGCAGAAGTTAGAGAAGAGAGGCTAAGGACCACGGCAGAGGCTAAGCCTGAAAAAACAACAATAACAACAACACACAAATAAAAAAAGGCAGTCCCTGAGCTACTCCTGTACCACAGTTAAAGGCTTTATTTTAAAATGATGTAAACTATCAGATTTTAAACTGTTTATACTCCAGTTGTCCTGATCTTGGGTACCTAATATACAGATTTCTGCATTAGAGGCATTGTATTTGGGATGTAAAGGGGTCAGAAGGATTTTCAATATGGATTTGTGTGTGTAAATACTGGGATAATATATTAGAAAAGTATTTTTTAGCTAAGCATGCATTTGAGGGGAGAAAGCTCCTGTATGAATTCCATAGTTATTATCCAAGATGCTCTGTGATCCATTGGAAGTAGGATGCATTTTGAGATTAATTTTGACCCTTAATGTCAGGGTGACCTCAGCTAACATTTTGGTTAAATTATATAAAGGATATAAAGCTTTTTTCACTACCTTGGGCATATGATAAATTATAGTTGTCATCATCATTTTATAATGAAGACATTATTTCTCTGTATCCAAAGTGATTTATTTTTGCAGAATATTAAGATTTTAATTTTTCTGAAAAGCCAAGTCCCAAAAACTAACATGTAATACAACAGGTCTGTAATGTATATATTAATTGCCTAGATTTTATAAAGCAAAGTGATTCTCCAGAATCACAGATCTTAAGTACAGAACCGGAACTAGAATTGAGGTCTCCTGAGTCTTAGTTCTTCTTGGATGTTAGCTATAGCCTCGAAAATATTTTATAATACAGAAGAAATCATATCTCTAGAAGTTAGAGTCATAATGGTATAGAAATTTAGGTATTTAACTGATATAAAAACAAGTATCTTGTAGTTTTGCTTATATCTGTACAGAAATATAACTAGAACCAATGTTTAACCATCAGGCAGTAGATTTCACGTGCTAATTACCATATTTTTCCATGTATAAGATGCTATTTTTTTTCAAAAATAGACTGAAAATCGAGGGGTGTCTTATATATGGAAGTCAGTCGAGGAAGGAGCCGTGTGGGTGCGTAGCTGCCTATACCTTGTCAAACAGGCTTCCTTCAATCACGAGCCTTATTGTTACTGACGTCAGCTGATGCTGTAATTGGAGGTGGAGATAGAGAGGGCGGACTGAGCATTCTGAGCCATAAAGATATCAAAAATAAAAAGATAAATACCGGTAAGCGATTGTCTTACTCTGCAAAATTCAAACTTAATGTAATCAGCTATGCAAGAGCGTGAACATAGAGCTGCAGAGAGACAATTTGGACCTCCTCCCACTGAGTGTATGATCAGACAGTGGAGAAAACAGGAAGAACAACTCCTTTAGATGCCAAAAAGGAAGAAGGCCTTAAGAGGAAAATCAGCAAAATGGGCAAACTTGGAGCAGAGGCTTGGGTTATGGAGCAGCAGCAGAGTGGCTTATGTGTGTCAACCAAGCTTACTCAATTCCAGGCAAGAATATTTGCAAGCGAAATGAACATTGTTGATTCTACAGGAAAGGCAACATGGTGCTTCAAGTTCATGAGGAGAGAAGGGTTGGCCATGAAAACACAAAGTTAGCTCAGAAAATGCCACCAGTTTGTGAGGATGATCTCACATATATAGACAGTGACTCAGAAGGCAGCGGTGATACAATAGAAGTTGAAGAAATTGATATGTCTGGAACTAATAGTGATGACTAAGAGAGCAGTGATGCAACAGAGGCTGAATAAAGTGATATGCTGCATAATATCATAGTACTAGTATGTAAACATTACTTGTGGTGATTATTAAATACAAATGTATTCTGTTTAAAATATTAATTTCTTAGTTTTGGTTTGGAAAAGTGGGGGGCATCTTATACATGGGGTTGTCTTATACATGGAAAAATACGGTAATCACAAGTTAATCAAAATGATTAAGCTAGTTAGATGGTAGCCATGATCCAGACTAACAGTGATGTTTTTATGGGTAGCAGGTTCTAAGATCTTGTATGACCCCATGTCTTAGGTAAAGAAAGGTAGGCTCGCCTTAGTTTTCACTGAAATTTCCTTTCTAAAAAACATTACATTTTCTCAAATTGGTTGAGTACTTCATTAGAATGATAGAACTTCCAATTCTCTTAGGGTCATTCAGTCAAAACAATAAACATCTATAATAATAAAAGCGTAATATGCTAATTAGACCGAACAACCTTCTGGGCAAACTTCCAGACGACTATCCTATGACACCCAATAGTGCCAGGCCAGCCAAGGTGGGTGTGATGCAATTGGTCAGGGGCCCGGCCATTGCCCCGTGATCGCCCTGCAGAGGGAGACCCAGGTCACTGCGGGTCAGCGAGGCCTCCCTCTGTGAGGGAAGCCCAGGTCCTGGGTGTCAGAGGGAAACCTGTGCCAGCAGCTGGGGGAAGGAAGGCCTACTCTTGCATGAATTTGGTGCATCGGGCCTCTAGTTTATTTAATAAAGCAATATCTAAAAAATGTTGGATACTCATTTTGTGAAAAATGACAAACATTGAATTTAAACATTAATTCAAATGTTTCTTTACTTTTTAATATATATACACATACACACACACACACACACACATATATTAATTTCAGAGAAGAAGGGATAGGAAGAGAGAGATACAAATATCAATGATGAGAGAGAATCATTGATGGGCTGCGTCCTGCATGCCCCACACTGGAGATCAAGCCCTCAAACTGGGCATGTGTCCTGACACAGAATTGAGCTGTGGCCTCCTGGTTCATAGGTCGATGCTCAACCATTGAGCCATGCCAGCTGGGCCAAATTTTTATTTTCAAAGCAATTAACTTTTTAAAAAATAATGAACTGCTTGAAGACAAATAAAAGCAAGGAAAATATCTTAATTAGAGAACACCATGGGAAAGCTATCCAACTGGCTTTTATTTATCTAGTTTTACTACATAAAATTGCTTTTTACTTCAGCATCATTTTATTTGTCTATGTTGATTTTGTTTTGTTTGTAGAATTCATGAATTCTACCTTTCTCCTAATCGTGAGTTAGGGCATATCTATTAAAATGCATTATGTCAGCTCAAAAATGAGTTGCTATCCCCACGTTATTTTGCATTCAAAACTGTTGTAGAAGTTAAAGTGCATTAAAAAGTACCGTACATAGCACTGTAAAATTAATAAATAAGCATTTTGCTGATAACAATGGTGCATGCAATAATAATATTAATGGAATATGCATGTAGCATTGGTAAGCAACACTCCAGATGTGCCAAAGCAGATAGCATGACACTTTAACCTTGAAATGATTAGCAAGTCAGAGGACAAAATCCTTCACAGGCGACCAGCTCTGATCTTAAAGGGAGAGCCATTTATGTGGCATCAACAGGCGATGACTGTCGTTTTTGCTTTCTACTGGGAAGGATGAAAGTGTTGTGCTCAGCTTGTTGATTAAGTCAACAAAGAAACCTGCCTCTTAGAATTCAAAACACTCAAATGCAAGCAATCTCACACTCTTCCCTAAATACCCAGAATCAGTTCTTAAGGAGGAAAAAATTATACAGGTTTTCAAAAAATAAAATATTGATTAAGTGGAAGATTAAAGGACTATTTTGATGAATAAATAGACCAGATGCTTAATTTTGATGCCTTTTGCAATAAGTTATATTCACATTGTAATCGCTATTTCCACATTCTCTGTTAAGAGCTGAATCCTAGTGTGTTTAAATGGGACTGATATAGACTAATTCCTCTGAAGGGGTTTGTAGCTTTGGCTAAATTCCCAATGGGACATACTTTAGCTATTTACATGTAATTCTCTTGCATTTAAAGAAAACCAACATAGAATCTTTCACTTCCTGCTTCATTGTACTCTAATACTCTGAACAGCCATAACATGTCTACTTAGAGATAGTTGCTTTCAGTGCATGCAAATCAATACCCATAATCATAGGCATTCTTAGACTTTTTAGTGTAAGACACAATTATTGAGCTTGATTTAAAATGAAAATCATGAAAAATATTTTACACACTGAATGATTCCTCAGAATTCAGAATAGAGCTTGTTCGTAAGTTCCAAAGCCTAATGGAACAAAGAAAGAAAGGAGAATACACCTTTTACATATCACTCTAAAATGATTATAATAATAACAACAAACATTACCAAACCTCAGCTTACTGGACCCCTTAGGTATATAGCATAGAGGAGCCAAATCTCTGGTGAGATTAGAGTTTACCTACTTTGTAAACAGACAAAAACATTTTATACATTTTGAGACTTTTCTAAAATACATTATGTACTATTCTTCTTTCTCAAATGAAATGCTCTGTCCATAATTTAACACTCCACAGACAATTTACATTTATTAACACTTACTATGCTGTAATGCGCTGTCGCCCTACAGCACATGAAGTTTGGTATGCTATTTTCATCCCTGTGCTGTCAAACACTAGGCGTTAGTTCCATTCACTGCCCTCATTACTGGGGATACAACAGTGAACCAGGTGACATGGTTTCAAGCCTCATGATCACACAGTCTAGAAGGGGCTAAGATATTAATCCGATATACTTAGTAATCATATTTATTTAGTAATCACAGGAATACTAGTATTTAAAAGAAACAAAAGCTACAGGCTTCTTTGCCTTTGAAACAGCTTGTTGATTATGCATGTATTTCTGTTTCTTCCTCTCCTGCCCACAGTGTTGTGTTTTTGTTTTGTTTTTTTCTCTGAATTTTAAGATCAAGTTCTATGCTTAGATGTTGAAAAGCAGACAAAGGTGGTGTGCAGGTTTGGGTGTGCAACAAAAAGCACAGATTTGCTCATGTTACTCTCCTATAGAACATCACTCAGTGGTTTTCAGTTGTCCTCATTATAAATTCAAAATCCCTAAGGCAGCTGACAAGGCCCCTGATGTGGGCCCAGCTTCTTTTTCCAAACTCAGGTTTGAACATTTCTTACACTCTGTGCTGCCATTTTACTGACTTTCTCTGGTCCACTAGTGTGCTTTGCTCCTTTGTCAGTGAATGATCTTTGAACATGATCTTCCTCTGCTGAAATTCTTCATTGCTCCACCGCCATGCCCTCTTCTAAACTTACAAGTTCCCTCTTCTCTTCCTTGACTTTCTCCTTCCTCAATCCTTCATATCCTTCAGATCACCATCTTAATGTTACATCTTTCCTAAAACCTTTAGCTTCTGCCACCCAGTTGGTCCTCTTGTGTGTTTCTTTGAGTCCTACTACTGGGAGCTCATGGTCTTTAAATTTATCTACCACTGTTTCCATGACAAGATTGAAACTTATTTGGTGAGAAGTACCAAGGCTTTTCAAAGACCCATCCCCACCCCTTGTACATGCTTAGTTCATAATGCCACTCAATAGCTAATGTAGAATGGAAGTGTCAAAAAATATAAGATGATATTATATTTTAAAAAAATATATATTTTATTAATTTTTAACAGATAGGAAGGGAGAGGGATAGAGTTAGAAACATCGATGAGAGAGAAACATCAATCAGCTGCTTCCTGCACACCCCCTACTGGGGATGTGCCACAACCGAGGTACATGCCCTTGACCAGAATCAAACCTGGGACTCTTCAGTCTGCAGGCCGATGCTCTATCCACTGAGCCAAACTAGTTAGGGCTAGATGATTTATCTTATTTATAATTATATTTCTTACTACCAAACAAAGAATGGGTATTCAATTACTATTTGTTGAATATATGAATATGCAAATCTATTGGGAGTAGGGGTCTTTGGAGATTCTTCTTGAATAATTTATAGGAATTTTGGTGCCTGTCATTTTGTGGTGGTCAGGTGCTTTGGTAAATTTATTGCAAATCTCTGCATTTGGGCTTTGTTATATTATAGGTGAGGAAAAAAGGAGCGATAGGAAGGAAAGTTAATTTTTGTGCATACTTACCAATGATATATATTTGATATGTTTTTGCAGACATTAATTTTGTAATTTTCAGAATGATCCTGTGAAATAGGAACTTGGTTTTGCAGATGAAGACAGTAGGGCCCAATTAGATTAAGTGTCTCCTTACCACAAATTGCTGATTAAATGTGTTCCTAAATATAAAGCTATTTGTAGACAGCACTGGCCACAGTGGGAATTATCCTCCATAAAGAAGGTGGGTGATCAGATAATAGTCTTAAGAATAAAAAGTAAATGATCTATTTTAGTGTAATGAGGTTTTCATAGCCTTCCAGGCTGCTATAGAAAAATACCATAGACTGGGTGCTTATAAACAACACACATAAGTGTCTCTCATAGTTCTGGAGGCTTTCCAGTCCAAGGTCAAGGAGCCAGTAGATTTGGTGTCTGGTGAACACCCACTTCCGGGTTCACAGATGACTGTACCTGCTATAACCGCACATTCAAAAGGGGCAAGAGAAGACTCTGGGGTCTCTTTTATAAGGGAGGCCTCTGTTCTCATGATCTAATCACCTCCCAAATGCTCCACTTCCAAATACCATGACAACAAGGATTCGGATTTAAGGTACGGATTTTGAGGGAACACACACAATTCATGGCAGTGGTCATTTGAGAGACTCTGATAAAGATTGATGCAGGAGCATCACAGGTCCAAGGTGCTACCCCAACCTGTTCCAATCCATAGAGTTGACTCAGATTTCACCAGTTATAGTATGTAATCATGTGCTCATGCAATTGTATCACATGTATAGCTTTGTCAACCACTCCACAATTGGGATACTTAACTATACATCATGACAAGGCTGCCTTACACTGTAACTTCTTAGCTACACACAACACTCCCAAAAAACCCCTAGCAACCACCAATCTGCTCTCCATTTCTATAATTATATTATTTCATGAATGTTGTGGAAATGGAATCATGCAATTTATATCCTTTTGAAATTGGTTTTTTCTCCCCGCCCCAGTATAATTTACCCATGTTGCTGTACATACCAATGGTTTGTCCCTTTCTATTGCTGAGTAGTCTTCCATGGTATGATTGTATCACACTTAGCTAACCATTCCCCATGGAAAGACAGGAGCAGGTATTTTTAATTATATCACTTAGGAACTGATAGACTTTGAAATTATCTAATAAGACTAGAATAATGAGACAAATCATCAGTTAGATCAAAATCTCACTGAGGGATCATTTAACTATCTCTACCATATTTTCCCATGTGTATCCATAAGAAAACATAGACCTTGAACCCTAAGAAGTATGTTTCAGTAAGTTTATTTTTTATTAATTACACATAAAATAATTAATAAGCACTATAATTGATTTTACAAAGTGTATGCTTTAAAATGCTTGATTTTGACCCATTAGCTTTTTGTTATTAATGATCCCAGCATGTGTGTGATTGAGTGTGTGTGTGTGTGTGTGTGTGTGTGTGTGTATTTGAAAAGTAAACTTCCAGATGGCAGGAGCTGAAGGGAATTCATCTTTGTATCCCCGATGTCTAGCATAGTGTCTGGCCCTTAGATTATGCCTAATAACTTGTGTTGGATGCAATACAATACCAAAGGTCAAACGCTCTTGACAGAAGCTATTTTCCATGCACCTATTACATAAGCAGGTCCTCTAATCCAGGTCTCTACCCAGGGAGGTAGAAAACCTGCAAGCTTAGTGATTTACAAAGGCCCAGAGCTTCCACCGGGCAACCTGCATTTCCCAGTAAATGTTGCAACCTCGTTCCAATTTTTCCCCACTGAACTTTTTTAAAAAAATGGTTTCTAAGCTGATAAATTATGAAAATAAGTCCTTTTTATTTGGGGCAGAAATAATAAAAACATAGCTGGTTTATATTATTTCATTTGGGGGTATGGATGTTTTAAAGACTTTGCTAGCTTTCTTTAAAAATTTTAAAAGGAAATCATTGCAATAAAAAAATAACTACAGTTGCTTGCCTCACCTAGGCCATTTTAGAAGTAGAATTATATTTCATTGACAACTTGAAAATAACTACCACCTAGTCTAACAAGTACTTTTAATATTTTCAGTCTTCCCTGGGCATTGTAGGAACATTGGATATAAATAAAACATCCAGATGGATTTTTTTACATCTAAAGCCCATAAATATTCTGGAGTGAAGAAAGTTACAATTCTAGATAAATGAGCCTCATAATGCTATACCCCAATGTTTTGGACCCAGAGTATAGTGAAAGAAAGGGAAGCCATATTTAGCATCTTAAAAATAACAGGAATTCCAGCATGCTTTTGTAGCTGCTGAATATGGAGGCTAAAATTAAAATGACCACCAACCTGAAAACTCAGAAGGCCTTTTCTACTAGATGTTGTGAAAGCTTGAAATGGAATGACATAAACTAGAATATTATAGGTCTCCTCATCTCTTGTTTCATCACAGAGGAACATGTCCAGTGGACAATAAGAGAAATACAGATACTCTGAAAGCTAGAAAGGCCCTGGTTGAAGGTTAGTGCTCTGGACACTGGGCATGGCCAGAGTTTGCAGGCTGGAATAAATTGGGAGGAGAAAGGGTCCCCAAAGGAGTGTTGTAGTAGAACCAGACTCTCTTACCTGTAGTTACCCAAGAACCAATAACATGGACTTTAAAACGTTCATAGCTACTGGAATATAGATACTTAGACTTTCCTGCCATACTCAATATCTTCCTGTGTCTAAGCTTGTAAAATGAGGCAACAGGATTTTGGAAGCTTTCTCTTCCTCCCTTCTGCCATCCTCTCAAGAAGGTTGTAAGTCTTATCCAAGCTGAGCTGTTATTTTTGATACCAACCCTCTCTTTCTAAAATAACCTTTCAAAGAATTCAAGTGTAAATGAGTCACATGGGTTTACATGAGCATATAGATTACATTTTTTTCTCTCCAAAAATAAATAACACAAATATGATGGAAGGATAAAAGTGTTTGGTTTATATTTCCTCTAGATGAGATCTGGTCCAAAAATGCTTAAAACAAATTCCAGCTACCAGCCATCTGACAAATTCTCGCAAGTTTTCCTCTTCTAATTCAAATTTTCCTTTCATTGGTACAAACCTTGGCAATGACTCTTTGGAATGAATTTCTATGAATGGATGGACATGTTTTTGAATGGTGTCTATTGAATGGGGCAACGTTATGAACATAATATATTGCACCTGTGATGAACCGGCTTAAAACATACCAACAAGAACAGCATGTGATATTAAAAGGCAATATTACTGAATATTGATAAGAGATGTTAATATTTGCAGTCAGGGAAGCCTTAATCTAGCAGGTGTTAGTATATTAAATGGAATTAATTCATACAGATCTAGCAATATATCATCTTGGAATGCATCACTTTAGATAAAAAGAGAACTTTCTCTAAGGCCAGAAACCAATTCAAATCCTATAGTTAGATTTTTAAATCTAATTTAATTTTTAAATCATCAAATGATTCGGAATAGTTACACCAGATATGTGTATGGATAAGTGAGAATAATTGCCTTTTGTTTCAATTAAGAGTAGGTGAATGGATGTTATTCTACAGGAAATGAATATATTATTGAGACTCTGCTACATGGCATCTTCTATATTATTCTAAATTAAAAATGTGATAAAGATGCATTTTATTAAAAGCTTAAAATCCTTCTACACAAGACAGCATTTATTTCTTGCAGATGTGGAAATGCAGATCCAAAAGGAAAATGATTACTCGTGGACCATTTCACTGTGTTCTAGTTGATCCTCCTTTTTAAACATCCTTCTAAACACTGCCCTTCTCTCTAGTCTTACTTTCACTGTTATTTTAAGCTTTAAATGTCTTCAAAAGGATCACACTGATAGCTTTTTTCTTCAGGGCTGCCAAAATGTTCTTTTTAAAATTAAATCATGTCCCTTCCTGTGTTACATCCTTCAATAGCTCCTCCCATACCATTAAGGTAATATCTGGCTTATTTATTGCCCTTTGGGTTTGGACCATGTCGATGGCCGACATACTAATGCTCCCTCAGAGATCTCCATATTCTAATCCCTAGGACCTATAAATATACGTTAACTTACATGGCAAAAGGAAATTTGCTGCTGTAATTAAGTTAAGAATCCTATATAATAAAGAGATAATAAACAAATTAACCACCATGCCCTCACAAGATGGCTGCCTATGACCAGGCCAGCAGGGCGTTAGTGAGGTACTACCAAATGACTGAAGAAGCAGGCTGTGTGGGGCAACCAGGCCGGCGGGGGGGGGGGGGGGGGGAGCAGTTGGGGGTGATTAGGCTGGAAGGGGGGGCAGTTAGAGGCGGCCTGGCTCGTGGGGGAGCAGTTAGGGGTGACCAGGCTGGTGGGGGGGGGGGGGGTGCAGTTGGGGTGACCAGGCCAACAGCAGGGGGGGCAGTTGGGGACAATTAGGCTGGCAGTGGGGGCAGTTAGGGGCGACCAGGCAGGCAGGCAGGTGAGTAATTAGGAGCCAGCGGTCCAGGATTGTGAGAGGGATGTCTGACTGCTGGTTAAAGCCCAATCCCCTGAATCGGGCCTAAACAGGCAGTCAGATATGCCCTGAGGGGTCCCGGATTGGAGAGGGTGCAGGCTGGGCTGAGGGGACCCCCCCATGCACGAATTTCGTGCACTGAGCCTCTAGTCTTAACATAAGAACATTTTTTTTTTATTTCTGAATTATCCAGGTAGATTCAATATCATCTGAAGGTTTCTTTTTTTTTTTCTTTTTCTTTTTAAATATATTTTATTGATTTTTTACAGAGAGGAAGGAAGAGGGATAGAGAGTTAGAAACATCGATGAGAGAGAAACATCGATCAGCTGCCCCTGCCCACCCCCCACTGGGAATGTGCCCGCAACCAAGTTACGTGCCCTTGACCGGAATCGAACCTGGGACCTTTCAGTCCACAGGCCGACGCTCTATCCACTGAGCCAAACTGGTTTTGGCCATCTGAAGGTTTCTTACAGGAGAGAGGCAATTGGGACAAAATCAGAAAAAGAAGATATGACCAAAACCCATCACTGGAACCAGAGTTCGCAGTGATGGGTTTTGAAGATGGAAGAAAGAGCCAGCAGCAAAGAAATGCAAGAGGTGTGTAGAAGCTGGAAAAAGCAAGGAAACAACTTCTCTCCAGAAGCCCCAGTAAAAATGAAGCCCTGCTAACACCTTTACTTTAGACTTCCGCCCTCTGAACTGTAAGAAAATAAATTCATGTTGTTTTAAACCACAAGTTCAGGGATACTTTTTAACAGCAACTATAGGAAATGAATACAATGCTTAAGGGTTGGCATACAGTAGTATTCAATAAATAATTGATACATAAATTAATGAGAAAGTGAATCGATATTCATAGACTTATTTTTTAATGCTTTTTTATTAGGTCCTTGTTGTTGTTTTCTGATGGTAATCCTGTGACAAGGATTATAATGATAAAGAGGCCTCCATCTTCAGGATTAACATGTGCTTCCAAATAGCAATGTGACTATTTGATATACTAGTAAAACTTCTAGATTATTTTTTCACTGCAGAGACGGGTGAGGCATATAACTGTAGCATTGTGGTTAAGAATGCACCCTCTGGTACCTTCCTGAGTTCAAATCCATTGCTAACTGACTGTATGACCATGCACAAGAATTTAAACCAAATTGTGTCTTAGTTCTCCCATCCATTTAATTCCTATTTTTTAATTGATTTTTAGAGAGGAAGGGAGAGGGAGAGAAACATTGATGAGAAAGTGAAACATCAATCTATTGTCTCCTGCATGCCACCTACTGTGAAGTGATCCCACAACTGGGGGCATGTGCCCTTACTGGAATCGAACCAGCAACCTTTCAGTGCATGGTCCTTGGGACAATGTCCAGCCTACTGAGCTACACCAGCCAAGACTTAATTCCTCTTTTAAAAGGAGATTGTGAGCATTAAATGAAATAAAACATGCAAAGAATGTGGAGGGGTACCTGGCCTATACTAAGCACTCAATAAATCTTAATTATTATTATTGTTGTTGTTATATGTTAGGGTTTGTTCTACAGGACTCTAATCACAAATATAAAAATATCGAAACATTTTGTTTATCAAAAGTGTTAAGATCTCAATGGGACTAATTTGGCAAACATTCCCATTGGATTTGGATTTATTTAATGTCTTGACCATTGCTTGTATGTAGGCCATATCCTGAGATTATGTTTTTCAATAATAAAAGTGATGTCATTTTGGCTTTTACAATTTACCAGCTACATGCAGTAAAACAGAAATATTTTCCCAGTAATCTATTTATAGTTTTTGTGGTTTGAGCGATCCAAAGTAGAAAATATTGAAATAAAAAATAAGACTTATCTAGTCTTACTATCTCTGACCAAATATATTGACTTCAAGCCGGATTTTAAATAAGAAACTGACTATTTAATGGAAAACGAAACCCTTGATAGTCACAAAGATTTCAAGCAAGGAATTTTCTACAGATGGCTTTTTTTTTTTTATGAATACAGCAAGACAATATTTTTATTATTGTTTTGACCTAGTGTTTATGAGTTTGGGACTTGGCATTTTTCCTGACTATTGTTCTGTTTCTGATTGGAAACCTGGAATTCATCTGCTTTACACAAATTGTTCTGTACAAATATGACAGGCTCTAAAATGTTGTCTTTTACTAGCTTAGGTCATTTGCAGTGCTGCTGGTGGTGCTGTGTATGGCGACATAAATTAAACACATGATTAACTTTTACTAAGTTGCAGACTTAGACAGTGAGATGGAAACTATAATATATATAACTCAGGCTCAGATGGGTAAAGAAGACCCCATAAAGACAGCTTGACGTTTGCTGTCTGTTCTGTTTTATATTGTTTTGTTCTTCTTCCATAAAATAAATAATTTAAAAAATACATCATAAACCCTAAAATATATGAATATGTTTATATGTATATATGGGTATTCTTGTAAAAAAAGAACTATTCTCTTGATCTTAGTGTCAAATAAGAGACAGCTGCATCTAAAGTTTCCATATTTTTTAGTATAGAGTCAGTTTTTAAACTTCACACACAGAGGGCATAACTGGGTCTGATATTTGATACAATACTATGTTTGCAATGGCTGCTATACCTATATGTACACTTATTCATTGGAAGTTAATTATTTTTTAACAATAACTTATTTCTCATTTATTTATTCATTTAACCAGTCATTGACCAATTTTGAGGCACTATTTTAACAGCTTCACACTAGAGGTTAAGTATGTACTGACAGTGATGTACAACCTTGAACACAAATATTTGGAAATAATATATAACGTTGTTGTTTTTTTTACTTCATTACAAAAAGAATTATCAATGTCATGCAAATTTTACTGTTACTCTTACTGAGTGAATATGGGTCCAAGAGAATACTTTGAGAAGACTTAGATTAAACTAATCTTAGGTTTTCTGATCTGTTGGGCACCAAACTTAAGGAAGTTAATTTGTTCTATGTTCCCTGTGTATTATGGGAACACATTTGTCAAAGAAAAAAATAGGAGAGAAACTAAGATGGTGGCATAGGTAAACACCTAAACTGCTGCCTCACACAACAATTACAAAACTACAACTAAGAGACAAAATGGACATCATCCAGAACCACAGAAAAGCTGGCTGAGTGGAAATTCTACAACTAGAAGGAAAAAGAAAAGCACATTGAGACTCAGAGGAGCTGCAAAAGGCTGAGGTAGGGAGACGCAAGGGCGGAGAGGACTGGCGGCTGAGTGCGCGGCTGGCTTTCTCAAGCAGGAGGGAGACAGAAGCCCCCAACTGTGCTGAACTCCAGTTCCGGGTGAGACTATGGGAACTGAGACTCATTCGGGGGGAATCTGGACTGTCAGGAAAAGAGAAAAGCACACTGAGACTCAGGGGATCTGCGGAAGGCAGAGGTCCGGTGGCGCGCGCGTGTGGAGAGGACTGACTGCTGAGTGTGTGGCTGGCTTTCTCAAGCGGGAGGGAGACAAAAGCTCCTGACTGCGCTGAACTCCAGTTCCAGGCTGAGACTCTGGGAACCCAGACTCATTCTGGGAGAAACTGTACTGTCTGTCAGCAGGCAAAACTCGAGGGCAGCTTTCTTTCAGAGATGCTTGCAGCGATTACCATGGGACACTGAGACACAGGGGCCTATTAGGGCAGGGCTGACGGGAAACCAATGCTGTCTGCTCCACCCTGAGACTTCGCCCCATCCAAGCTGAGCACAGAGGCTTTTGCAATTTTGCAAGTCTTGTCTGATAAGGGTGTCTCCAGCACAGAAGTTCTCCCAGCATAGACACAGCTGATCCTCACAGCCAATTGGCCTGGAGGTCAATTCCTCCCAGTGATACCAACAACAATCAAGACTTAACTACAACAAGGCTGTGCACACAGTCCACAAAGAGGTGTCCACCTCAGGTAACTGGGGAGGCTGAGCCACTGGGCCCTATAGGACACCTAGCACACAAAGCTACTCTAACAACTCAGGGAAGCAGCAAAAATGCAGAGACAAAGAAACACATCACAAATGAAAGAAATGGAGGAAAACAAACGACTGGATATAGAGTCCAAAACCACGGTTATAAGGTTTTTCAAGAATTTCCTAGAAAAGGCCAATAAATTTAGTGAGACCCTTGAGGATAGGAAAAAGGACCAATTAGAAATTAAACATACACTGACTGAAATAAAAAATATTATACAGAGACCTAACAGCAAACTAGAGGACTACAAGAATCAAGTCAAAGATTTGAAATACAAAGAAGCAAAAAACACTCAACTGGAAAAGCAAAAAAAAAAAAGAATCCAAAAATTTGAAGATAGTGTAAGGAGCCTCTGGGACAACCTCAAGTGTACCAACATCTGAATTATGGGGGTGCCAGAAGAAGAGAGAGAGCAAGATACTGAAAACCTATTGGAAGAAATGATGATAGAAAACTTCCTCCACCTGGTGAAAGAAATAGACTTACAAGTCCAGGAAGCTCATAGAACCCCAAACAAAAGAAATCCAAAGAGGACCACACCAGACATATCATAATTAAAATGCCAAGAGCAAAAGACAAAGAGAGAATATTAAAAGCAGCAAGAGAAAAACAGTTAATTACCTACAAGGGAGCACCCATATGATTGTCAGCTGATTTCTCAACAGAAACTATGCAGGCCAGACAGGAGTGGCAAGAAATATTCAAAGTGATGAATAGCAAGAATCTACAGCCAAGATTACTCTACCCTGCAAAGCTATCATTCAGAATTGAAGGTCAGATAAAGGGCTTCACAGATAAGAAAAAGCTAAAGGAGTTCATCAACACCAAACCAGATTATATGAAATGCTGAAAGGTATTCTTTAAGAAGAGGAAGAAGAAGAAAAAGGTAAATATAAAAATTATGAACAACAAATACATATCTATCAACAAGTGAATCTAAAAATCCAGTGAATAAAAAATCTGATGAACAGAATAGACTGGTGAATATAATAGAATCAGGGGCATAGAAAGGGAGTGGACTGACAATTCTTAGGGGAAAGGGGTGTGGGGGGTGCGGGAAGAGACTGGACAAAAATCGTATACCTATGGATGAGGACAGTGTGGGGGAGGTAAGGGCAGAGGGTGGGGTGGGAACCGGGTGGAGGGGAGCTATGGGGGGAAAAAAGGAACAATTGTAATAATCTGAACAATAAAGATTTATTAAATTAAGAAATTTTTAAAAAAAGATATAAATAAAAAAAAAGAAAGAAAGAAAAAAAAGAAGCCAAATGTTTGAAGATGCAAATATTGTTCCAGGTATCACATTAATCAGCTTGAAATAAATTTTGCTCATATTCTTCTTAGTATGAAAATACTCACTGTCCACTTATTTCTTAAAAGATATAATCAATTAAATTCAATAAATATTTGTTAACATCTACTATGTGCAAGGCATTGAGCAAAGTGTTACATGCTGTAGCCATAGTTACTAGATAATAGCAAAACCTGTAATCAGTATGCAGGATTTCCAGGAAGATTGGCATAAGAAAAATAAAAAAAGAAAAGATTAAAATATAGATTTGCCTTGGCTGGGTGGCACAGTAGGTTGGAGCATCGTCCGTATAACAAAGGGTCGCGAGTTTGATTCCCAGTTAGTGCACATACCTGGGTTGCGGGTTTGATCCAGGGTCAGAGTGCATTTGGAAGGCATTCAGTGGATGTCTCTTTCTCTCTCTCTTTCTCTCTGTCTCTCTGCCTCTCTCTCTAAAAATCAAATCAAATCAAATCAATATAAACATATCCTGGGGTGAGGATTAACAAAATTAAAATATAGATTTAAACAAAATACTTCATGTTTTCAAAGGGTTTGGGGCTGGAAGAATGTGGAAAAACATCTTAATAACCTTGGTTTTTCCTGTGCTGGGCCAGTCCCCGGGGACTAATTATACTTCCAACCCACTGATGTCATATGTCATCAATTGACTTGCTCTGGTTAACAATAATAATAATTTCCAAGAAGAAGCTTTAAGAGCCATTCCATGGTCCACTGTCTCTAACTTCTGTCGAGACTGTTGTACTCTACACAGGAGTTACCCCATAAACCCTACACTGAGCATGAAGGGAACACGAAGCAAAGCCACAGGCAAAAAATGAGGAGCATGCATGTGAATGGGAACTACGCCTTTGTTGTTTTAAAATCATTAAAGTTTGGGAGCTATTTGTTGCTAGAACTAAAAGTGTAGTTTAAGCTGACTGATACTGGAACAGGGCATTCTGGGAGATGGCACCAAACACACAAGACACAGAGGCAGAACATGAAGGGGCCATTGTGAGTGGCTACCGAAATAATACATTTGATTTTAGGGACAGAGTGCGTAAGAGAATATGTGCATGGAAATGCAGTTTGTGTCAGTATTGTAGAAGACCTTATGATCTTGGATGCTAGAATTAGTAGTCATCGATGCCTAATTTAATAGGCAATATATACATGCTAGATGTTTTGACTTGGAAAGTGACTTCGTAGAAGTTAACTTTTTTTTTAACATTCCTTTGGCAGCTGAATCTAAGAGGCATTAGAGTGAAGAGGGGTGGAAGTAGGGGTTTGAAAATACCATTTACTCGGTATTTTTTCTGGGCACATTTCTCATGCCAGACATTGAAAAGGACACAAATGGTAGAATGGAGAAGAGATCTCTGCTTTAACGATGGTTATATTTTAGGGCATGGCAGGTAATAAATGATAAAACAAGCAAAGTACAATGATTTCAGTTTGTGCCAGGATGAAGAAACAGGATGTTGTGGCAGGAAATAACAGGGGAGATTCACTCAGGGCTACAGGGATGGCTATTTTCATGGCTTTTTAAGCAAATGAAACTAGAAGAATGTCCGAATTAGGAGGTAATCATGGGAACCAATAGAAATTACAAGGATACAGTGAGTATGAGAGGTGATGTAAAGATAGATTCTGCAGATGATCTGTTAATTTATTAAATCTAAGAGGGCAAGAGAAAAAGAAGATGCCAACTTGAGTGATTTGGGGGAACTGGATTACTGAGAGCTTGGTATACTCTTTAGCAGAAATAACTAAATTGGGCAAGAAGGAATTTCTAAAAGCGAAAGAGCCCATTGAATGGAGAGATGAAAATGCCTAATGAATAATTGGAATTGTAGGTTTGAAACTAGAGAGAGATCCTGCAGCTGAAGATGTTGACTTGTAAGTCAAAACCTTAATTAAACATAAAATATCAGATACAGAGGGTTGCAGTTGAAAATTTGATGGCCTGGGGTGGGAAGGGGAAGAAGAATATCTGAAAAGTTGTCAGAGAAGCAAAATGGAAACCTGGACAAAGGAAAAAGGGCTCATCTCTGTTAGCCTGTTATATGGGAAGCCAGGAGGCAGACCCCAAAGAATATGGCTTGTTGCCATTGGGTTCTGACACTCACTACCTTTGTGAGCTAAACAAAACATTTTACGCCTCCGTTTCATTTTCTGCAAAATGGATAAAATAAATTGCATCTTAGTTGAGATTTGGGGGAGAAAATCAAGTGGGAAGACTTACTGAAGCATCTCTCACTGTGCTTGACACACAGAATGGACCCCTGTCAGTCTCCATCTCTAGCATTATTATCCAGGACTTCCCTATGTCAACTCATTATACCAGCAGGGATCTAGTAGTTTAGTGGTCTACATCCATAGGATAATCATGTTGAAATCCCTCACATAAGACCCAGTTCCAATCCCCTCTTTCCTACAAACTATTTCCTGTCTATCTCAGCATCCTGCAAATTGCTGCATCATATATTGTCCATTGTTGTCATGTGGCCCACAATTTAGCTCTTATGTCCTGATTCCTTTCTAGACTACAAATCACTTGAGGACAGATATTGTCTCATATATTTTGATTTCCAATACCTTTCACAATGCCCCACCTATAGTGGGGACTTAAAAATAAATGTCTCTATTGATATTTTGTTGGCATCTGGTGCCCACAAGACCCATAGTTAGATAATTTAAAGAGACTGAAATAGGGGAACCTTATATAAAATGTAACATGCATACCTAAACATTTATGTTAACTTCAAATAAATTATCAGAAAGGTAGTCTGCAAATAAACCCCACTATGGGTGCCATTAACCCAAAGTGGTGTCTATGAGTTCTGGCTGAGTTTGACCACCTAAGATTAAACTGTATGAAGTGTGTCATAACATCTTCCATGTTATTTGTGCTTAAAACTTCAACATGACTGTTGATTTCTTTTTCCTAATCCCTGCCCAAATCACAGTATCACACACTTCCTAATATAGATACTTATTACTTAACTGTGAGATCATCACCATTACAAAATGCCTGTTCTCCCCACGCCCAGTATACAATTCAGTTCTGTTTATAATTCAGTCTCCACACTGAGGCTTTAAAAATCTTTAAGTTCTAGAGTTGATGTAGCTTCCCAGCTCTCTTTTTTTTTAATCCTCGCCTGAGTATATTTTTCCATTGATTTTAGAGAGAGTGGAAAAGAGAGGGAAAGACAGAGAGAAACGTCAATGTGAGAGAAACATGGATTGGTTGCTTTCTGCACGTTCCCTGACCAGGGTTCAGGCCAGGGAGGAGCCTGCAACGGAGGTATGTGCTCTAGACCAGAATCGAACCCGGAACCCTTCAGTCTGCAGGCCGACACTATATCCACTGAGCCAAACTGGCTTGGGCAGCTTCCCAGCTCTTCCTCATCTTCCTTACATTGAAAACTGGCCCTAATACTGACATGTTCATACTGTGTTCTTTGGACCTTGACTTAGAGAAGGTTAGTGGTTCAAGGATAGACTCTTGACCCAACCTCTCCCAGGAACTTAAAATTGGACAAAGATATCACAAGTATGAGCCCCTGGCAGCTGTCATTTTATTGACTGCTTCTTGGATGAGAAGTTGCACCAATGAAGGCCTTTAGTGGAGATGACCAAGCCTGTCTAGTTGCTTTTTCCTGGGCTTCGTTTTTTAAATCTTCATTTCCCCCTGTATGCTAGAGTCAGTTTTTGCACCCCAAATGACACCAAGCATTTGTTTATACTACATAATTTAAGCATCATTTTCACTGGGCTGTTCTCATCAAGAGTTAAATATCATTATTATGAACTTACTCCCTTCACTCTCCTTCACATATTTCCTTTAATTATTACCATATGTGAGTCTAATATGACCCTATAGAGATGTAGCTAAGAGTGTGAGTCTTGGCATCACATTACCTAAATCCAAAACCTTGTTTAACAACTTATTAGCTGAGTGTCATGGACAAGCTACTTGAATTTTCTGTGCATCACATCCTTAGTCTCTAAAATAGGAATAATATTGATGGCATCTATTCATAGTGTCATTGTGAGGATCAGTAGGTAATATTCACAAAGGGCTTAGATTAATTCCTAGTAGATATTCAAGATTTAATAAATGGTACTATGATTTTTAATAGGTTTTTTCTGATTTATACATTATATTTTCCAACCTCTGGATTTCCTCCTGTTATTTCATTTCTATTTCCACAAAACTTAGTAATATCTATTGATCAAATCCAGCTTAAATGACACCGCCTCCTAAGAATCTCCGAGAGCCCCAGAAATTAAGTGACTTTCTTCCCATGGTACTCCCATAGCACTTCATCGTACCCCTTCCCCAGTTCTTGTCCAGAACAATTCCCACACTTTATCTTGTTTTTTATTATATATGTATATGCTCTATTTTTACTAATAGACTCTAAACTCAGAGGGGACCATGTCTATGTGTGATCTGTCTTCTGTTCTCTGCACTTAACCTAATGCAGCAAATTTAGCAGTCTCAAAAGAAATGTTAGCCAAAAGGAAAGCAAGAAAGAAGTACTTCATGTTTCACTCATATTCCCACCGTGTGAGAAATAAAGTATATAAATAGTATCTCTCTTTTTTTTTTACAAAAGAGGGAAATGGTTTGCTCAAATATATCCAGTGACTTAGTAACACATCAGGGGCTGCAGATCTGATGCTGATGTCATCCCAGAGTCTATTTTTCTCTAACTCATTCTATTTCTGAGCATGCCATTCTAGCCAGCTAACAACACACACTCTTAGTAAGAAATCGAGAAAGCAGAAGTCATTTTGATTGGTATTCAAATCAGGATGAATTTGTAATTTTAAGTGTGAATAAGAACACACTCCTTAGAAGACTGGAGAGTGAGGAGTCCTAGAAAGAGAAAGTAAAAATGTTTTCTGTTTTTTGTTGTTGTTTTCATGGAGGAAGTTCAAGTCGATATTCCTCTTCAACCCTTCCCTCTACTGTGACCCAAATTGGACATGTGGTGAAAGGCATGATCATAATATCGGGAGATCAAATGAAGCTGTGCCTAGTGGGGCCATTAAAATGTAAAGAAATTTATAGGTCAAGTCTGAAACTCAAGAACAGGGTGATAAGAAAGAAAGCATAATCTGTGACCAATATACATTAAAACTGCATAAATATTTTTCTTTCCTGAGGATGGAAATCAGTTCAGTTTGATAAGAAAAAAAATGACTAAATTTAAGATCTTTTTGGTTCCTCAGCTGATGTTTTCTTCTAATAAAATCTTCTCAATGGGAGTTTTGGATAAATCCAAGTCTGAATGTAATACTCCACTTTCATTTATTTTGTTTCATTTAAATATTTATTGGGGACGTGTTTTGAAGTAAAAGGAAACAGAATGTAGAAAAATCTCACTGCTCCCAGGATACAGAATGATTAAAAAAAGATGAAAGTGACTCTAATAAACTAGGGGCTGAATAAAACCTAGAATCTAATTAAATATACATAGACTGATAGACTATACTGTTGAACTTTGCCCTTGATTGGCTGACTACAACAGAAAAATGACCTGTGTCTTCCATGTTTGTTAATACTTTCTTATTATCAAATTGCTAGCAATTTTTCCTTCTAGAGTTCCACTAACTTTAAGAATAGGACTTCAAAATATTTTTTACTGTTCTTTTTATTTTCCATAATCTCTAATTTGCCCTCAAAATTTCCACTTGAAATACCCTTGAGATATTTTATTATGATTACAATACTATCATACTAAAGAATTTCTATGTTGAAGAAATTTGATATGTCACTTGTTCTTGTGTAGGCAATCAGACTGATGAAATCATTTTGTTGTGATAAAGTCATGCCTTGCTCCTTAAGTTACTACTGAACATGAATTGCTTCCAAAGATATAGTTGCTGTGGCCTAGTAGTTCCTAACTGATTCAGAGGAGAGCTGGAGCTCCCTCAATTTTTAGCTCTTGGTGACAGGAATGAGGAGTGCCCTGCTAGAGAAGACACAGAGAAGGGGAATTTAAAGGAGCTTCTCCTCTGCTTACCCTATTGCCATCCCACCTCAGTTTTCTTTTCCTTGGGTTCCCATACATTACAATCACTCATGACATTCTATCTAGCACTGGAATGAATAGAATCTCATTTCCTCTTTCTTATCCACTGTCCTAAAATTGCTTAGTAGGAGCAGTCATTTGTATTCTCAATAAATAAACATTTTTAATTACAGTTTTAACTGTAACCCTAAAGTCTAGATATAATAGTTGAATGTGGGGGAAAAATATCACAATGGCCCTAAACCTAAAAAGGGCCCATCAGGGGCGATGGCTTAATTCACCAAATGACATAAAAAGATGTTTTTGTCATTACCACATTAATTTCCATTCTCCTTGGGAAAATGATTTGGTGCTTGATTATAGTTAAAGTTTTGCTTGCGGTCTATGGAAAGACACGAGTGACATAGAGTGGCATGGGTAAACACAAACAGAGCCAAGGCAGATTCCTCAGGCCAGATGACATATTTATTGGCCAAATGAATTTGGAAAACTATTTGCAAGACCAGATCCATAAGCCTGAGATTTTTTGGATGTCTAAGCTAGGACATTATTTCAGAAGGCTCCGTGAAACCAGCAGCATATGCTTTTAACTTCTGTCTTTGAAAAGACCACTCTGTCTGCGCTTCTCAGACACACTCAACAAATAGGCCTTGGATTTATTTTGTTAATATTGACAGGAGAATGATATTGCACAAATAAACCAAAGCATCCAGAGCCCAGGCAGTTGAAACTAATCATGGGTGCTGCCAGATCCAGCAAATAAATAAATAAAAACAAATGGAACAGCAAACTGATGTTCAGGGAGATATAATCAAACCATGGAATTAAGGTTAAAAAATACATCACCTTCAGGTAAATTTATAAAAAAAAAATAGATTTCCATCAGGCAAATTTATGAGGGAGGAAAAATGAATCTTTTTTTGGACCACATGCTAGGAGTCATCACATTTGGAATATGCTAGAACCTTGGTTCTTAAAGCATGGGAATTTTTTTTTAAAATCCTATTCCCAGGGTGCTCTCAAGAATAACTGAACACAATCCTGAACTCCAGGTTTCTCTACAAATAGTTTATTGCAAATCCAATAAGCATCTCAGCCTCAGCAACTCCAGAAGAGAATTCCTGAACCCCCTCCAAATTCAATTACAAAATACTCTTTCAAAATCTGTTCTTACTCAGGCACTCATATAGATTAAACAGCTCAAGCATTCACCTAGTTGCTCATTCTAATAACTGGGAGTTACCTCCTCTATTTTTTTCAATCTCATATTCAATGCGCCACCTAAATTTATACCTATGCCTTCAAAACATCTGAACATAGCCACTTCTCACCACCTCCACTGCCACCATCCAAGTCAAGGTTGCCATTTTCTCATTCCTGACATGCCAGACACCTAACTGGTCTCCCTCCATCCACGAGCTAGCTAAGAAGGACACTGATAAGCTGCCTATCTTTTCAATCTTCCTTTTAGTTTCCCCTTCACTTGGGATTTTAGTAATAAGGACAACATTGCCCACCTTCAACCACTGTTGCGCTGGCTACTCTCTTTTTGTGGAAATAGTGTGTTCAAACATCACCCAAAGATGCCTTCTCTTTGTGTCTGTACTGCTCTCTTATAGATTAATTATCACTACTTGACATTATTTTTTTAATTTATTTTTTTCTTTATTGATTAAGGTATTACATATGTGTCCTTATCGCCCCATTACCCTCCACCCCACTACTCATGCCCTCACCCCCCTGTTGTCTTTGTCCATTGGTTAGGCTTATATGCATGCATACAAGTCCTTTGGTTGATCTCTCCCCTACCCCCACCCTCCCCTATCTTCCCTCTGAGGTTTGATGGTCTGATCGATGCTTCTCTGTCTCTGGATCTGTTTTTGTTCATCAGTTTATGTTGTTCATTATATTCCACAAATGAGTGAGATCATGTGATATTTATCTTTCTATGACTGGCTTATTTCGCTTAGCATAATGCTCTCCAGTTCCATCCATGCTATTGGAAATGGTAGTATTCCATTGTGTAGCTGTACCACAGTTTTTTAATCCACTCATCTGCTGATGGGCACTTAGGCTGTTTCCACATCTTAGGTATGGTAAATTGTGCTGCTATGAACATAAGGGTGCATATATCCTTTCTGATTGGTGTTTCTAGTTTCTTGGGATATATTCCTAGAAGTGGGATCACTGGGTCAAATGGAAGTTCCACTTTTAGTTTTTTTAGGAAACTCTATACTGTTCTCCACAGTGGCTGCACCAGTCTGCATTCCCACCAGCAGTGCACGAGGGTTCCTTTTTCTTCGCATCCTCTCTAGCGCTTGTCATTTGTTGATTTGTTGATGATAGCCATTCTGACAGGTGTGAGATGGTACTGAATTGTCATTTTGATTTGCATCTCTCAGATGATTAGTGACTTTGAGCATGTTTTCATATGTCTCTTGGCCTTCCTTATGTCTTCTTTTGAAAAGTATCTATTTAGGTCAGATGCCCATTGTTTGATTATCTTCCTTTTGTTAAGTTGTATGAGTTCCCTGTAAATGTTGGAGATTCAACCCTTATCGGTGATAACATTGGCAAATATGTTCTCCCATGCAATGGGCTTTCTTATTATTTTGTTGATGGTTTCTTTTGTTGTGCAAAAGCTTTTTATTTTGATGTAGTCTAATTTGTTTATTTTCTCTTTAGTTTCCATTGCCCTAGGAGCTGTGTCTGTGAAGAAATTGCTTAGGCATATGTCTGAGATTTTGCTGCCTGTGGATTCCTCTAGTATTTTTATGGTTTCCTGTCTTATGTTTAAGTCCTTTATCCATTTTGAGTTTATTTTTGTGTATGGTGTAAGTTGGTGGTCTAGTTTCATATTTTTGCATGTATCTTTGAAATTATTTTAAAATGATTGTTCCTGTCCTTTGCCCCTCCCTCTTTAGAATTTAGGTCTGAGTCTTTGTCTTATTCCCTATTGTATCCACAAAAATCTGAAATAGTGCTTTACCACAGCAGAAGCACAATAATGACTTGTATTTCATAAAAATTCCCCAAGTGTTCTACTTTTGATTACATTACAAATTGCTTGTCAATAGTCACTAAATTCTGTAATGCCAAGAGTGATCTAGAAAGCACATGCTACACTTTTGTATGAAATATTTACTATATGTATTGCTTTAGACTAGTGGTTCTCAACTTTTCTAATGCCGCGACCCTTTAATACAGTTCCTCATGTTGTGGTGACCCCCAACCATAAAATTATTTTCGTTGCTACTTCATAACTGTAATTTTGCTACTGTTAATGAATTGTAATGTAAATATCTGTGTTTTCCGATGGTCTTAGGCTCTACAGCAGCAGTTCTCAACCTGTGGGTCGCGACTCACAGGTTGAGCACCACTAGCAGGGTCACCTAAGACCATTGGAAAACACAGATATTTACATTATGATTCATTAACAGTAGCAAAATTACAGTTATGAAGTAGCAACTAAAATAATTTTATGGTTGGGGGTCACCACAACATGAGGAACTGTATTAAAGGGTCGTGGCATTAGAAAGGTTGAGAACCACTACTTTAGACTGTCTAAGACTAAAACTGGGCCTAAACCAGCAGTCAGACATCCCCCAAGGGGTCCCTGATTGCGAGAGGGTGCATGCCAGGTTGAGGGACCTCCTCTCCCCCCATGCACGAATTTTGTGCACCAGTCATCTAGTAACATAATAATTCTATTTTCTATCTTATTGGAATGTTATTTTTGAGGAAGAAGAGACACAGCCTGAATCGAGTGAGTGTTGCCCAAACATTTTCTTTTCAGATAATTAACAACAACATGAAACATTGGAGTGCTCTAGAGAAGTAGAGGGCAGAAGGATAAATGAACTCCCACCACTAGGGGATTCAATCTTGATTCTTTCCTTTGAACTGTTTTTCTGATCATCAGTTTATTCATCTATAAAGTGGGTCTACTAAACTAAGCTCTCAGAGTTATTCTGATAGTTAAAAAATATATGAAATGTGCATTTAGTCATATAAGTGAAAGATTCCTGGTCCCCTTTTCTGATCCTACTTATACATACAGACCTATAGATACACATGCATACACACAGAAACACTCACAGACCCACATAACTTTGATTGGCACCTGAAAGGCATCATACATGTTGGGTTCCTCTAGTCCTTCCTCTTATTTCTCTTCCAGCAACATCTTGAAGGTCATTTAACATTGAACAAGGTAGGAATAAATGCACAAGGGGCCCCTACCCCCTTGCTCCCCACTTTTTACAGAGGCCTCTGTTTCCCAGGGCATTTCAAAACCCCTGGTTAATACAGCAGTGTTTGTTTTCTAGAAGTCGAACTATTTAAGTGTGAAAGTTAACTTGCAGAGGCACATGATGGATTTCCTGGCGAGGCAAGTCTGTAATACTGCCTTTCTCTGGGAGATGTTATTGGCTTTTCCCTCGGATTTGTCTGGTACCATTTTTAAAGTGAAACCTCCGATGGGCAGTTGGAATGCAGAATGAGATCCTGCCTTGTGCTACTTTTCACAGGTCGCTGGTGCTGCGGGGTTTCCCTGCGGATGGCGAGGGAGGGACAGGAAGTCGCAGGTGTCACCCTCAAAGTGAAGGATGGCACCCGGCTTTGTTGTTAACAGGAGTCCTGTTATAATAGCTCCATATCTCACAGTTAGAATGGCGAGACCGCGCGCAATTATGGGATATTTTAGCTAAGCAGAAGTGCCTCTTCAGTATGAAGATCACTCAATTCTTTGAAAGCTCAAGAGCAGAAACGACTTCCTTATAAAGTCAGACTTGGGAAATCAGTGCTGTACATCAGCGTTTTTGCCCTGAAAACTTTATGCCTGCTGATTAGTCTGCATTGGGAGAAATAGTCAGAATTCCTGGTAGTGCTATTACTAATAGAGAAGAACATGGTGTGGGGAATGAGCAGGATGACAGGGGAGGATCTGCTCTGAGTATGTCTCCAGAGGGAGAGGTATGAAGCATCCACTTATTTTTATTTTATTTTAATCTATTTTTATTTATTTCAGAGAGGCAGGAAGAGGGGGAGAGAGAGAGAGAGAGAGAGAGAGAGAGAGAGAGAGAGAGAGAGAGAAACATCAGTGATGAGAAAGAATCATTACTTGGCTGCCTCCTACACACCCCACACTGGGGATCGAGCCCGCAACCCTGGCATGTGCCCTGATCTGGAATCGAACTGTGACCTCCTGGTTCATAGGTTCATGCTCAACCATTGAGCAAAGCCTGCTGGGCTGAAGCATCCACTTAGAAGGGGGACCTGGAGATAGAGCCATTTCTGTGACTGTAATAAAGCAGAGGGAGAGTACTATTTCTGTAAAAACTGCATTGGAGTCTAAGTCATTTTCTGGAATTCAGGATTTAGACTGGAGTCTCATACAAAAACTTTGCTAAGGAATCTTAGAGATAACTTCCTATGCACTCCTTTCTTTTGTGTATAACAAACAAACTGTGGCTTTCCCATCTTTTATCCATTAGCACCCAATGTCGGGGCTTCCTGCCTGTCTCCATAAACAAAAGAAGCCTGTGGCCTGGCCGAGTTTTCTCCTAAAGTTGGTGGCCTGCAGACCAACTGGCAGGCACTACTTGGTGAGCTTTTATTTTGAAACAAGAACACAGTTTTCAACTTAATCTGCTTAGACTCTCAGTGATCTTCATGCATTTGGCTTAGGTAAGTTTCAAGCATTGAATGAATAATTATTATGAGATTGCAGTTATCTGCTTGGAAATTAATGGTTTTCTCACAAGAAGGGGTGAATGTTTTAAACTAATGGTGTTCCTTCATCATCAGTGTTTAGCAGAAATGCTTCTGAAGCACTTAACCTGCCAGTTCAGAATAAGTTATGAATATGTTTGCCTCTAAAACTTGACAAAACATATTATTATCAAGGCAAGATTATTTGAAATAAGGGAATTAATTTCAAGAAAGTACTCTTTATTTCTATCTTTATAACCCTTCTCTTTAGCTTTGTGCCTAAGAACCAATCACTAGGACAGTCAAACTTAGGAAAGTCATGGAGTTAACAGTCCCAACTAAGAGGACTGTTTGCACACAGATTTATTGATTGATTGATACATCTATTTATTAAAAAAAAATAAATAAATGCACTGGCACCTCCTATATACCAGACAATGTTCTAGGCACCAGGGAAACAATGAATAAAGTAGCCAAATGTCATATCCTGGTAGAATTTACACCCTAATACATCTGTTCAAGAAGTGTCTACACCCAGGTTCCTTGGTGTTCCAATATTTCAGTTTTTCCAACAGAAAAGTTAAGCTAGGGAGAGAGATTATTTTTTTCTTGTTGAAATGACAGATTCCAGGAAACTTAGAACTGAAAGGGATGCTATAGATGACTTGTTTGAAGCACACAGGTCTCTTTACATGAGTACAAGGAGACTCCAGAAAATGACAGGACTAACCCAAGGTCCTGATGTGGCTCAGTAGCAAATATTTTAGAGCAACCAGGGTTCTATACTGTGTTTCCTAGGGCTGCCAAAACCAACCAACCAACCAAAAAAACCCCATAAAAAAACAAAAAACAAACAAACAACAACAACAAAAAGCCACAGCGAAGTGGTGGCTTAAAACAGGAGCAATCTATTCTCCCCATAGTTCTAGTGGCTAGATGTCTGAGATCAGTTGATAGGTTGGTTACTTCTAGAGGTTCTAGAGGAGAATCTGCTCAATGCCTCTCAACTAGCTTCTGGTGGGAGCCATTAATCCTTGGCTTATAGCTACCTCTTTCTCATCTCTGTCTCTGTCATCCTGTGCCATTTTTCCTGTGTGTCTCTGTGTCCCTGTGTCTTCACATGACATTCTTATAAACACATATGTCATTGGATTTGAGACCTACCCTAATTTAGTATTATCTCAACTTTATTACATCTTCCAAGACTGTTTTCAATGAAGTCACATTCATAGGTACCAGGGCTTAGAGCTTCACGCAGTTCGATCCACAGCATGTACTTTGCGAGGCGCTCTTTAGACAACACCAAGCTGCTTCCATCTTTGAGGAAGTATCTGCTTTCATTGTAATGTTTTCTGATGTGGATATTTGGAAAGAACTCTTGGAGTTAAAGGAAACAACCTGGATTTTAACAACCACCTACTATCTCACTTCTAAAAAACATATATGAAGCTGATTATGATTTTGAGTAGTGTATGTAAAATTTTTGCAAAGTAGAATGGCAGCATATTTATGTCTACTATACTGCATTTTCCTTAATTATGTGCCTAATCCCAATTCTGTCCAGTTTCTTAAACAACTAAAATCTGCAAACTAAAAAGAAGAAAAATCCATAATGCTAATTAAAATTAGTGGTGCTCACTTCCGCATCCCTCCCCCACCCCGAGCCCCCAAGGGAAAGGAGTCTTGGTTTCCACTTCCTCCACGATTCCTCAGCTCAGTAAGTTCTGGGACGGCTAACTTCCTGTCCTGGGCAGACAAAACTCACTCCAGAGATCCTAACTCACCAGTAAGATATTTCCCAAACACAGTAAAAGTTGTTCCAAATGCTGCAAATCATACATGATCTGGGCCATGAGTACCTCGAATGATTTCATTTACAAGCACATAAAACATACTGTAATTTGAACTGCAGCCTTGTAAGGAAGGGGTCAGGGCACCACTCACTCTGCTATGCGAGGCGGACCTGGCACAGCATTCGCCAAGACTTTTTACTCTTTCCTCTTTCTACTTGAAAAAAAAAACACACACAAAAACCATTAATAATGTTTAATCAGGATGACACAAGTGACTAAAATATTATCCACTGATTGCCATGGAAAATAAGCTTTAAATGTTTCTATCATAACTTGATTTCCCATAAATTAGGCACAAGATCAAAAAAAAGTTCATGCTGATTGAGAAAAAGCATAAAGAAATTATTAATAAACTATGGATTAAGAATCTGACTGCCCTAGAAGGAATCAAACAAGAAATGTAGATGTTAATAAAACAAGACAGATGTATTAAAATAAGATTTCTTTATTCAAAGGCTGAATCAATTTTCTGGGAGAAATTAAAATACCCTTTTAGACGTCTTTTAGGTGTCACTTTATGTCTTCTTAGCTCACTACTCTTTGTTCTAAATGCCATGGAGATGACCAGATCTCTGATTAATTTCACACAAGCACAACCTATTCGTGTCCCTATTCCAATACCTCCCCCCCAGCCTGGGCATCCTCTGATAGGGTGACCAACTTGTCCTGGTTCACTGAGAACCTGCCTGCTTTTTGCACTGAGAGTCTCTCATTCTGTGAAATACCTCTGTCCTGGCCACACCAGATCAGTTGGTCACCTAACTGGACCCTGACGCTTGAGACACCATGGAATCTAGGTCAATGTCCATGCAAGTGTGGGTGCTTAATATTCTATGGGGTGAACTTTTGTCTAGTGGAAGTTGGGAGCTGATGGATAAATTCTTCCTCCTTTCTTCTCTGGGGCTGACTGTTCTGACATGTGGTTTATGTGGCTTCTCAGAGGATGATGGCTCCATAGGGTTGAGCAACTAGTTGTATTTCGAGGCAGCACCTGAATTGGCTTTCCCTCTTTCCCCACTTTAAGCTCTTTTCCCTGGGTTTTCACTTCAGAATAAAGTAACAGCACAGAAGCTCTTTGCTCCAGGCTTCTCTTTTAGTGAACACAGGCTACAAAAGTGGGCACACAGAAGTAAATCTAGAAAATAAACCCTCAGGGTCAGATTGTGGGGCTAGTTTCTTCATGGCAATAAGCCCTTCACAGCTGGTATGACTAGGGCACCTATAACATCCCAGTTACTCAGGCATCCATCCGTGGTTAGTTGGGGTAAGGTGCAGGAAGAAGGTGAGGCATTGGGATATGCTACAGCAAGGGTACTTGGAATGCATGGGGACAATAATAATTATAAGGATTGTGAAGTGAGCTCCTCTCTCTTAACTGCACTGAAAGTCTTAGTCATAATGATAGGCTCAGAGCAATCAGTTGTCAACTCACTCTGTGCTATGAAAGTCAATAGGCAATAGTGTGGTGAAGGCCTGAAGGGAAGGGTGGGCAGACTAGAAGGGCTCAATGGGGAAAAAGGGGGATGCAAATGTAATACTTTCAATAATAAAGATTTTAAAAAAATAAAGTCAATATTCTTCTATGGCAACTTTTAAAGACATTTTTTTTTTAATTTTCTGCAAACACTGGGCATACTATGCTAAATCTCAAGATCAGGATGTAGTTATAAGGATGGCATAGTTGCAAAAAAGACAGAATGCCAATACTTGATAGGTCTTCTATGTCCAAGGCAGGAATCATACAGGGCTATAGAAATGGTTGACACTAAAAAATCTTAAAACTCAGATTTTTCTAAACCCTCTGGGTGGCATAATCAGAGCCTTCCACTTGACAAGGGAGAGAGCAGCCTCCCTGTGCTTTGAGACTTCCCTTGAAGCAGGTGACTTGCAGGATTAAGCTTGTGCACATGAAGATCTGCCCTTGCTGTCTGTCCCTCTTTGACATAAGTCTGATAGCCAGTGTTAGATCTTAACACAGCACAGGCAGGGAAATATGCTACATTTCCTGCTCCAGAAGGGAATTACATGCTCAAGACATTGTAGCTTCTGGCTGATACATGCCAGCCAGAATCAAAACAGGGAAAGGAGTGGTTCTTGAGGGCCCTGGGGTAGGAGGCATGAGAAATAAGGCTGGACGGGGAGAATGTATCACCTTAGAGAAACCCATCCATGGCTGGAGAGTCAATATTCAGGCAAAACCACCAAACAGTCTGTTGGAGCAGCTACTTAAAGCTTAGACCTGATGATATCTACCCTGAGAAGTAATATCAGAGGATCAAAGGGTATTTCCACTTTTTTCCCATGAATCACCAGTTGATGTATTAAAACACACTAACTCCTAGGGGACGTTTCTTGGGCGAATAGGTTGTGACAGCATTTTCTCTTCTAAGAGGACAGAGGGACATTTTCAGGAGGCAATGACGTACAGAATGTTTGCAGAGAAGCACTGCTGTTGGAGATGATGGCTTCTGGACCCAGCTCAGTTCCTGTCCATCCCCTGTTCATTGTTCCTTTGGGAGCTCTGCTGAGCAGTCCCAGGTGCAGGAGGCCATCACAGACACAGATATCCCAAATACCACAGCATCTCCATGGGGTTCCAAGAACTACTGCCAAGGACCAGACCAATCCAAGGACTGGACACCTTCTCACTGGAGGAACACAGAACCTTATATCCACAGCTTAGCGCTCAGTTACAAATTTATGTATCTGATATGTGTTGAGACGAAGCAGGCAGGAAAAATTTGTTTTCCCTGGACATCCCTTAATGAAAACAAATACACAAATAAATTATTAAGTTTCCATTTATTTCTTGACTTCTAGGTATGTTCCAAAAAAATTGCTAAGAACAAATAAATTTATTCGAGGAGTTTTAACTCAGAAATAGTACAGTTTTCTGACTTTGGATTTATGTATGGGACAAAAATCAGTGCCCTTGAAAGCCTCATTTCTTTTCTCCCCTCTGTCTGTCTGTCTCTGTTATATCTCTTAAATTCAGTGCCCCCAATGCCCAAATATGTTTGAAAGACCTAGGCTTCTTTGCCTGCCCATTTCTTTTTCTCTCTCTTGGCCAAGGACTGCAGGGGAAACCATTTCCAGGAATGCTCCACGCCTTCTTTTCTCCCCTGAGGCTACTTTTGTAAGCTCTACAAAAATGCAAAGTGAAAACTTCATTTAAGAATCCATGCATATATGCACAACCAACAGACTCAAGACACTAGGGGGGTGGGGGGGGACGGGGGGGGGGGGGGACGAGGGCAATTGCTGGAAGGTAGGGGAGGCGGAGGGAGGTCAGTGGAGAAAAAACAAGACAGACATATGTACTACTATTTCTAATACCTTAAACAATAAAATTAAAAAAAGAAAGCATTAAATTATAACAATAAATTGAATTAATAATAAAAAATAAAAAAAAAGAATTCTGAAACCCCTCTTTCTCTATGACTAGCTATGCAAACCCAGGTTCCTATCCCATAACAATCCCAAACGTTCCAAGTTCAATAATGATCTGTCCATTTAGTGTGTTAAGTTGCTCTTTTATTCAGGTGAAGGTTGCTTAATTGCCTTTATTGAGTCTCTTTTGCTGCTGTTGCTTCCTCTCCTTTAAATGCAATCTCATTTGTTCTCCAGCCACTCACGAGTACATCTATGCCAGGATCACATGTGAGCTGGACAGCAGGACAGGTGCTATGCAAGCGTCTCCCATACCTCGCTGCCAGTGCACCTCCAACACTCTTGCTCCCCAGCTGCCACCACAGCTCTGCTAAAGTGTCTCTGGGCAGATATACAGCCCCAGGCAGACATGGCCGGTTCTGAGGAAGCTTAGGAATTCAGAGGAACATCTGTGACATAGACAAAGCTGTGTATTTCCATTTACGGGGTATGGATGATTTGAACTTGACAGAAACATCTGCACACTGACATGTCTCTGTTAGGATTCAAACCCTCAGTAGACAGAGAGCTATAATTGTTTGGATTTAAATGGAATACTGTAGATGGGCACTTGTGACAGTAAAACATGCCCTTATAGAGGTTTACCATTTAGATACATTTATTTATCCATTAATTTAGCTATTCAAAACAAATTCCTTATACCCTCCAAGTGATGTGTTAAGCACTCAAGACATCAGGGAATGCTTCTCTTCAATACTTAGTGGACCTCACCTGGAACTGAAAATTGAATCTGGTGCTTGAAGTTCATTGGCAGGTAATTTGAGTGTGAACTTTGAAAATAGCCACAATAAGGGTGATTGTGAATATTAAATTATATTTGGCATATTCTGCTTTTATGTGAAAGGGGTTTTTAAACTTATAATTGGGAAGACATGAGTCTCGCATGCCTTGACATATCTTGTATGTCTTAAAATTATTCCCGGTTGATTTTACATCATGGTGGTCAATCTCTGTAGTTTTCGCCATTATTGATCAACTTGTCACGGAGGAAAATGAAATAACTCAGAGCTGTTGAAAGGAATGTGGACCAAAAAGGACTTTTATAAAAAAGTAACCTCCTAGCCGAAACCGGTTTGGCTCAGTGGATAGAGCGTCGGCCTGCGGACTGAAGGGTCCCGGGTTCGATTCCGGTCAAGGGCATGTACCTTGGTTGCGGGCACATCCCCAGTGGGGGGTGTGCAGGAGGCAGCTGATCGATGTTTCTCTCTCATCGATGTTTCTGGCTCTCTATCCCTCTCCCTTCCTCTCTGTAAAATATATTAAAAATAAATAAATAAATAAATAAAAATAAAAAAGTAACCTCCTAGAATGATCTGATCATACATTTCTAACTTGGCAGGTCATGGTGGGTAGTCACATCCCCGTCATATAACATAATATAATGTATTTTACCATTATATTCCAGCCTTTTTAGTCAAAGGCGTATATTTGCCTTAAGCAAGCCCTGTTCGTTGCATCTAGATTGACATACCTTTGAAATATCCCCTCTCAGACCCCTCCTTCTAATACCTGACCACCCTTTCAAAGCACCCTCAAAAGCACACATAATCTTAATCCAACCCCCACCTTGCTTTCTCCCACCTCCATGTAATCTTCCTTATGTCCCTTCCTTAATTTCAAATGCATAAAAGAAACTGCAAAACTATCCTTCTCTGGGGCATTTGAGATCTTGCCCCCTGGCATATGTCATCAGTTTGGCTCAAATATACTCTTATAAAAATTCTCTCCAGGTTTGCATATTTACATCCATAGGAAGATACTTTCAAAGCTGATGACAGGGCCATCCAGTGACCTGAGGGGGACCAGGCTGGTGGAATTGTGCAGACAGCAGCTTTGGGGCACCAGGCTTCCTTCCTTGAGGATCACCGGGTTCAGAAGGCATTTATCACTTCAGTTTTCATGTTTTTCATTCCTATTCATAAGTAGGATCGTTGGTCCTCAATAAAACAAAATAATGCTTAAAGAAAACATCCAATTCCCTTGCCTGTGTTCTCAAGGAAAATAAAAGACAGAAAAAGACAATTGTATTAAAACATTTTCATCTTCTTTCCCCCTCATTTTTCAAAAGTATCCTGTTCTACTCCATGATCTCTACATTAAAAATTGGGGGTGGGGTGTGAGCTTCTCAGAGAGAGCATGGGGGTGCAGCTTCTAAACGTAAATTAAAATAAATTACCAGAAGTAGCTGAGAAAATGTATGGAACTCTAAAACATAAATGAACAAAAAGTAGATAATTGCCTTTCCCTCCCCCACTTTACAGTCAGTCCTTTAGGTGATATTTCAGAGAGTTGAGGGCAGCTAAGTTCTTTTTTGTGGAATAGGGCAGGCATTTGCCATTGACTCCCTGTCAGCCAATCAAGATGAGCCATCCAGACCGCTTTGATGTAACATAAGTTGGAGAGTAGCAGGTGGCCTCCCCTGCTGTTTATAGTGCAGCTTGGGGAGTTCTGTCAGATGTAGCAGCTCCTCTTTATCTGCGTGGAATCTGTGTAAATCACAAAAGAACAGATGGAAAAACAGTCACAGACCTATGTTCACCTCTTAGAAGCAGCTCGTAAACCTCCACACACCACCCGCTCTGTTTTAAAAAAACAACCTTCAGTGGGTTGTTCACCCAACTGCTACAGGGAAATCATTTTGTTTATAAAAACATCTAAATATGTGAATTAGACAAAGAAAACAAAAACAGCCAGTGGCTTAAATGATCACAGCTGCTATATATATGTATTTTACCATTATATTCCAGATTTAGGTTAAGTAAACACAGAAAAATTAGAAATTATCCCTCATCTATCAGTTCTAAACATCTGTAGCATGTCTTGGTGCTGCCAGATGATGCCAGTGGTTTAATATGATTGCTCATTTGATTGTTGTTTTTTAAATGCGATTATGAAATCACTTGTTAATATTTTTTTCCTAAGAACTCTAAGTGTCTAAGTAAACCGTATGTACTATAATATTGGAAACCACCAAAGAAAAACTGAAAAGCTGAAAAAAAATTGATTTTGAAAGTATTTTACTTGAATTCTATGTAATTGAAGGATATATTTTTGATCTGCACATTTACCACTTGTATTTGTGCTGTTTACTCAAAATACAGTGTGCGGTTCGTTTGCTGTCATATATATAATAGCATAATATGCTAATTAGACCGGACATCCTTCTGGGACAAAGCTGGGGTTGCAGCCATGGGACTGAGGCAGCCATGGCTGTGAAGGCCTACTCTTGCACGAATTTCGTGCACCGGGCCTCTAAAGTTATATATGTATAACTTTAGAGGCCCGGTGTACGAAATTGTTTTGTTTTGTTTTTGACCAAGTGCTACTGCTCTATTCATGACATATATGTAAGGCCATGTACCTAATCAAGTTTGTAGGAAAATATTAACTTTATTCATTTAAAAAGTTGTTTAAAATTTAGCCAGGAAATGGAAAGAGGATAAAAATCTTCCTAGTCCTAAAAGAGGGAATGGCAGAAACAAAGGCACCAATGAATGAGACAGAGGAGGGCATGTACCCCACCCCAACATTTTCAGTGTGTAATTTGTAAGACAAGGCGTTGAAAGAGATGAAACTATAGGTTAGCTAGGTCTTGACCACAGAGGGCCTTACAGGTCTCATGAAAAACAAGGGCTTTGACCTGGATGTGATCAAAGCTGCCTACTGAGGGTTGGCTTTAATCTTTTTATAAATTTAAAATCTGTACAAGTATTACATTTAAAAACACATAAATTGTCCAAAGACTTAAAGGGCGCAGAAGTTGTCCATTAAAGTGCATTGCTAGTCAGAAATGAAACAATTTCTGTTTTCTTGGGGATTGTTATAGAGTAGAAATATTGTTATAAAAAATCCTATTGTATAGCAATAAATTTATAAAACAGGGACAACCAAGTCTTGAAAACAACACAATAGTGAAGTTCAGGGTTAGTAGAAGTGAATACCCTTACAGAAGTATTCCAAGACGCTTCTTTTTTTGTAAACCCCAAGAGGGCAGGAAGAACATAGGAACTGTTTCCAGAACTTCATAAATTATTTTTTTTTAAATTCATGTCCCGAGAGGACAATATATTAGACCATTGGGTCTCAACTGGGGGAAATATTTTCCACTAGGGGACACTTGGTAGTGTCTGGAGACATTTTTGTTGTTATAAGTGGTGGGAAAGTATGTTATTGACATCTAGTGCGTAGAGGTCAATGATACTGTTAAACATAGGATAGCCCCATATAAAAAATAATTTTCAGCCTAAACATCAATAGTTCTGGAGTTGAGAACCCTGTTTTAGATATTTTAAGCATATTCTTTATTGTCAAGAGAAATATACTTCACAATTTCATCATATCTAATCTTGTGCATTTTGGAGCAGCAAAAGGTTGTTCTTAAGATCATCAAACACATGATCTTCCTATATAATGAATTCTTCCTTAAAGAGAATCTTACAAAATCCTATTATAATTTTTAGTACTGAATATTTTTAGAAAGTTGCCAATGCAAAATAGTCGCTTTATTAAATTAAATCATGCTTGAAATAAAAGTGTTATTTTTAATAAAGAGTTATCCACTTATAAATCTTTGTTTTGAGTTAAAGCATGGTCAAATCATTTCATCTGAGCTAGTCTGAGGCAATTAAACATTATATTTCTGGATACCATATTGAAGTATCTTTTGTATCAAAACATCAGTGGAGAAAGGACCAGATTCTCATTATATGAGCTGTAGATTCTCTAAATAATTAACTTTTTTTAGTCAGACATATTTTATGATGTATTTTGGACCATTAGGAATACTTACCTTGTTAGTTCCTTGTAATACAAAATGAAAAAGGAAATTTTCAAAGTGAAAATTTCTTTCCTTTCAGGCATTCATTCACTTTTGGTATTCTCTGTTAATTAAAGCTCTCATTTGTCACAACAAAGATTACTATAAGGAAACCTATTTTTCCTTATTTCTACTGGAAGATATTGAGATTACCTTTCCTTTTCATCATTATGCTAAAAAGTTAAAAAAAAATAGACAAGAATATATTCTTGTTTTGTGTTGCTTTATTTACTAGAGGCCCAGTGCACAAAATTTGTGCATGGGTAGGATCCCTAGGCCTGGCCAGCAATCAGGGCCAATCAGATTTACTGCCTCTCTGCCTTCTCCTTCCTTTGCCTCCACCTCCTCCCCGCCTCCTCCTTCCCTTGCTCCCTCAGTGACCTGCCACCACCACCGCTGGTCACCCACCATGTTCCACGCCACCCCTTCGTGGTCAGTTCACGTCACAGCAAGTGATCGAACTCCCAGTCTCCCAGTTGAACTCCCGAGGGGACACTTTGCATATTAGCCTTTTATATAGATATAGATTTATTATTTATTTATTGATTGATTGATTGATTTTGGTAAATGTGAAGTGATGTTAAATAACTGAAACACTAGGAAAGATCAACAACCATACAAAGGTAATTATCAAAGATCAAATTGTCTAAAACCATATAGTAATGGCATTTTGGTTTACCATCTTCCCTTTTATTGTTGGTAAATGGGGTAGGTGAGGTTTTGATGCCTACTCTTCTCTCTCAGATCTCTGACAGAGGACATGAGGTAACTGCAGCTCTCAGATTTAATCCTGAATTTGGATCTCCAAAAAATATCTCATTGAAGCAACATAGAACATCTAGTAAGTGAAGAACTTTTCTTAATACTTATTTGCTAAAGGTTTAAAAATGTGGCTGACCTTTTAATATGTAGCTCTGTGTAAAGAAGGTGGTATCTTAAAAGTTGGTTATCCTTTTAATCATAAAAACTTGAGTCATTAGTTTTGCAAAGTGTTCCTTGAAAACAAAGTTTCCAAGATTACATGGACATGTAATATTTGGAAAATCAACCCAGTTTATCATTCCCTTAGACAGTCTCAATACACATAGTAAAACAACACACAACAAAAGCCTTCTGATTTTATTTATCCCAACATGTCTCAAAGCTATTAACATATTGTGAAGCTAATGTTCCAAGTAACAAATTTTAGAAAAAAAAAATTAGAATATCTAGTCCCACTCTTCTATTTGATTCTCATTTTGATTTAATTACATCCTAAGTCTTGTTTCCTAACTACTTACTACTTAATTTTCTTTTAGCACTTCTGTCAGAGGTGTGAACAGGACAGGAGGTAACATTTAGATTTTTCTTCATTATATTTTTATAAATTATTCAGTGAGGATAGGACACTGGTAAATTTTTCTTACAATCCCAGAACCCATACCCTGAGACAGACAGAAATGATAAGAAATCTGCACAAACAGCAGCATCCAATGTAACATTTCGACCTCTTTTGTGTAAAAGTAGAACACCACATTTAAGATTTGAGTGGCATTTCTCTTTTGACAATTTGGCACACACTTGCACTAAATAGAGGGAGCGTTTGTTGCACACATGTGTGACCAAAGTTAATGCTCACCTAATAGTCACATCACTGCTGTCCTTGGTGGATGAAGATGATGTTTATCCTTTCGTTTAGCTTGATTGTTAAATTTAGTGCTGCATCGGTAGTTTTTCCTCCACTTTCTTCTGAAGACCTCATTTTAGGGCTCTGCCCCCTCATCTAAACAAATAACAAAAGTTGTGGAGAACTAAGTCTCATGGGGCAAGGTGAAGAATGGGAGTTGTTCTAACTCCAAATCATCCTGTAGCTCTACCATCCAGGTTCCCTCCATTGGAAGTGACGAACATGTTCTGATCAGAGTGTAAATTGGCATGCACCTTCCTCCGAAATGCAATAAAGTTAGAGAAGATTAGATGATTTTTAAAAATGTATCATTATTCATAGTCACTGCTTCCTCTGCACTTCTGCGTACCATCTGGTCCTGATGGTCCAAGTGCCAAAATACCATAAGGAAAGTTGTTTTTGTGGTATTTCCAGTCCAACCAGAATCAGAAAGTACCAGAATTCTCTTGAGAAAAGCTGCTGTCATAGGACACAAAGCCCAGTTTGTCAAACCAAAGAGTTTAAGAAGAAAAGTAGCTGAAATAAAATTACCACCCACATTTAAATGCTGAACAAAGGGAGTGTTCTGGGTTTGGGGTTTACCAGATATCTTGCATGATAATTAAAAAGACACACTACCAACTGCTCATAAATGTTACCCCATTTCTTTATAAACTACATTTTTCTTTCTACTCCTTAATTTATCTCTATTATCCTTATACATTGATTTTTTTTTAAGGAAAATCTTTATGGATAAATAAAGTAATGAAATTTCCAGTAAGAACTGATTAAGAAAAAAACAACACATTATGAATACCCATTGAATGGATGTCAATTTTGAAAGCCTTTATGGGGCCCTGGCCAGGTGGCTTACTTAGTTGGAACATTGTCCGATATACCAAAAGACTGAAGTTTTGATTCCTGATCAGGGCACATACCTAGGCTGCAGGTTCAATTCCCAGTTGGTGTTCATATGAGAGAGGCAAACAACTGATGTTTCCCTTTCATAGCAATCTCTCTCTCTCTCTCTCTCTCTCTCTCTCTCTCTCTCTCTCTCTCTCTCTCTCTTTCTCTTTCTCTCTCTCCCTCTCTTCCCACCCCAATCCTTCTCTCTAAAAAAATCAATAAACACAACCTCAGGTAAGGATTAAAAAACAAAAACCTTTATACGGTACATGTTATCTGGTTCTGTGTATGAGACCACTGATGTCTAAAATTTTCGTTAACATGCATTTTGCTTCAGTACAGGACACCACAGCTTGTCAAACACAAGGAATCTTGAATCTTTAAAGACTCAATCTGTGCTCTAAACTTACTGCCCAGAAGGTTTAGAGTGGGCTGTTAAATTTGGCAAGATTTCCACTTCTATTCAATCCCCAAACCTTCTGAGACTTATTTGACACTGAGTTTTATTCAGCTTAATTTAGTTCAATTGAAAAAAACCACACCCTCTATGTAGCAAAGGAGTTTATGTGATGAGTAAATTGTAGACATCACTCATTCATAAGGTCACCAGGTGTGGAGCCCACTCAATGGCACATAACACACACACTATTGTATGACAATTAATATGTTAAGGAAACAAACTTAGCATGTGCATTTTCCCCTAAAGCAAGTGTCTTATAATGCATAGAACATAAGCTTTTGTGTCAGATACACATAGATTCAAATGCTGGTTCTACACCTGTCAGTTGTGACTTAGGAATAGTTACTGACTGCCTGATATTAAATGTCCTCATCTAAAATATAAAACCAACTATTTTACCAGGTTGAAAGGATCAATGAGCTATTGAATGTAAAGTCCCAGACCATGGCAGGTGCTCAGTCTTCTCCTCACCAACTTTAGCTGAATATGTGGATCATAAATTGACAAACAGCTGCAAGGCAGATGCGTTAGAGGCTGCCTGTTAAAAAAATGCACAGCAATTTTTACTTAAGTCCCCCCCCCCACCCACTGAAAGAGGAAAGATTAACTCTAGGGATGCAGCTTGCATAGCTCAGGAGGCAATAATGAAATGTCTCCATTAGGAATACTCAGTTCCCATAGGCAATACTCTGAAATCTTTTTATCAGATTATATAGTAATGCTTGGAGAGGGTCATGATCTGAACCGAGCTGCATCTGAATCCACATAAGAAGACAGCTTTAATATGATCATTACTGGATCAGCCATTATGCCCTGAGACCCAGTCCCCAAAAAGGATCATCTCCCAAAGACAAATAAAACAATTGAGGCCAATTGTTAACTGAAAATAAAATCTCTCCCATTGAATTTTAGGGCTGTATTTTCTGCATCTGGTATGTGCACTATGCTATAGTTTGCTACAATATGATATCTGTTTCTAAGACAAATAGTTAAACTATTTTTTTGGGGTTGGGGCATTCACTTTCACATCACAGTCCCCCAAAGAGTATCATAAAAACACAAAGGGTATCATAAAAACACAAACTTCATGATTTTTCAGGGAAGCTGGACATTGACATATCCAGGATCCAGTCCTATACCCACAGCCTTTAGATGCCAAAGTAGAGGGATTTAATCTCATAGTTCTGACTGTCCTGGTTCAGGCTCTATTCATTAACATACTTGAACTTTTCTGCTCTCTTACTCCTTTCAATCACTGGAATTGAAATTCACTCCCTTGAATTTTTGAAAAAAATATCATTCCCCCAAAACACACTTAGGAAAGAAATTGAGGTGTCATCCTATGCAGCACCAAATGAGTGCAAATATCTGCCTTTTGGAGAATTTTGCCTGAACCTTTCCCCTTCAACACCAGCCAGTGAGGCAGCTGGCAGTTGCTTTCTTAACTCCAGCCACTCAGCACTGGGGTTCATTGTCCAGTGATTTTTAATTTTTTTTGAATGATAAAACATATATACTATTCTTCTGCCTTAAACTTTGAGACACTGTCTCATTAGGAATGCAATCTGTCAAGGAAAGCAAAGTGCATCCAAAGAGAACTGCATTGTTTCTGTGTTATGTTACAAGACTTTTATGAGATGGTGACATTCCCGAGACAGCACCTGCTGCGTGGCTTTGGGTGGCTGGCCAGAAATGAAAGGGAAAGGCAACGTGTGGTTTAAATCCGAGTGGTACAGCCTTGCATCACTGTAACAAATACCAGGGATTGAACAGTTGGGAGGGTTGAGCAAGTCTCAGGCTGTAGACACTTGAGTACAGAATGTATGTGAATGCCCAGAATTGTATGACAATTCATTGTCAGAAATTGTCAGAAATTTATGAACAGGGAGATAGTAAAAATGCTTTTCTTTTTGTTTGGTGTATATATTTGAAATAGCTGTGCATATCTTTTTTCCCCCATACTTCTAGGTATATGGCCCCTTGGAAATTTGGGGGAGTCCTTATAGCTAGTGGCTTCAAGCATAGAGTCTGGCCAGGCTGGCTGGACCCCACCCATGCACGAATTCATGCACTGGGGCTCTAATATATATATACTGAGTGGGCAGATTATTATACATTCAGAGATTATAATAATCTGGACACTCACTGTAATGTAGATGTATATATGTGTATATATATATATATATATATATATATATATATATATGTGTGTGTGTGTGTGTGTGTGTGTGTGTGTGTGTGTATAATTCTTATTTTGGGGCAAGTATGGGTTTTTGCTTTAGAGAAATATTTTTATTTTTATACCCTCCTCTTCATCAGTTTTTGTTGTAAATACTGTAGACAATACAGAAGATAAAAACCTCTTGAACTTAGAGTTGTTTTTGAGATGCCCAGGTGGTCAAATTCCATATATTTAACTCACTGTCCCCTTTGGACCACATGGTGGGGAAAAAGGAAAAAAATAAAGGTAATCTAGAAAACCAATCTAATGGTAATGGCAGTGGCTAAAATGTGAACTCCTATTGCTTGATAAATAAACTTCAGCAAAATAGTACCTATTTGAGAAAATCAATGGCATCTATTAAAAGAGAAAACTACAAATCCAATTAGGTAGCACTCCTTTTTTATTAAAGTAAGGCTTAATTCAGTGGAAAGCACTGTTCAGAAATTAGACACCAAGTCATTTTTTTTCTAACTAAATTGATGGTGTGCTGCTGTTGACTTTCTCGTTAGAGACTTCAGTAAGAAGGCTTCTTGGCCTTTTCTCCATATATCTATTGACCTTAGAAAGTGATGACTTTATAGAATGTGACCACATGGCTCACACCACTGTGAGGTAAGTGCAGGGCCCCCAAATCCCAGTGGGGGAGCAGGAAGTACCATCATTCAGAAAGAGTTATTGGGTCCCCATTGACCACAATTCCATAACCTTTGTCCTCAGACTCCAATGAAAATTAAACTTGTTTTGTACAAGTTATTGAATATGTTCTAGATCTTACCACAGTTCTGTGTGTGTGTGTGTGTGTGTGTGTGTGTGAGAGAGAGAGAGAGAGAGAGGGGGGGGGGTGGAGCAGGAGACTTTATGAAAGAACAGAGACTTAATGTAGCTTGAACATGCAAATCTTATTATATTCTGTTTTGCATAACTTTCCTCAATAGGTCAGGCTTGAGGGTTGAAAAAAAGTGGGATTTCATGTCATGAATGTGGAATTCTGAGCACTGAGCACACTAAGTGCCGTGTTTCATTTCTTCTGGGAATTCTTATCAATCTGATGGGTTTGTTTATGGAGCTAAATCAGAGCTAAGTCAGAGTCCTAAAAGCCTCTATATGCCTTACTGAAATATGGAGTGCTTCTAAACTTAAAATCAATGGCATTGATTCAATTATAAACCATAAGTGAAGACTAATGGTTTTTATGTTCATTAACTTCTAATTTACATAAGACAGAAGATGTTAATATGGGCTCAGAGTCTGTGGGAACCATTTTAGTTAAGCAAGAGAAAAATGTGACTTCCATTTTCATTTACAATGGATCAATATTGCAAAAATAAAAATGTATGCCCTTCAGCTCAAATTCCATGATTTTCCCACTGTTTCTGTTGTTGAAGAAAATTTGTGAACTCTGGGTTGAATTAGTGTAACCTCTTTATCAGCAGCTCAATTGCTTTTACAAACAACATGGGTTTTCACTGTTAAATTTTACCAGAAATTTTTAAAAAAGTCATCAATTTTGGATTGTTCTGAAGAACAGAAAAGTTAAATAGCAAAAATTAGGACTAAAGAAAAAGGCAAACCTTGAAAGAGTTCCAGTTTGAAGTACATTCAGATAAATCCTAAATATTTCTGGTCTGCATTTTTGTATGTATGAATTAATAGTTGCTTTGTTTCTGATTATTTTTTTACCCTCTATAAAATATCATGAATGATGTTATTATGATATATAATTAGAAATATTACTACTTGAAAAACATTTAAACTTCATGGAAAGATTACTAGGAGTTAGAAGACTCTTAAATTATTTTAAAAACAAGTTCTGAATGTGATTTTCTTCTTCTTTGGTGCTTGTTTTCTTTGAAGAACAAGATAGGAATGATCCCCATTCTCAGTGTTCTTTATTTGAAAAGTGCTATATGGTTGCCTTGTGATCATATTCCTTTTTTTTATTCAACATTTCCATTTTTCTTATTGCTGTTGAAGTTGAGAGGTGATAGTATTTTTTTCTAAGTAGTATTTTATTTGTTTACTAGAGGCCTGATGCATGAAATTTGTGCATGGGTAGGGTCCCTAGGCCTGGCTGGCGATCAGGGCCCATCTGTGGGGTGACCGGCGGGGTGATCAGGGTACAGCGCTGGCCCACTTGCTGTCTGGCCCCACCCCTGCTGCCACTGGTTGCCTCCCTCTGTGGGGTGACTGGCAGGGCTATCGGGGGCCCCTGCTGGCACCCATCTTGGCTGACCTAGAGCCTGCAGGCTGGGCGAAGCTCCTGCATTGAGTGTCTGTCCTCTGGTGGTCAGTGTGTGTCATAGCTACCAGTCATTCCACCAGTCATTCCGCTGTTCGGTTGATTTGCATATTAGGCTTTTATTATATAGGATAGAATAGTTCAGACATACAAAAATGGTTGCTAAGCAAATTTGTATTTAAATTAAAACTCTGGTATAGTTTTGATGAGTTAGGGCTATTTAAACATCCTGGGACTCAATTTTCACACCTACAAAGTGTGAACAATGTTTTTACATCTTGATTTTTTTTTTTTTTTTTGTATAGGATTGATCAGAAAATAAGGATGATACTATTTATCAATCAGTTAGTTCAATGACTGATATATAGAAGGTGCTTATTAATATCTCATTTCTTGGCCTACTTATACCTACTATTGCCTTAAACTCTATTTTCCCTAACCCACACACTTTTCCTTACATAGGAAAACAAGTGTTTTATTTTCTATTTTAACTCCATGTACCCTCTGTATTTAGGATTAGGTTTGGCTGCATAAGATATTATACTTCTCCTGGGAACTACAAAGATAGTGAGGTATAAAATAGGAAGCCAGAAATGAATCCATTTTTAAATCGGGATTGAGATTCGAAAATAAATTCTCTGTAAGTGTTCAGCAAAAAAAGAAAAGCAACAAAACAAACATGTTACCATTTCTTTAAGTCCTATGTATTATAGTTGACATTATAATGTAGAGGGGGATTTAAAATTTAAATATCCATGATAAATAGAGTAACCCAGCTCTCTACTTGTCCAAAAACATATCATTCATTATAGTATTAATATACAGAAAGCTATATACTTTCATATTTTTGAATGTTTATATCATTCTTCTTTGCCAACTCTCACACAGTTGCTTTGATAGATTATAATCAGGTTGCTTAAAAGCATTTGAGCTCATTACTTATAGAAACAAGGTTGTTGTCTGAAAATAAACCTTAATGTTAAATAATAAGAAAAAAAATTCACTTTGTTCACTTTGTTTCTGATATGCATGATCAGAGTTAAGCTGAGGAAGGTCACATTTTCAAGTCTCTAATTTATTTTTGCACATGAGACTATTCTGATTGGAAATGTTTATGGGAAGCTCAGAGATATCTCCAGAACCAAGGAAATTAAGAAAAAGTATTCAAGAAAGAATTATTTATGGGTTTGCACATATAAGGTGGGATTTGAGACTTCCAAAATTGAAAAAAAGATGAAGGAAAAATCAGATAACAGAGAAAATTCAATGAGATAAAAATATGCATATGATAGATATTCATTATGCGTATAACTAGATAGTAAAATGAGGAGGATGGTTGAACTATCTGATAGCAAACCATGATGGTCTGAGAGAGAGAAGGCTTCCTCTTTTCATGGCTGCTCCCCTGACCTTTACTAGTACTACTCCAGCTATTGCAACTAACCACGACTACCAGGCCCTCTCTACCTTCCACTTTCTATGAGTTTATTTACTGTGTTTCAGACACTGTGCTAAGCCCTTTCAATGCATCTTATCTCTTAAACCTCCAATATGACTCTGAGGTAGGTGTTAGCATCCCACTTTTATTAATGAAGAAGTAGTGGCTTAGAGAAATAAACTAGTGGTCCAAGGTAATGTGATTATGTGTTTGTTTGTTTTTTTCGTGCAGCTTTCTTTGACTTCAGAAAGTGATAATTTTAAAGGAGAGAATATGAGTGAAAAAGAGGGAGGGAGAGGATGAGAATATGAATAAGTAAGGAAAATGTACAAATTAGGGTTTTAGGATGAAGTGCAAAAGCATATAGTAGAAAACCCCAAATAATGGTGGTTTAAGAGTAAAAGTGTTTATTTTGTCACCTAAGTGAACTATGAGAATAGGCAGCCTATGGTCATCAAGCATCCACATTCTATAATTTCATCTTCTTTGGTATGTGCTTTTATCCATGCATCCTGGTCCAAGCAGAACAAAGTAAAACAAATAATATCTCCATGGAAAACAGAAATTAGTATAAGAAAGGAAACAAAGCTGAAATATATTACTTGGCTCAGTAGTGAGCAGTATTTACATAGTTTAATATTACTGACTCCTAATATTGATTAAATCAAGACATGTGATTTAAATATTGGAGTGTGTGTGTGTGTGTGTGTGTGTGTGTGTGTGTGTGTTTAGGTGCTATTTTTCTAAAAAAAAAGCTATATCTTCAAATAATTAAGAGATATATATTAAGAAACAGCATCGATATAGCAATATGAGCATAGTCTCCAAGAATATGGATGTAAATACCAGATGAAACAGCTGTAAACATTGAAAGGAAATGGCTCTGAGCAGCAGGACTGGAATAAGAGTTGAAGTGGAGGAATTGCTTTAATATAACCATGCTTATTATTTAAATATAATAAAATATATTTTTACAATAGCATAATTTTACAATCCAGAAATGTTTGTTACTTACGTTTTGGTGTATTTTCTCCTAAATTTAATTTGTAAATTTGTTTCTACAGAGTGCATTCATTTATTCACCCAGTGTTGCTAAGCACCAACTTTGTGTTAGACCATACGCTGGACATGGGATAAAAAGATGAATGAGACATTCCCTAACCTCAATGGGTCACCTTCTGTGAGAGGAGGTGGGCACCAAAGTAGATCACACAGCAAGAGAACTCATGCTCTCAAGACGAGATGTAAAAAGACAGAGAAGAGCAAACTGGAAAACATCAGACTACGTGGATTAAACATTATACTTCTAAATAACACATGGCTCAAAAACGAAATCTTAAGAAAATTTTAAAAATGGTTTGAACTAAATGAAAACACAACTTATCAAAATGTGTAGGTCACAGTGAAAGTTTTGCTTAGAGGGAGATCCATAGCATTGAATGCATCCATTAGAAAAGAAGAAAGATGTAAAATCAGTAATCTAAGTTTCTATCTTATAAAACTAGAAAAAGAAGAGCAAAGTAAATCCAAAAAAGGGAGGAGAAAAGAAATAAGAATTAGAGCAAAAATCAATGACACTGAAAACAGGAAATCAGTAGAGAAACTCAATACAACCAAAAGGTGGTTCTTTGAAAACATAAATAAAATCTGTAAGTGTCTAGTCAGGCTAATGAGAGAGAGAGAGAGAACACAAACTTACTCATACATTTATTGAAATTGATGTTTATTAATGGTCGTGTTCAACAACTGGCTTAATTCCTAAAAAAATGAATAGTCATTACTCATAAACTCATAAGAGCAGCGACCAGCACACCACTAGTTAGTTGTCTTAGAGTCAGTAACACTTCCTGGAGGAGGTGAAACCTCAGGTGAGTCTTAACAGGTAAGTAGGAATCATCTACCAAACAAATTTACAGATGAAAAAGAAGATAAACACATTAAGGCAGAAGGGTCATAGAGTAGTGAGAGGAGCATAATGTGTGAATAGAAATACAAAACGTTCTGTGTTTGAACTTGAAATTCTCAGAGAGCAAGGACCGTGATAGCAAAGATCCTGCAAACTGCATTAAGGAGCTTGGAATTTATCTTACAGGCCATGGGGATGCTGCTGAAGGATTTAAAGCAGGGGAGTGAATTGTTCAGATTTATGGCTGACGAATGATGTTCTGGCTGATCCTTGTAGAATGAATTTGAGAAGGAACAAGGCTAGAGCCACGTAAACCAGATAGGCGACTGCAGCAGTGGGTTCAGGGAAGTGATGACATGGGCTGATACAGGACAGTGTACTTAAGAAGAAGAAGTGAGAGATTCCAGAAATATTTAGGAGGTGAAATCAACAGAGTTGGTGTTTAATCAGAGGGTTGAGGAAGAGGATAATCACTGATGGCTTCCAGGGTTCTAGCTCAGTTTATGGATTTGGGGGCATGACCGAAAATATGGAGTCAAGGAGATTTTAGGTTAATTCAGAATTAGTAAGTCAAATATTTGTTATTGTGGGCTATCTACTATGAGGAATAACTTGCAGGCCCAGCTGAAGTTAACATTTAAACTGTCATTAATATGTAGGTGGTAGTTGTAACCTCAGTAGTGGATGAACTCTGGTGGGAAAAGTAGGGAGCTATAGGGGATATGGACAAAAGCAGAACCTGAAAATATGTCTCGATCTGAAGGACTGGCAGATGGACAAGGGCCAGTCTAGGAACAAAAGGACTGAGCAGAGGTGGGAAGTGAATAGGAGACCGTTTGAAAAGCACAGATTGAGAAATAATACCAATAAAATGTTAAATGAAATGCAGTTGCCATTTTGTATTTTTTTTTTTTTGCCTAAAATTGAATTCTACTTTCCTCATGTTATAAAATGTGTTATAAATACCTCAATTGGTCTTCTTACTTTTAGAAAATTTTAGGTCCCAAACAGTATGGGTTTGTTACAGAATAAAGATTAAAATATAAAACTGAAAATGAAAGAAACTTTATTTAGCCTCTCCGAGTTGATAGATGAAAACATTTCAAATTTACATGATTTTAGGACTTTTCTGTATGTGTGTCCATGTATATACATATGTAAATTAATATATTTTTCATTGATAAGGACATGCACTGTATGACTTATAGAATATTTTAATGACTTTACTATTCAGCGTGTGGCTCTATAATAACTTACATAGCCAATACTCATTATTGGACACTTTAAATTACTATAATTATTTTCTTTTCTTTTAAGAATTGCTATAATAAACATGGTTGTACTTAAAACTTTTGTATGTAATTTTTCCCTCCAAGAACATATTCCAAATGTAAAACAAACTGAGTGAATGAATATGCACACTTTTAAGGATATTGACACATTTTGTCAAAGTGCTTTCCAGAAATACAGCCTGATTAGATTTCCGCCAGCACTCCGCAAGAGCCTCATTTCCCCGAGACCTCAGCGGTGCGGAGAGCTCCCTAATTTTATCTGCATTTTCAAATTGTTTCCATAGATCTTTCATGTACAATAAAAAGCAGATTTTAAAACCAAACGTGTATGCATCCTGTTGTAAACTACACGTAAAACCCGAATGAGCTAAATGCAGCAGGTGATACTGTGCTTGGTAGGTCAGACTTTCACAGCTTCCTGTGTGCTGCCTTGGTGGCTGAGTTGTTACCCGACTGTGCTTGTGCCTGCTACTGCGCTTGTATTCAAACCGCTGTAATGTAAACATCGTCCAGTCATTTCTGAAAACTCCAATGCCTGTTACACAATACCCAATTTAACATTCAGTAACATACTTACCTGGGTTGCAAGATCTTGAGAGTAAAGACCAAACCACTTAGTTCCAGTCTATCATCCACAAAATATATAAACGGCATTGTGTAGGTCCTTGGGAAATACAGAGAAAATAGCACAAAATCATAATCCCACTGGCTTTGTCCTACCTAAATAATTGCTTGTTCTAACAAAAAGTAGAATGTAACTGAAAAAAAACAAAAACCAACACATTTTGAACATTTTGTAGACTATTACTTTTTTTTTCTCCCAGTAGGGTAGCTTTCTGAATGGTTTTAGAAAGGAAAGTTGTGACCTTTGATGGTGTGGGAGTGTGTGTGTGTGTGTGTGTGTGTGTGTGTGTGTGTGTTATGTTGAAGAGGTGTGGGGTTGTGTGGGTAGGGAAAGGGACAGATCTGGATGACCTATTTCACAGTGTGAAAGATAAGTTTAAGTGTGTTGCTTCAAACAGAAAGCTGGTAGGAGAAAGGTTGGTATAGAACTTAGATGGGCTGGCTTCCTAGTTTCACACCACCAGACCACACCTTTAAAATTTATATATTTTCTTCAATTATATTTCTTCATATACAAGGTATTCAGAAAATATTTATAAAATGTATAATTTAGTATCAAACTTGAATTATAAACATTTCAGGAAGAAACACAGGGGACTTCACCAAGTTTCAATTTTTCATTATTTATTCTAAACCAAATAACATCTCTATTTAAATATCCATCTTGAGTTTTTCTTTGTATGTTTTCTTTTTCATAGTCATCTTCACTTGAAAATAGGATTTCTATTAAATACCTAAATAATATGACTTTGAGTTGTCATTACACTCATTTTTTTGAGGCAGTGCATTGCATTTACTATAAGGGGTTCCTATAACTTTCCAATGTGTAAATAAAACCTACAAGGATCAGAAAATCTATTTAAAAAGAGATCCGCCGTAGCTTCTTAGTAGAACTTAATGTGCCTTTGTGTGTTAATATTTGTATTTATATGGGTATGCTTTTATATAACAGGTTATAGAATTAAAGATCTATATATATAAAAGCCTAAGTGACTGGATGACCGGCCGGTAGCTATGACACGCACTGACCACCAGGGGGCAGATGCTCAATGCAGGAGCTGCCCCCTGGTGGTCAGTGTGCTCCCACAGGGGGAGCGCCACTCAGTTGACAGACGGGTGCCAGATGCCGGGTTCACGGCTGGTGAGTGCAGCTATGTTGGCATGAGCCTTTCCAGCCTCCGTGGCAGTGCTACTGAGCAGCAGGTGCTGGGAGGCCGGATGAGCGGGAGTGGCGCCTGGCCTGGACTTGGGCTCCTCCCCCTGCCTGCCACTTTGCACACTACTACATCCCTTGTGGGATGTCAGACTGCCGGTGTTGGCCTGATCCCTGGCCTAGCCTGCAGGGATCAGGCTGAAACTGACAGTCCGACATCCTGTGAGGGGTCCCAAATTGCAAGAGGGCACAGGCCAGGCTGAGGGACCTCACAAGTGCACACATCCATGCACCGGGCTCTAGTCCTATCTAATAAAAGAGTAATATGCAAATTGACTGTACCTCCGCTACACCCACAAGCCACGCCCATCAGCCAATCAGGAGCTAGTATGCAAATTAACCCAAACAAGATGGCTGTGGCCACGGAGAGAGTAGAAGGCTTGGGTTTCCCCAGCAATGGAGGAAGCCAAGATTTCCGCCTACCCTGGCTGGCCCAGGCCTCCCCTCAAGGCTATAAAGTTTCAATTATAGAAGATAAATAAATCCCAACAAAAATGGCTGCAGCCACGGAGCGAGCCAGAGGCTTGGCTCTGCTCAAGGCTACAAAGTTTCAATTATAAAAGATAAATAATCCCAGATACCAGGGCCTCTGCTTGGGTCGCCAGAGGGCGTGGCCGGCCTGCATACCACCACAGGCCCCTTGCCCAGGCCACCCCATGCCCCAAGGGAACCCCACCCTGATCCAGGACACCCTTCAGGGCAAACCAGCTGGCCCCCACCCATTCACCAGGCCTCTATCCTATCTGATCCTATCTAATAAAAGAATAATATGCAAATTGACCGTCACTTCAACACACAAGATGGCTGCCCCCATGTGGTCAAAGATGACTGCCCCCATGCGGACACAAGATGGCCACCACAAGATGGCCAGCAGGGTAGGGCAGTTGGGAGGGACCAGGCCAGCAGAAGAGGGAAGTTGGGGGTGACCGGGCCTACAGGGAAGGGCAGTTGTGTTGGGGGACCCAGGTCTGCAGGGGAAAGCAGTTGAGGGGGACCAGGCCTTCAGGGGAGGTCAGTTAGGGGTGACCAGGCCTGCAGGGAAGGACAGTTAGGGGAAAACAGGCTGGCAGGGGAGCAGTTAGGCATCAATCAGGCTGGCAGGGGAATGGTTAGGGGGTGATCAGGCTGGCAGGCAGAAGCGGTTAGGGGCAATCAGGAAGGCAGGCAGGTGAGCAGTTGGGAGCCAGCAGTCCTAGATTGTGAGAGGGATGTCCGACTGCCCGTTTAGGCCCGATCCCAGTAGGATCGGGCCTAAACGGGCAGTCGGACATCCCTCGAGGGGTCCCAGATTGGAGAGGGTGCAGGCTGGGCTGAGGGACACACACCCCCCATGCACAAATTTTATGCACTGGGCCTCTAGTGTTTTAACAATGTCAGTGGAGATAGGTAATGTTACTCTTCAGTGCATTGGTTATAATTTTACAGGCTTGGGTAACTGTAAATGTTGGCCCATCTATATCTT